>NW_022060066.1:300000-600000 GCF_007399415.2 Gopherus evgoodei | reverse complement strand
TTGATAATTAGTTGGAGAGATCTAAGTATAGAACACACAACCAGTTGGGGGGTTTGTGTCCTTGTTGGTCATAGTCTGCCCTGAGTTTGGCCCTCATGTTAGTGAGCCAATCCAGACAATATAACATCTATATCCCAGACAAGTGCCCTAACCACTAGGCTAGAGAGCTAATTTCTTTTTCAGGTTTTCATTTTGATCAGAAATTCCATGCTGGAACTGAGAAACCATCCTGATGAAATTTTCAGCTAAACCCAATATGTTTCCTTGATATGCTTGCCAGAGAATGTTGTGAAGGCCAACGCTATAACAGGATTAAAAAAAGAACTAGATAAATTCATGGAGGATAGGTCCATCAATGACTATTAGCCAACATGGGTTAGGGATGGTGTCCCTAGCTTCTGGTTACGAGAGGCTGGGAGTGGGCAGCAGAGGATGGATCACTTGATGATTGCCTATTCTGTTCATCCCCTCTGGGGCACATGGCATTGGCCACTGTCGGAAGACAGGATATTGGGCTACAGATTGGAATTTTTCAATGGGAAACAGTTTTGCAAAAAAAAAAAAAAAATTGACAAGCTCTAGGTCTAAGTGATGTAAGACCCACCAAAAGTCAGAAGAGTGTACGTGACTTAGGAGTAGAAATTCTAGAACTGTCAATGGGACTTATGAAAAAAAATGCCTACTCTGTCCTGAGCAGAGAGCAAAATTATTGTCAAGGTGAGGCATGAAGAGAATGTGCCAAATCCTGAGGCTTTCTCAGGGGTAAGTGGAGAAAGGTGGATGGGCTAAATCATCAAGACAGAAAAGATACCATATTGTCAGCCACCCACTGCATCCTCGTGGGCCTTAGAGGACTGTTGAGTGGAGCTCTCATCTCTATTATGGAGGTGGAATGTTGCACAAGAAAGAATGATCTTCAGTAGCACCCATTTTCCCTTATCTTCTATTAGTTTTAGTCCCAGATTTCTGAGTCTTCACTTTAGCACATCCAAACAAGTATTCAACATGTTTAAATGTCTTATGATCTCTCATGTCTTTACAGATGGACGTCATAGCTGGGACAGAAATAAGAAACCAAACCATCGTGCAGGAGTTCATCCTCCTGGGCTTTCATGGCACTTGGTATTTTCAGATGTTCCTTATTGTGGTGTTTTCAGTTATGTACTTCCTAACCATCATAGGGAATATGTCTATCATAACCCTAGTTGAGGACCCACCCATGCCTGCACACTCCCATGTATTTCTTCCTCTGCAATCTCTCCTTCCTGGAGATCTGGTACACCACAGCATGTGTCCCCAAGGCCATTGGCATCATGCTGGTCACAAGCCAAACCATTTCATTCACTGTCTGCCTCCTGCAATTGTTTTTTCTCCTCTCCATGGGCTCCACAGAATTTTTCCTCCTGGCTGTCATGGTCTATGACCGCTATCTGGCCATATGCAACCCATTGCGCTACAGCTCCCTCATGAACAGAACTTTCTCTGTTCATCTGACCCTCCTCTCTAGGCTGTGTGGGTTCCTGGCTATCTCTGTGCTGACAACTCTAATATCCAGATTGTCCTTCTGCGGCCCTAAAGTCATCAATCATTTCCTTTGTGACATTGATGCCTTGATAGCACTCTCCTGCACAGACACACGCTTTGTTGAGCTTGCAATGTTCATTGTCTCAATCGTTGTTGTGATCTCATGTGTGATAACCCTGGTCTCCTACATTCACATCATCTCCACCATCTTGAGAATATCATCATCTCAAGGCTGGCAAAAGGCCTTTTCCACTTGCTCTGCCCACCTCACCGTTGTGACTATTTGATACAGCTCCACCATTTTTCTGTATGTCAAGCCTTCTGCACAGAACTCATTGGATTTGAACAAAACAATCAACATCTTTAACACTTTCGTAACCCCTCTATTAAACCCTTTCATTTACACTCTAAGAAACAAAGAGGTGAAGGAAGCAATGGGAAAGACATTAAGAAGAATGCTAAGTGGTTTTGAAACAGCATGGATTTAGTAGAATTATAATCCAAAAGACCAAAAATTTAAATAAAATGACTGATGGTCATTGATATAATTGAATATGAGGCAAAAGGATCAAGTTATAGATTTTCAGAGGACAGTCTACTCCTTTTCTCTTTCAATTGAAGGTGGACACCTGCATCATATCTCAAACCCAAATGTAACATTTCCTTATACTGTACGTCACTGTGGCTTTGTTTTACAGCTTTCCTGAATTACTATAACAACCGGCTATTCACTCACAGATGAGCTCAAGTGGGAGGAGGCAATTTGTTTTATGCTGAAAATTCCAAGATGCTAGATTTCAGTGTCACTTAGCAGGATCTCTGTGTATGCTCCCATTGTTAATTGAATTATGCCCAAAGGAATTATGTTCCCAACTCTCATTGGTTGTTAGAGTTAGATCAAACTGCCATTTTCAAAGCAGCCCATGTGAATTAATTGCCCAGAACTTACTGAATTTCAATAGAAGTTAGGTTTCTAACTTTCTTAGCTGCTTTAAATTCCATCTTTCACACTCGAGCTCCCCTTCTTATGTTTACCGTATAAGCCTTGTTTTGCAGTAGTGGGAACTTAAATGATGTCATGGAACTTCAAGGAAGAAGGCCATACCAGTTAAAAACTGACCTGGTTTACAGGGCAAGTGAAGGGAGTTATAAAAAGTTAAAAGTAAAAATAATATATAACAAACAAAAGAAAGGAGAATTTGATAGCAATGGGCATAAATCAGAAGTAAGGAATTGTATAAAATTAATATGGGAAGATAAGGGACACAATGAGAAACCTTTGGTCAGTCGAGTTTAGGACAATATTAGTTTGTTTGTTTGTTTGTTTGTTTGTTTGTTTGTTTGTTTGTTTGTTTGTTTGTTTGTTTGTTTGTTTGTTATAAGGAACAAAAAGATATTGTCTCTTTCTAGCTAGAAAAGCTATAATTATAATAAATAATGCAGAAAGTGCCAAAGTGTTCAATAAATATTTTTGTTCTCTGTTTGGGGAAAACACATTATATAGTCTTTTCATATGGCCATGAAAAAACTCTTTCTCTTCCACTGGTATTTCAGGAGGATGTTAAACAGCAGCTACTAAAGTTAGACCTTTTAATCAGCAGGTCCTGATAACTTGCATCCAGAAGTTATAAAAGAGCTGGCTGAGGTACTCCTAGGACTCTTAATATTTATTTTCAGTAAATCTCAGAGCACTGGGTGAGTGCTAGAAGATTAGAATAAAGCTAAAGTTGTGCCAAATTTTAAATGGGTAAACAAGATGTCCCGGGTAATTATAGACCAATCAGCATGACCAGTCTCAGGCAAGATAATGAAGTGGTTGAAATGAGATTCAGTTAATAAAGACTTAAAGGAGGGTAATATATTCAAATGCTAATTTACATGGTTTTATGGCAAATAGATACAGTCAAGCTAACTTGATCTTTTGTGTGTGTATAAAGTGTTTGGTTAATAAAAGTAATATTGTTGATGTAATATAATTAGACTTTTCTAAAGAGTTTGACTTGGTACAGCAAGAAATTTTGATTAAAAAAATAGAATAATATAAAATTAACCTGACACAGAATGGATTGAAAATTGACTGATAGGTAGGGTATCAAAGTGAACCTGTAAATGGGGAATTGTCATCTAGTGGCTGTGTTTCTCATGGGGTCCCCAGAACAATCACTTCCTATTTAAAATTTTTATCAATGACCTAGAAGAAAACATAAAATCAACAGAAATAAAGTTTCCAGATGTCAGGAAAGTCAGGGGGAGAGGTAAAAGAAAAGAAGAATTGCCGAGAAATACTTTGACGGTCTGGAGTGGGAGTATCTCGGACATATTTTGGTAAGCTCTGGTTTTAGAAATCAGTTTTCTAAGGGCATATTATTCCTGTAAATTCAACCTGGAGCATCTGATTTGGTTAATGGTCACCAGTCTTCACCTTTCAATTGGTTATGGGTGCAAGACCAGATTGCCTCTTACCCCTGTACTGTTCCCATTGGCAATAGTGCCATTTGCAATAGATGAGAGAAATAGCCCCATGGTAACAGATATCAAAGCATCTTCTGGTATAGAACACAAAATAGCTCTGTATGCTGCCGAAGTCTTACATTTGCAGGATGATCCAGAAGCCTTGTTAAAGATGACTTTGGAAATTGGTCAAAGATCAGGCTTTAAAATAAACTCTGAGAACTCTGAAAATTTAGGAATGAATATTCCTGAAAGGGTCAAAACCAACTATTGTCAGCTACATACATTTAAATGGGTAAAGGTGTCTTTAAAGAATTTAGGAATAAATAATTGAGAAGAAACATAAAAATCTGTTTAAGGCAAATTACCCTCCTCTATGGTATACAATAATAAAAGATTTGGAGGAATTGAACAAATATGATTTTTTTTTGGCTAGGCAGGACAGCTTCAGTAATGAAGAATGTCCCCCCCACCTGCCCGCATAAATTATTATTTTTGTTTCAGTACATCCCTGTTGGTATGCCTGAAATGACATTAAAAAGATGGCATGGTGCGCTATTAAAATTCATATGGAAACATAAAAGACAAAGGGGGAGTTCTAAAGTTCTGTGTAAATCTACAAAGAGGGGTGGATTACCTTTCCTAATCTGGTTTATTATTATTACGCATCACAATTAAAAGACGTGATAATCTGGCCTAACAATAGACCATTGAAATACCAGGTTAAAATCAAACAAGGCTAGTGCAGAAATATAGCTATTTATAGAAATTGTTGGGTTAAAAAGAAACGTAGGTCATCAAAAATTTTTAAAAATCACCCATACATCTAGACTATGTTAGCAGCTTTGGAGAAATTCCAACTTTGTTTTAAATTTCTGTTGCCAATGCTGAAGCCCTCCCCTAATGGCTTTCATTAATAATCAGGAATTTATCTCTAGAATATATCAAAGTGAGCATTCATAGAATCAAAGATCTAGAGGTTATCTAATCCAGTCATTGTGTGTAAGAGTTGAGATTACTCAATTCAGACAGCTGTTCCTGAATCCTGGTTTGAAATCAAACCAAAAGTTATGTAAAAATGTAAATAACATAAATATCCTGTATTTTCAACATTTACAAGTCAAACATTTTACTGGGTAATCCGTGTCTATTTAGCCTTTTAACCACATTTGAGGAGCTGAATCAGGAGCAAGCTGGAACAAAATGTTTAATTTGTAAGATACATGCAATTTTGTTTGAAAAGGATGTTAATAAGAAAACAATCCAGATAAAATGATGGGAGAGGGATATGGACCTGGATTGAGTGGAAATTGACCTGGATGAGTGGGTCGGTACACAGGAAAGAAGATATACATCTTCAATCTGTGTAGCTCATAAATAAAATGCTTATGAATTAATGTGCATATGGCATTTGACTCCAGTTATCATCCACCACATTTTTGCTACTAGGAAGGTACACTGTTGGACAGGTTGCAGGGAAAGGGGAACATACTTGCACATGTTGTGATTGTGTATAGGAATTAGCCAATTTTGGGAGGAAGTAATTAAAGAGATTCACTTTATGACAAAATGCCAGTTTCCCAGAGATCCCCTGGACTCCTTACTTAATGCTCCAGTAAAGGCTTTACATTTTAAACAGAACAACATGTTAATTTCTTTTATTTAATTGATAGCAGTAATACTCTATATTGCACAATATTGGAAAAATATGATGTCTCCTCCTATGGAACTGGGATATTGTCAAAAATGGATTGTCCTTGTAATTGAAAGGCTTTCACACCAAGTACATACACAAGTGAAGTACCAAAGAGAGGCTAGTCAGGGTTAGACTAGATGACCCTTGTGGTCCTTTCTAACTCTATGGCTCTATGATTCTGTGAGAAGAAAGGGTCCCCAATCAGCAAGCCAGAATCTTGAGCCAGATTCTTTGAATATTAACCTGACCCTGAATAAGTAATGTATAATATAATAAGTTAATGTTTTATTGCAACTTTGCCATAATAAAAAGCTTCAAAAAGAAAAATATATTAGTACTATTCATGGAAGGAAATGTTCAGAGATGCATAGGATAGTTTCTGATCTCTTGAAAAAGACATGTAGACTTGTCGCAGCTGTTCATTAGAGCCAATGCAATGATAATTTTTAATGGAGTTCTTGTTTTCCTCGACTGAGTTATTTGTGAACTTATGTTGATTTATTGTAATGTTTTGCCAAATAAATTGGATGGTCAATCTCTTTTGCCTATGGGTTGTTCTTTCATGAGCTGGTCATTTTGACTTTTTTTTTAAATTCACACTTGATTGCTAACATCCATTGCTAATTTTGCTTTAGAGACATCAAATTTCTGAAAGCATTCCTTATACCTGCAGACTTTTTCAGGGCTTCTTGACTTCCTCTCCACTGAACCTCCAGAACACCTGAAATGCTATCTGCTCTCTGACTTCAGTCACTTGGGTCACCTTACGGGATGTTGCTCTTCTTTAGGAAAGTGAACACTTTGCTTCCAACCTTTTGCAGGGCACCTTTGACCTCCTTGTTCCTCAGGCTGTAGATGAGGGGGTTGAACATGGGAGAGATGACTGTATAGAGCAGGGAGTAGGCCTCGTTTAAAGCTGGTGACTGGTTACCTGCAGGAGCTACATAAACAATAATGACAGTGCCATAGAAAATCGAAACAACTGGGAGGTGTGAGGAGCAGGTGAAGGAGGCTTTTTGCTTCCCAGTGGTGGAAGGAATCCTCTGGATGGTCAAGATGATCTTATAGTAGGAAGTCAAGATTAGTAAAAATGGGACCAGGGTCACACAGGCAGACACTGTGAAAGACAGAAATTCAACCAAATGGGTGTCAGTACAGGAAAGTTTTAACAGAGGCATGAAATGACAAAAGAAATGGCCAACCTCCTTGGAAGCACAGAAAGGCAACATAAAAGTCAAGACCATCATTGCTATAGGAGTCAGGAAGCCAGTTATCCAACAACCAGCTGCTAGCTGAAGGCAAACTTTAAAGTTCATAACGGATGCATAAGACAACGGATGGCATATAGTTAAATACTGATCGTAGGACATGACTGATAAAAGGAGGCACTCAGAGACTGCCAAAGATCCAAAAATGTACAACTGGGCTACACAACCCATGAATAAAATCACTTCCCTCACTGTAAGGAAACTTCTTAGCATCTTGGGGACAATGGTGGTGGTGTAGCAGATCTCCAGGAAAGATAAGTTACCCAGGAAGAAGTACATGGGGGTATGTAGATTGCGATCAGCTGCTATCACCAGAACAATTACAATGTTGCCGGACATGGTTATGGTGTAGATGAATAAAAATATCACAAAGAGTAAGGGCTGCATTTCACGGAAGTCTCCAAACCCCAGAAGAATGAATTCTGTGATGGCTGTTTGATTCTCTTTTTCAGTTACACCCACATGTTCCATCTGAAGAAAAGAAAATGGACACAATGGAAAATTAAGTAATTCATAGATTTCAAGGTCAGAAAAGACCATTATGATTATATATTCTGACCTCTTGTTTAACACAGGTCAGAGAACATCACTGAAATAATTCATTTTGAACAAGAGAGTATCTCATAAATGGTATTATTTAATGGAACCTCGTCAATTACAATCACCTTAAAGGTAGTACAGGTGACAAGAATATGCTTCATCTGAACCAAACTCCCAGCTCAAATCCTAGAAATAAAAAAAATTAAAGAGAAAGAATGTCGACATACCCCATACACACATTCAATATCATCAGAAAATATGGGCGAAATTTAGAAGGATTGTTTGTCTACTTCAATAGTGCTTAAGAAGAGATCCAAAAGATCTATCTATCTATCTATCTATCTATCTATCTATCTATCTATCTATCTATCTATCTATCTATCATACCTACAATAAGTACGATGAATTAGAAACTGAATAATAAATATAGACTATAGTATTAAATATGATATAGACTATTATGGTAGTTATCCCCATGCAGAAACGCAGAAATTAATACAAAATAGGTATAAAATGCTACCAAATCTGAATTCTCCACCCATTTACACCCCTGATGGCACTTTACACTACTGATGCATTTGCTTTGAACAGGTGTAAATGACAATACAGAATACAAAATTGGAAAGAATCAAACCCAAAAGTTTTACTGTATATTTTGTATTATGGTTCAGTTGCTTGTTGTTCACAAATGCCAGAAAAGACTGATTATATTTATCCTGATTAACAACTGAAGCCACTTTTACCTTTTGGCTGTGGCCTTTATATGTAATTGTAACCCTTGCTTTCACCTCTCCAGCAATCAGAATCTTGTTTCTCTGGTTCCCTCTTCCCACAGCATGTTGTCCTCTAAAGTAAATAAAAGTTACATGAAAATATACATCATCCCCATTTTTGACCTTCAAACAGTGAATTGTGTATTAGCAGTCCCAACTCAGAAATATATAAAGACATATTGTCTCATCTGATAACCCAAAAGGGACTAATTACACTATTTATAGAGTGTGATCAGTACTGTTATTTAAACCAGATTAGTAGGTCTTGTGGGGATATTCTCCTCTCAGCCACCATATCTCAGGGCCTGGTCCAAAGCCCTTTGAGCTCAATGGAATGGTTCCCACTGGATCAGACACTAAGCTGTTGCAGTTAAAAGGTGAAAATTATGCCCCTTTTGGCTTAATCTAGCTATCTTTCTCACAGAAGGCCAGATTCACCTCTGCGCAGATGGCTAGCACCCTAACAATGGGCTATGAGAAGGGAATTAAGGTGATTACATTCCCCCAACCCACTGTATTACAACATGGATTGGGATGCTTAGATGTCAATAAAGATGAGCTCCATGTCTTTCATTCCTTCAGGGATGTTGGAAAGTCCTTAAAAATAGTAAAGTGCCTGCATCAATTTTGCATCTATCTATCTATCTATCTATCTATCTATCTATCTATCTATCTATCTAAATTCCTCCTCGTTATCCACACCTCAGAGCAATGAGGAACATTGAGGAAGGAAGTAGGTGGTTTTGCAACAAACTGGACCTAATTTTCCTCTCATTCACACTGTTTCTCCATTGACACAACTCCACTAACGTCAATGTAGGGACTTGATTTCCTAAGAGATCTGAGGGGTTTATACACCCAACTCTCACTGTCGTTCAATTAGATTTAGGTACAATTTTAAAACCCCTAAGTGACTTAGGACCAGATTTTTTATGATATTTACCTGCTTCAAGATCCTGCTGGGTACATAACAAATGAGGGTAGGCACCTGCCCTGCTGAGGTGCTATGAAAAATCTCACTGTCACAGATTAACAAGGTCTGGTCTATGTTCTAACCTTTAACCAGTCTCCTGGGAGTGCCCCTTTAGGGTACTGGACCCTAAGGACACACATTGGCTCACTGGGGAAATCCTCTGGCCTCCACCACTCTGAAACTGAGCCTGTAGTCATCAGAAATATCCATCTCTCTGTGTGGCTCCCTGAGTGAGTGCAGCCAAGCCAGACTTGCCCGGCCCCTTCAGAGCACAACGCTCTCAGTATCCGCGATGACAACAGACAGCCCTTTCAGAATACGGTGACCATTCATGTAGCCTACAGCATCTGAAAGCCCTTAGGTTAGCATTATGAAGCAAAGGCTAAGAGAGAGTTCACACTGGCCAGAGTCAGGGCTCCTCTGAGCCATACTGTTGGAAGGTGTATTTTGGCTCAACCTCTCCCCATCCCCTTCGTCTCTCAGTCCCCACTGAGCGGCTGAGTTTCAGTGAGCCCAGTTCTTAACACAGACATCTGACACCTTCTCCCTTTACTCCCCATCTCAGGGTTTTTACTTTGCTTCCTTGCGAGGGGGAGAGTACCTAGCTTTCAGCAATTAAGGCTTCCCATTGTCTTTCCAGATTCTCCACTGATATTTATCGATTACAGCCCAGACAGTTCTAGTGGCTCTACGTCGCCGACATGTAGCCTGCTCTCTCATGTCCCAGGGAGAACATCATTTCTTTCCCCGAAGGGGTAGTGACGCCAAGGGGGCTGGTACAGAAGCCATACGGGAATTCCCCACATTTTCCACACCCACTAGGGGATATATTAGGAATCAGACTGCTGAGCATTATGATGTCTAATCTTTAGGCACCTAGACAATAGAAAAATCTGAGTTAGGTGTCGAGGCTGCCTATGTAATGCACAGAGACAGATGGGCACCTAAAAATGGGATCCAAAAACCCAGCAACCTGGGTGGTTCCCACACTAAGCCAGATGCTGATGAGAGGAGGGTGTCTCAGGCTCCGTCCCTCTTCGGGAAGTTGGCACCTATTTCTGCTTAGCACCCACAACCATAAGCACTCTCCTAGAGTCAGGTGTCTTATCATACACAAAAAGCAAGCCAAGCACCTTCTGTTCAAAATGGCTTTCAGTTTCAATTAAAGGGGAAAAAAGTGAAAGCAATGTCTTCACACGAGAGATAGAGACAGAGCATAATGTGTATGATTGCTCAGTAGATTTTTCAAAAGCACAAATGGTAGTTAAGCACCAGACTCCCAGGAAAAGTCAAACGCTTCTAGGTGACTAGTTGCCATTCGTGTCTTTGAAAATCTCCATCTCTGAAAACAAAATGACATTTAAATGAATCAGTAGAATAGAGTACAACAGAATGAAATAGATGATTTTTTCACACAATGTTTTTATAACAAAAAATCCCATTTTATTCTGAAACTTAACTTTTAGCAGAAAAATTGACTGCATCTTCCAAATTTTCTTTTTTTCCCCATCCTAAGATAACCATCATTATTCTTACATATTTTTGGGTACATTAAAATATTAGATAATTAATCTCAATTTGATTCTGAAACAAAAATGTTAAAAAATATTGATTTGAAATTAATGCTGCTCCGAAAATGCTGTTTGTTCTGCAGAAAATTTTAACTTTGCATCAAAAAAACAAAAAACAGAACATCAACCTATTTTTCTTATATAAACACAATTTTTTTGGCGAAAAACTTAATATACAAAAAAAATTTTAGAAAAGAAAAACAGTTTTGTTCAAAAGCTTCCATAAAAGCTGCCTGGCATTCTATTTTCCAACTAAAATTTAAATGTTTTTGATGAAAGCATACAGTTTGCACAACATTTTCATTTAGTCCCAAACCTAATTTTTTGTTGGAAAAACAGTTCAGTTTGGAGTCAGAGTTACGAGGTTGCTTGCACCTATATCCTCCTTCTGGTCTTTCCATATGCACCTCCTCAGATGTTGACTCTCCTCTATCATTTCTAGAGGTTATTAAAGTACATTATGTAGATCCCTGACAAGGATTTCATGTACCCAATGCAAAGCAAGAGGAGAAAGAAGGGTTAGGCCCGGATCCTCAAAGGCACTTTGGTGTTGCACCTAGCTACCCGGTGAATTCACAAACTGTGGCTAAGGTGCCTGGCTACCTATGCAATGCATGAGGAAAGAGAGACACCTAGCAATGCTATCCACAAAAATCAGCACACTGAGCAGCACGCTCCCTAAACTAGCCAATAACAGATGCTGATATGTCATAAACTGCATCCCTTTGGGGAGTTAGGCACCTAAGTCCAAGTTAGAGGGAGGCATCTGTTTCTGCTTGGGATCCCCAGCTGGGAACCATGTCCTGGAGTCAGGTGACAAAGCTGTTTCTTATGAGAAAGGCTTCAGCCCATATTTAACCCCAAGCAAAATGACTGGGGATGGGGGACAGATATGAATGAGAAGTCCTGCCCCTTTATAGCCGCTAATCTAGTGGTTAAGGAACAAACATAGGGATGTGAGAGACACCAGTTCAGTTCCCTTCCTTGCCTGATGTGGTTAAGGAATTTGAAGTTAGAGCACTTCCACCTCTTAGATGAGTGCTGTAACCACTGGACTATGAAATAGTATGAAGTGGGTCCTTCCTGGTGAAATGGTTTCACTATGCATAAATAAATATGCTTTGGGCCAAAAGGAGAATGAGAATGGCTCTGTGTCCGTCCAGCGGTTAAGCACTTTCCTTTGAGGTGGGTTGCCTATTCAAATCCCCACTCTTCATCAAATAGAGAAAGGGATTGAACTGGGGGTTGCCCATATCCCACATGAGTTCCATAAGGGAAATTGCCTACGCCTCTTCTCCTCCCCCACAGACATGTTATGTGGAGTTAGGGGTGAGGTGGAGAACACCTACCAGATCAGGTGAGATGGGCAGTGCAACATCTAGTTTCACCTGGTTTGAGGAGCCCAGTGGGGCTTAGGTGTGAGAGAGGCAGCAGGGTGCATGCCCAATGACAAAAATTTAAGCTCCCTCAGGGACTTTAACTGCCAAATGTAGGTGACAAGGGGTATTTTGGGCCTGCAGGGTCAGGCAGCACCTTAGCAGGGTTTTGGAGGACCTCAGTGGCACCTAAATGTTAGACTTAGGTACCTAAGGTGGGAAGCGAGGTGTCACTTTCAGAGTTAACTGCACTTTTGACTCCACTTCACACCTGGTCTTCTTCACAGGCACCTCCTTAAAGTTTCACGCTCCCAGTTGCCCTCTCTGCAGTGGGGTCTCATGTTTGTCTCCCTCCAGACCCGGGGTTTAGGCCTGCAGTCCCTCTACACCTCACTGGGCTTTCCCCAGCAGGACTGATCAGGGTCAAGCTCCTGCGATCAGCCTTTACCCAGAGACTACAACAGTGTATCCCAGGCACCAATCAGCCTTCATGAAGCAAAATGCATTTATTATTGGGGTAAAGCATCACAGAGACAACATTAAAAAAAACAATAAAAATTCATATGTTATATGTTCAGCAGGTAGGATCGAACCTGGGGTCTCCGGAGCTAAACACATGACCCTCTACTGCACAAGCTAAAAGCCACATGGCCCTTAGCTAAAGCTGTAGCAGACTCATTAATCTCTCTCTAAGTGGTCTCGGTGCCACCGTATGAGACAGAGCAACACACTCAGGTGGTGTGTGAGTTACATATGCTCAAAGCTTACCAGAGGTCACCCATCAAACTTACGGGTTCCTAATAGGACAAAGTTCATCCAACTCTTCTGAAAGGGTTGGGGGCCTCTTTGAAAGAGGGTCCTGTCTGATTTCTGAATCAAAAGACCAAGTTGAGTCAGTTTAAACTCAGTCTTTTTATACTAAAAGGCCTTTCTTGGTATGTTGGTCTCTAGAAAACCCAGTCTGAACCAGTATATGCAAGAGTCTGTCTGGGGTTGTTTACAACCTGAGATGACACCTTAATCTCTCTCTCACTCTCTGTTTTTGGTTCTTGGAGAAGCTGTGGCAACCTTTCCCCTGGAACTAGCTTCAATCTTTGAGTATCCATAAACTTAATTTAATACGGTCTCCAAAGAAATGGGGTTTAATATCTGTCACGCTAGTGCCTTAGTCCTTTGGTGGATGTGAGTCTTAATGAATGGAACTTGTTGAAAATGTTCAGTTGAAAGGCTTTCCGGAGTGAAAATTATGCATTTGTCAAAATTGACATGTTCCTAAAAACTATCCACTTTCACTGAAAAAAAATTCAGGCTTTTCTTGTAAAGAAGAATTGGTGAGGAATATTTGACCAGTCAGGGAAAGGGATGACCTTGCTTATGAGTTTCCTCAATGCTTCTTTAACCTCCTTGTTCCTCAGACTATACACAATGGGATTGAACAGTGGAGTCACAACGACATAGAGCAGGGAAAGGATTTTGTTGAGATGAATGGACTGAGATCCCGTGGACACAATGTATGTAACGGTCAGCGTCCCATAGAAAGTGGTGACTACTATGAGGTGAGAACTACAGGTGGAGAACGTCCTCTGCTTCCCACGCTTTGATGGGATTTTGAGGACAGCCAGGAGGATATGAATGTAAGATGTGATGGTCAGAAGGAAGGGGATCAGTGATACAATGCAACATGAGACAAAAATCGCTACCTTCACCATGTAGGTGTCAGAACAGGACAATTTCAGCAATGGCGTCAAGTCACAAAAGAAATGGTCAATTTCATTAGGGCCACAAAGAGTTAAAGATTTTTCCAGAAGCAATTGCAACACAGCAGCCAACAGAAATCCCCAAACCCATGTGCCAGCAGCCAGCTTAATACAAAGATTCCAGTTCATTGAGTCTGCATAGTGCAGAGGCTGACAAATGGCCAGGTACCGATCATAAGACATGAGCATCAGGAGAAAACACTCAACAGTCCCTAATGCACAGAAGACGTATAACTGTGTGATACAGCTGGTAAAGGAAATACATTTGTCCTGTCTCAGTAAGTCCACAAGCATCCTAGGGGCAATGTTAGAGGTGTACAGGATCTCCAGGAAGGAGAGGTTACCCAGGAAGAAGTACATAGGAGTGTGAAGACTGCGATCAGCTGCTATTGTGATTATAATAAGGATATTCCCCGCCGTGGTCGCTAGATACACCATGAAGAAGAGGGGAAAGAGGAAAATCTGCAGATCATGGAAATCGTCAAAGCCCAGGAGTATCAATGTGCCCACAATGGTTTCATTTTCAATTCCAGGGTCCTCCATTATTTATTTCTAGATGCAAATAAAGAAATAATAGTAATAACAGAAGTTATAAATGTAACCCAACTAAAGCTTTTTATTTATTGCCCTTTATTTGGATTTGTAAATAATAAAAGTGCAATCATACAAAATTTCTGTGTGTCCTCCTTTAATTTACAAGTTATAATTAAATAATATATAAATTATACAGGGGATGTTTTATATAGTGTGTTAGATATCTCTGACGGCAAACAAGAGGAAGCATTGGAGAGAGAGAGAGTGTGTGACTGATAGATACCTTTGGTAGCACTGTGTAAGCTGAAAACTTCTCTCTCTCACCAACAGAAGTTGGTCCAATAAAAGATATTACCTCACTCGCCTTGTCTCCCTCCAATACTACAGTATCAAGGGGTAGCCGTGTTAGACTGTATCCACAAAAACAACAAGGAGTCCAGTGGCACTTTAAAGACTAACACATTTATTTGGGCATAAGCTTTCATGAGTGAAAAACCTTGCATCTAAAGAAGTGGGTTTTTTAACTCTGAAAGCTTATGCCCAAATAAATCTGTTAGTCTTTAAGGTGCCACTGGACTCCTCGTTGTTTTTGTTTCTACATGTAACATGATAGATAGATAGATAGATAGATAGATAGATAGATAGATTACCTTTATAACTGGCTGATCAGGAATCTCTGTGCATTCAGATTTTCCATCTCAGATGGTTGAAGAAGGCATTTCACTTCTTAATGTGTGTACATGTTCCTGTAATGTGTGTATATATTCAATTAAACTGATTGTTGGCTACATCAGTGTATCTCACTATCCTATGTGTCCCCCATTATTGGAGTAGTCAAACACCTCACAATTATTCATGGATTTTATCCTCACAACCCCCCTGAAAGCTTGCCCTACACAATGCTATTCTGGTTTGGTTTGGCTTCCTAGATCTTTATAAGCTCTCCTCCTCAATTTGCTTCATTTGCCTTCTTCATTCATTCCGCAAGGAGCATTATTATCCATGTCTAAACAGAGCTAGCTGTGCCATCTGATTTATATATTCCTCCAGGTATTTTTTTTTTCACATGGCCCCTGGGATGCATTCCCCAGAGGCTGAAAAGAAAAGTTCTGCCACATTATAGTGAAAAGAAGAATTCTTCAAGACCTCATCTGAAATCCCTCACACCAATTCCACACCAAGCTTCTTCCCAATTCACCACATGGTTATGTGGAGCAGCTCCTACAGTCATTGGTGGGTTAATGAGATAACAGCTCATTGGCTATTTTGGAAAGTTGGTTCCGGACTGCAGGAAGCTGTAGGTTGCAGATACCACTATACCTTGGAGACTGTTGAGTTAGAGTTAGGCCTTGTCGCCAACTCTTGCAATTTTATCATGAGTCTCATGCTATTTACATAAAGCCCCGGCTCCTGGAGGCACATGATTAGGTGACAATCCAAGCTTTCAATAAAAACAAACAACAAAACATTTGTAGCCTTCATGGTTGTAGAAAAAGCTTGAAAAAGTAATTCCTAATGACTCTGACACTGGAAGGGAAATAATACACACCTAACAATCATTATTTTTGAAAATCTCGTGATTTTGGGGGCCTGTCTCATGATTCTTGAATTGTTAGGGTTGGTGATCCTGATTATGTAATGTATAAATATTAATGAACTGAGTATTAAATACCCTAAGAAGAACAGCAAACTGACTTAATTGAAGCCTCTTTATGATAGTCTCCATCCTGGTAGTATCTAAGCCACTCACAATCTTCACAAAGGGATAGAGGCGTTGTGATGCTCACAACACCTAACTTCCAGGCACCTAGAAAATCACAGGAACAACTCTGTGATCTACAAAGTCTAAGCTAGGTGCCTGGGCTGTCTATACAATGTATGGAGAGAGATAGACACCTTACAGCATGATCTACAAAAAGCACATACGCTAGGCGGGAAGATACCTAAGCTAAGTGGTGGGAGCCTCCTTAGCTCTGCCCTTAGTCTCCTGGAGATAGCTGCCTGAGTCAGGCTGTGTGGAGGTGCCTCTCTCTGCTTGAGATTCACAGCCAGGAGCCCCTCTCCTCGTAACAGGCAGCTTGGGGATCTCAGTTGTTTCTTGTGACATTGAGCTAGGTGCCTGCCTCGCTACCCACAAAATGTCTGAAGCAGGAGGTTGGAGCCTCCACTCACCTTATAACTTTTAGCCCAGTGGTTAGAACACTGCTGTGGGATGTGAGGGTCTTCCTGATTATACCCCTGCATGCTTGAGCAACATTTTTATAGTCCTCCATAGTCATCTGTCCAAGTTTCCACTTCTAATAAGCTTCCTTTTTGTATTTAAGCTCACCTAAGACTTCTCTGTTAAGCCAAGCTGTTCACCTGCCATATTTGCTATTCTTTCTGCACATCAGGATGATTTGTTCCTGTGCCTTCAAAAAGGCTTCTTTAAAATACAGCCATCTTGGATGAGGGAGAATTGAACCTCCCACATCCCCAGTGAATGCTCTAACCACTGAGGAAAAGCTATTAGGGAAACAGCAGCAGACATCTTTTGATTGGGATCCAATCTGATAAGTGGTCTTTGAGATGGATTGGGTCTAGTACGCAAGTTGGGCAGATAAATACCTATCTTCCCCCAGTTCATGGATCCCTTCTGGAACTTATGTGGGAGGTAAGGCAGAAATGCACATGACTAGAGTGAGAAACTTATGTGCTAAGGGAACTGGTACTAAGAATCCTTGGGCGTTGGGTGAGTTTCGGTACCTATAGGGCTCATTGGGAGTTTTGTGAATCATAGTGGAGATGAAAATGGGGATTTACGCACCTAAGTACCTCTCTCAGTCCCACCTAAAGTGATTTGCCTAAGTTCACACAGAGAACCTGAAGCCTGGTCTTTCAAGTCCTAAACTAACACCCTAGCCACTTGGACCATCTTTCCTCTGCTCAGCAGAATCACAACCCCAGAGAAAAATAAAGATCACAGGCTGGGATTTTCAAAGCAGCCAAGGTATGTGAGAGTTAGGCACTTAATTCACAGCAAAATTAAATAGAAGTTGGGAGCATCTAACTCCCTTAGACTATGTATCCAGCCAGGATACCTCAAATCTGCAGTGACTCGAAGAAGGACTTCAGAATAATGGCACCATGGAGCTGAGTCTTTTTGTGTAGCTCAGATTCTAGATCAAATGGGCTCAGTTCACAAAGGCAGGCCCTTATCCAAAATGCAACATAATCAGCAGAAAGTCCTCCACTGACTTCAATGAGCTTTGGGTTAGATTTCCAGTTCCCCACCCCACCCCACCCCCAAAATGCTACCCTTGCAGGTTCACGGGGGATCTGAGAGTCAATGTGAGTCCTTTGTAGTTCACACGTTACAGAACACAGTAACATGAGGCTGGAAGGGACTTTGAGAAGATAAACAAGTCCAGCCCTTTGTGCTGAGGCAGGAACAAGTTGACCTAGACCATCCCTGACCATCCAATCTGTTTTTATAAACCTCCAATGACAGAGATTCCACAACCCTCTCTTGGAAGCCAATTCCAGAACTCAACTACCCTCATCGTTGGAAACTTTTTCCTAATATCTAACCTAAGTCTCCCTTGCTGCAGATTAAGCCCATTTCTTATTGACCTATCCTCGGTGGACACGGAGAACAATTGATCACTGTCCTCTTTATAACAGTCCTTAACATATTTGGCGATGGTTATCTGGTCCCTCCTCAGTCTTCTTTTTTCAAGACTAAACATGCTCAGTTTATTTAATCTTTCCTCAATAGGTCAGGTTTTCTAAACCTTTTATCACTTTTGCTGCTCTCCTCTGGACTCTCTCCTGTTTGTCCACATTTTCCCTAAAGTGTGGCATTCAGAACTGGACACAATACATGAAATGAGTCCTGACCAGTGGTGAGTACTGCGGGACAATTACCTCCTGTGTCTTACATATGACACTCCTGTTAAATCCCAGAATGACAGTAGCCTCTTTCACAACTGCATCACGTTTTTGACTCATATTCAATTTGTGATCCACTATAACCTCCAGATCCTTTTCAGCAGTGCTACCGCCTAGCCTGTTATTCCCCATTTTGTAATCTTGGATTGGATTTTTCATTCCTAAATGCATTTTTCTTTATTGAATTTATTGAATTTTATTGCCTTTCCATTTGTCTTTATTGAATTTCATCCTGTCGGTTTCAGACAAATTCTCTAATTTGCCCAGATTCTTTTGAATTCTAATCCTGTTCCCCAAAGTGCTTGCAACCCCTACTAGCTTGGTCTCAATTTAAAATCTTATAAGCAGGCTCTCCACTCAATTATGCAAGTCAATAACAAAAATATTTAACAGACCCAGGAGTGACCCCTGTGGGACTCTACTAGATACACTCTCCCACTTGGAAAGTGAACCATTGATAACTACTCTATGAGTACTATCTGTCAACCAGTTGTGCACCAACTTTATAGTGATTTTATCTAGACCACATTTCCCTAGTTTGCTTACGAGAATGTCATGTGGGACTGAGTCGAGCAAGATATAACATTTCTACTGATTCCTCACCAATCCCTAGGGCAGTAATCCTGTCAAAGAAGGAAATTAGGTCAGTTTGGCATGATTTGTTAATGACAAATCCATGCTGACTCTTGCTTATAAGCCTGTTATCCCCGAGGTGCATACAAATTGAACGTTTAATCATTTATACCGGAATCTTTCCAGGTATCAAAGGCTTATTAGTCTATAATTGCCTGGGTCCTCTTCCCCCTTTTAGAAATAAGTAGCATGTTTGCCCTTCTCCAGTCCTGAGGGACCTCATCGGTCCTCCATGAGTTCTAGAAGATAATTTCTAATGGTTTCATGATTGCTTCAGCTAGTTCCTTAAGTACCCTAGTGTCACAGATACACAGGGTCTGGTCTATGCCCCAGACTGTGCCAGTCTCCAAGCTTCCACATTGAGGCCTGTGTCCCCCAAGTAAGGCTGGGCCTTTGAGACCAACAACCCCCTTCTCTGTCCATGACTCCCCTCAGTGAATCCAGCCTAGCCAGACTCCTGCAGTGGCTTACACTGTATCCCTTCAGGGCGCAATGCTCTCAGTGAGTATTTGCAGTGATAGCAGGCAGTTCTTCCAAAACAAGGTAACCATGTATTAGTCCTCTGGTATACAGACTCAGAAAGTCCATAGGTTATCATAGGGAAAGAAAGGTTAAGACATATTCCATGCTGGCCTAGCCAGTGCCACCACCGAGCCAATCTACTATGGACTCATTCCAATTGCTGTCTCTCTCTCTCAGTCCCTTTCCCACTCCCAAAACCAACTGCTCTCCCTTCCGCTACCTCTCTATTCTCAGGCTGGGCCTCTCCTTGACTTCCTGTCATGACATAATTCCCCACTCTGAACCTTAGCGTCCAAAAGATGGGGTACCAGCATGAATTCCTCTAAGCTCAATTACCAGCTTAGTACTTGTAGCGCTGCCACCAACCAGGAATTCCAGTGCCTGGTACACTCTGGTCCCCCCAAAACCTGGCCTGGGACCCCCAAGACCCAGTCCCTCTGGATATTAACATAAGGAAAGTAAACCCTTTCCCTCACCGTTGCCTCTCCCAGGCTTCCCCTCTCTGGGTTACCCTGGAAGATCACTGTGATTCAAACTCCTTGAATCTTAAAACAGAGAGGAAAATCCATCTTCCCCCCTCCTTCTCTCTCCCCCTCCCAGACTCTCTCTGAGAGAGAAAGTAATCCTAACATAGAGAGAAAATTAACCTTTCTCTCCCCCTTCCCTCCTTTCTCCCCACCAATTCCCTGGTGGATCCAGACCCAGTCCCCTGGGGTCTCACCAGAATAAAAAAACAATCAGGTTCTTAAACAAGAAAAGCTTTTAATTAAAGAAAGAAAAAACAGTAAAAATTATCTTTGTAAATTTAAGATGGAATATGTTACAGGGTCTTCCAGCTATAGACACTGGGAATACCCTCCCAGTCTAAGTATACAAGTACAAATTAAAATCCTTTCAGCAAAATATAAATTTGAACTCCTTCCAGCCAAATACACATTTGAACTCCTTCCAGCCAAATATACATTTGCAAATAAAGAAAACAAACATAAGCCTAACTCGCCTTATCTACCTAGTACTTACTATTCTGGATATATAAGAGATTGTATCAGAGAAATTGGAAAGAAACCTGGTTACACGTCTGGTCACTCTCAGAACCCAGAGAGAACAACAACCAAAAACTAACAGCACATACACAAAAACTTCCCTCTCTCAAGATTTGAAAGTATCCTGTCCCCTGATTGGTCCTCTGATCAGGTGACAGCCAGGTTCACTGAACTTGTTAACCCTTTACAGGCAAAAGAGACATGAAGTACTTCTGTTCTATTAACCCTTAACTATCTGTTTATGACACTTCCCTATCGAGAAGTGGGAGAAAACCTGGTTATTGGTTGCTAGGCATCTTTGTTCTGGCTATTGGGAGTTTCACTGTTTTCATGGATTTTCCACTGGTAGGGGTTAGCCTGGGCCAGCCCTTTAATGACCCATTCAGTCTACTCCAAAAAGCAAGACAACACAAACGCCTCATACTTCCTTTGCTGCCCCAAGAGCAGATGTAACCCTTTTGCACCCAATGTATAGCAACACAAAGTATGAGAGAAACAGAGGCAAACAGAGACTTAATGAAAATACTACAGAAAACGCAGTAACCGCTAACGGTTCTGAGATTGCTTCAACTAGTTCCTTACATACCCTTAGACAATCCCGTTAGAGCAAATTTTTGCAAACTTACCTATGAGATTTAGGAACCTAAGCCCCATTCATTTCCAATTATCCTTAAGCAGCTAAGAGTCAGACTTTCAAAGGTATTCAGGCTTCTGAAGATGCAAACAAGTACCTAACACATTCTTTAAAAGCACATCAACAGATGAGGGGCCAGTTTTTGAAAGGTATTTTGGAACCCAGTGGGATTTTCAAAAGCATCTATCTGCCCAAAACTCATAGACTCATAGACTAATAGACTCTAGGACTGGAAGGGACCTCAAGAGGTCATCGAGACCAGTCCCCTGCCCTCATGGCAGGACCAAATACTGTCTAGACCATCCCTACTAGACATTTATCTAATCTACTCTTAAATATCTCTAGAGATGGAGATTCCACAACTTCGCTAGGCAATCTATTCCAGTGTTTAACTACCCTGACAGTTAGGAACTTTTTCCTAATGTCCAACCTAAATCTCCCTTGCTGCAGTTTAAGCCCATTGCTTCTTGTTCTATCATTGGAGGCTAAGGTGAACAAGTTTTCTCCCTCCTCCTGATGACACCCTTTTAGATACCTGAAAACTGCTATCATGTCCCCTCTCAGTCTTCTCTTTTCCAAACTAAACAAACCCAATTCCTTCAGCCTTCCTTCATAGGTCATGTTCTCAAGACCTTTAATCATTCTTGTTGCTCTTCTCTGGACCCTTTCCAATTTCTCCACATCTTTCTTGAAATGCAGTGCCCAGAACTGGACACAATACTCCAGTTGAGGCCTAACCAGCGCAGAGTAAAGCGGAAGAATGACTTCTTGTGTCTTGTTTACAACACACCTGTTAATGCATCTCAGAATCACGTTTGCTTTTTTTGCAATAGTATCACATTGTTGACTCATATTAAGCTTGTGGTCTACTATGACCCCTAGATCTCTTTCTGCCATACTCCTTCCTAGACAGTCTCTTCCCATTCTGTATGTGTGAAACTGATTGTTCCTTCCTAAGTGGAGCACTTTGCATTTATCTTTATTGAACTTCATCCTATTTATCTCAGACCATTTCTCCAATTTGTCCAGATCATTTTGAATTTTGACCTTGTCCTCCAAAGCAGTTGCAATCCCTCCCAGTTTGGTATCGTCCGCAAACTTAATAAGCGTAATTTCTATGCCAACATCTAAATCGTTGATGAAGATATTGAACAGAGCCGGTCCCAAAACAGACCCCTGCGGAACCCCACTTGTTATACCTTTCCGGCAGGATTGGGAGCCATTAATAACTACTCTCTGAGTACGGTTATCTAGCCAGTTATGCACCCACCTTATAGTAGCCCCATCTAAATTGTATTTGCCTAGTTTATCGATAAGGATATCATGCGAGACTGTATCAAATGCCTTACTAAAGTCTAGGTATATCACATCCAGCGCTTCTCCCTTATCCACAAGGCTCGTTATCCTATCAAAGAATGCTATCAGATTAGTTTGACATGATTTGTTCTTTACAAATCCATGCTGGCTATTCCCTATCACCTTACCACCTTCCAAGTGTTTGCAGATGATTTCTTTAATTACCTGCTTCATTATCTTCCCTGGCACAGAAGTTAAACTAACTGGTCTGTAGTTTCCGGGGTTGTTTTTATTTCCCTTTTTATAGATGGGCACTATATTTGCTCCCTTCCAGTCTTCTGGAATCTCCCCCGTCTCCCATGATTTCCCAAAGATAATAGCTAGAGGCTCAGATACCTCCTCTATTAACTCCTTGAGTATTCTAGGATGCATTTCATCAGGCCCTGGTGACTTGCAGGCATCTAACTTTTCTAAGTGATTTTTTACTTGCTCTTTTTTTATTTTATCTTCTAAACCTACCCTATTCCCGTAAGCATTCACTATACTAGACATTCCTTCAGACTTCTCAGTGAAGACCGAAACAAAGAAGTCATTAAGCATCTCTGCCATTTCCAAGTCTCCTGTTACTGTTTCCCCCTCCTCACTGAGCAGTGGGCCTACCCTGTCCTTGGTCTTCCTCTTGCTTCTAATGTATTGATAAAAAGTCTTCTTGTTTCCCTTTATTTCCATAGCTAGTTTGAGCTCATTTTGTGCCTTTGCCTTTCTAATCTTGCCTCTGCATTCCTGTGTTATTCGCCTATATTCGTCCTTTGTGATCTGACCTAGTTTCCATTTTTTATATGACGCTTTTTTATTTTGTAGGTCACGCAAGATCTCGTGGTTAAGCCAAGGTGGTCTTTTGCCACATTTTCTATCTTTCCTAACCATCGGAATAGCTTGCTTTTGGGCCCTTAATAGCGTCCCTTTGAAAAACTGCCAACTCTCCTCAGTTGTTTTTCCCCTCAGTCTTGATTCCCATGGGACCTTACCTATCAGCTCTCTGAGCTTACCAAAATCCGCCTACCTGAAATCCATTGTCTCTATTTTGCTGTACCCCCTTCTACCCTTCCTTAGAATTGCAAACTCTATGATTTCATGATCACTTTCACCCAAGCTTCCTTCTACTTTCAAATTCTCAACAAGTTCCTCCCTATTTGTTAAAATCAAGTTTAGAACAGCTTCCCCCCTAGTAGCTTTTTCAACTTTCTGAAATAAAAAGTTGTCTGCAATGCAGTCCAGGAACTTATTGGATGGTCTGTGCCCCGCGGTGTTATTTTCCCAACATATATCTGGATAGTTGAAGTCCCCCATCACCACCAAATCTTGGGCTTTGGATGATTTTGTTAGTTGTTTGAAAAAAGCCTCATCCACCTCTTCCACCTGATTAGGTGGCCTGAAGTAGACTCCCAGCACGACATCACCCGTGTTTTTTACCCATTTTAGCCTAACCCAGAGACTCTCAACACTTCCATCTCCTATGTCCATCTCCACCTCAGTCCAAGTGTGTACATTTTTAATATATAAGGCAACACCTCCTCCCTTTTTCCCCTGTCTATCCTTCCTGAGCAAACTATACCCATCCACACCAACATTCCAGTCGTGTGTATTATCCCACCAAGTTTCAGTAATGCCAACAATGTCATAGTTGTATTTATTTATTAGCACTTCCAGTTCTTCCTGCTTATTACCCATACTTCTTGCATTTGTATATAGGCATCTAAGATACTGGTTTGATCTTGCCTCCCAGCTTTGCCCTGACCCTCCTTTCTCTCTGCCATTATAGCCCATGCTCCCTCCTGTTTCCAACCCATCTCCCAGGTCTTGTTCCCCACTTACCTGTGGGGTTTGCTCACCTGTCCCCGTCGAACCTAGTTTTCATTGACATCAATGGGAGTTAAGTGCCTAGATATTTCTGAAAATCCCACTAGGTATTTAACTACCTTTCAAAATAGACAGCAGAGCTTTTAGCTCTCCATCACATACCCCCATCTTTTTTCAGATAGGGTAAATCAGCCATAGCTTCATTGGGTCAATGGATCAGATCCCCAGCTGATGTAAATGGATGTATGCCAATTTATCCCATCTATGTATCTGGCCTCCATTGTCTGAAGAGGGACCAGCATTAAAAGGTAACTTGCACATGCAAGAAAAAGAAACATTTTAATGAAGTCTTTGGGGAAGCAAATTAGAATGTGAGGCTTGTACAAGAAAATGCATCAGAACCTATAAAAGACCCAAAACCTTGGAAAATATTATCTGCCTAAATTCTTGGTGGCAGAAAGCAGACAATACATGATTCTGGGAAGAGATTGAAGGCATCACAAGAAAAAGCAAGAAAAGGGGAACTGAAGATACCAGTGGGTGATCAGCAAATACCCAAGAAAAGTGTAAGATGTTCTAAAGCAGTATGAGAGGTGAATATGACTGAATTTTTTGCTTAGAAAGAAAATGTGTAGGGTCAAACCCAAGGGGTCTTTATTTGGGTCTTATTCAGGTTGGTTAAAGCTGTCCAAAAATGGCTTATTTTATCTGCAAAAAAAATCGGGGGGGGCGGGAATTTCATCAACATTTTCAGAAGAAAATTTGTCCTTTTCATCCCCAAACTGAAAACTGGAAATTTTGGGCTGAAAATCAAAGTAATGGGACAATCTAATTTTCCTTTAAAAAAAATTCTATTGGAAAAGTTTTCACCACCCCTGCTCAGACTAAGCGTGTTATGTGCATGCAGGGGTGAGGGATACCACAACAATACATAAGTACTCAGGTAGCCTCAAAAACTTCAATCAATAGGAATGAACAACAGTGGTTGGAAAAGTTTAGACTTTAATATTAATATTGTTCCCAAAATTTTGTCAATATTTCATATGGAAAAGAAAAAGAAAAACTGAGAGCTGGTCAAAAAAAACCACATAAATTTCCTTCTCTGCTCCATTTTTGTAGTGATTTTTTTTTTTTACAAAAGTAAAAACAAAAGTGGATTTATCCTAATTTTAATCAAAATTTTGAAATATTCAAGCTGGAATTTTCAAAGGAACTTGAGGGCAGTTTGATGCCTAATTTGTCTTGCTGACTGGAAAATCCGACCATAGGAATTCAATGGGAATTCTGCTTAATTTCAATGGGAGTGGAGCACCTAACTGAGGTTCCATTGAAAATCTCAATGTAAGGCTTTTCTGACTAGCTCTAGAGTCATCCTATTGCAGTGTTAGATAACACTTTTGGGTTAACATCTTAATCTGCATGAGATGGAAACTGATACAGAGGAAAAAGAAGAAGAGGAAAATGAAGAAGTAGCTAAAGAGGGACAAAGAGATAAGGGAGTTAGAAGAACAATGCTGAATTAGAGAGAATGAGGATGCCGGTTGAGGAGCTACTAACTGATGAGATGTGGCAAAACCAAAAATGATTAAAGGTCTAGAAAACATGATCTGTGAGGGAAGATTGAAAAAAAACCTGGGTTTCTTTATTCTGAAGAAAAGAAGACTGAGAGAGGACGTGTTAACCGTTTTCAAGTACATAAAATGTTATTACAAGGAAAGGGAGGAAAATTGCTCTTCTTAACCTCTAGGACAAGAAACAATGGACTTAAATTGATCAAGGGAGGTTTAGATTGGACATAGGGAAAAACTTCCTAACTATCAGGGAGGTTAAGCACTGGAATAAATTACTTAGGGAGGTTGTGGAATCTCCATCATTGAGGATTTTTAAAAGCAGGTTAGACAATCACCTGTCAGGAATGGTCTAGATAATACGTAGTCCTGCCATGAGTGCAGGGGACTGGACTAGATGACTTCTCGAGGTCTCTTCTAGTTCTATAATTCTATGATTATAACATTATTTGATCATGAAAGAGTGATCACACAAGTGTGTCTTGCAGTGTCTCCCAGGACTGAGGTTCAAAGGCTCAAGGACACCTCTCTTAAACCAAACATGGCAAACTACTCAGGCTAAATCAAACAGCCATCGATGGATTCATCCTCTTAGGATTCTCCGATCTCTGCAAGTCTCAGGTGCTGCTCTTTCTGTCTTTTCTCATTATTTACATTGCAACGATCACAGGAAATGTCTTGATTGTGGTAACAGTTCTGTTCAGCATCGCCTTCAAACCCCCATGTACTGGTTCCTCAGCATATTGTCCTTCCTGGAAATCTGCTACACCACAAATATCATCCCCAGGATGCTACTTGGTTTCCTGTTGAAGAAGAGTATAATATTATTCCCTGTCTGCATGATACAGTTCTACCTCTTTGCTTCATTGGGAACCATGGAGTGCTTGCTCCTTGGTATGATGGCTTATGATCGGTACCTGGCTATATGCTATCCACTGCACTATGCAGCTGTCATGACTGGCAGGGCCTGCACCCAGTTAGTAGCTGGTTCCTGGGCATGTGGTTTTCTGATACCCATGATAACAGTATCTGTGGTGTCCCATCTGACATTCTGTGGTCCCAATGAAATCAACCATTTTTTATGCGATTTCAAACCTCTCGTAAAACTCTCCTACATGGACTCCTACTCAGTCAAAACCACTGTTAGCATCTTGTCCTTGATTGTAACCTTGGTCCCATTTCTCTTAATCCTGGTGTCCTACACTCACATCCTCAGGGCCATCCTGAGAATTCCTTCCACTACCGGGAGGAAAAAGGCCTTCTCCACCTGCTCCTCCCACCTCATTGTGATCACCACTTTCTATGGGACCCTGATTGTCATGTACGTGGCCCCCTCAGCAAACGACTCGCCAGCTCTTAACAAGGTCTTCTCCCTGCTGTACACCACAGTGACCCCTATGTTTAATCCCATCATATACAGCCTCAGAAATCAGGAAGTTAGAGAGGGTGTGAAGAACCTCCTAAGGGCAATGGTTTTAGGGGTGGCAAATTCAAAATCACAGTATGCAAATAAGAATAGGAGCATTTATCTAATCTATCTATCTGTCTATCTATCTATCTATCCAATACACCCTACACCATGATGTCTATGTGATCATCCTTCTTTTTTAAGCCCTCTTGAAATCAGTCACAAACATTGCAATGACCTTGAAAACCCTGACAGTTAGGGGATTTGGTGAGTAACTTATGATGAAGGATTTCTGGAGCTACCTATAACCCTTGGAAATGATAGAAATGCTGGGGAAGTTGATCGTAAATTAAGAATGGCCCTGTAGCTAAAACAGAGGACTGACAGTTAAGAGATTTTGGTGCTGGTCCTGACTCTGCTGGCAGTCTCATTTTGCAAGTCACTTCTTTTCTCAGTGCCTCAGTTTCCTTATGTGTAAAATGTATTGTTATTAATCTCTGTAATGTATAGCTTTAAAATCCTTATGTATTAGACTTCATAGAGAGGATATTATGTATTAATATCATTGTTGTTGTTGTCACAGTTTCAGGATTAAATGCAACATTGGCCCTCTTCTCCCATACCTCCAGCCTTCCGTGAAGGCATCCACTTAAGGTTTTAGGCTTCCAAGCTATCACTTATTTAAACTGAGGGGTTTAAAGCTTGCAGTCCCCTGAATCTCAATAGGTCTAACTGGTGTCTAGTACCAGTGGTTAACAATTTTTATTATTGGAGATATACCAGTCTCCTAGAACCAGGAGGGACCTTGAGTCCAGCCCCCTGCCTTTACTACCAGCACCAAGTACTGATTTTGGCCCAGATCCCTAAGTGGCCCTCTCAAGGACTGAGCTCACAACCCTGGGTTTAGTAGGCCAATGCTCAAATGACTGAGCTATCCCTCCCCCTTCTGCAATGGTGATAACGGTGTATAGCAGTTGCTAGCCAGCTTTCAAAAAGCAAAATATATTTATTCTTAGAGCAAAAGCATACAGAGAAAACATGGCAAAAAACAATAAAAGAATCTATATAAGCAGTTCTCAACCCACTGCCCACAGACTGCATGCGGCCTAATTAGCACACACCTGCGGCCTAGCTGTGTGCTAAAGGCTGCAGGGCTGCATGGGGCCAAGTTACCAGCTGCCTTGCTGCCCACTGCCGCAGGGTCTGGTATGCCCAGCTGAGCAGGGCTAGGGGTCAGGGTCACCAGCCGGCCCCACATGGCAGGGTCCAGGGCTACTGCCTTGCCAGTGCCAAATGGTGAATTCTGGAACTGCTGCCTGGCAGAGGGTCCAGGGTCAGCATTGAGGCTGTCTGCCAACCCATGGGGTCAGTATGCGGGCTGCCGCCTGGCTGCACTGGCTCCATGTGGCCAAGCGCAGTGCCGGGGCTGCCACCGTGCCCTGCACAGATGGATCCATAGTGCTTGCACTCCTGGCCCTACTTTGGGAGGCACTGTGCATAGGGAGCCTCTGGGTGGACAGACCTGGGGAGGATATGCTGTGGTTCTCAACCTGAGACCCAGATGATACATTGTGGCCCCCATGCATCCCATAATGCTAAATAGGTTGAGAACCACTGATCTATATCCATGCCAAAAGTTTACCAGAGGTCACCCCCCTACGCTCCAGCCTAGGCTGTGGTGTCAGTTTTTAAACCCCCACAACTGGTTTTGTCCCCATCATTACAAGTACAAGTCAGTTTTTAAACCAGGAATCAGACCCCAACTGGACAGTTCATCTGTTTCTTTATGCAGCTATGGCCTTTGATCTCCAAGCCCCTTGGATCAGGTAATTACCAGCCAATTACCCTCTCTTCATCAAGGGCATAGCTGAGATTGTTCAATTTTCATTAACCCACCCCCAGGAATTCCCCAGGAACCCACTTAGAGCTTATATTGTCCCGAAAGTCCATGCCAGTCTAGCACATTTCAATACAGTCATTTGAACTTCTTGCACTCCCCAGGACCCCCATTTGTTACAATTACTAATACTACAATGGAAGTGTTGCACCGAGTAACTGCAGATATACTTACAGGCAACTGAGAGCCCATGATGCCATGAACTGAGGCATCTGAGTCAAATAATTCACCCTCTGTACAGCCAATGACATTGCTGCATGCAAATTAGCTGTAGGGATAAGGGGATTGATTGA
Organism: Gopherus evgoodei; assembly: GCF_007399415.2. NCBI lineage: Eukaryota > Metazoa > Chordata > Testudines > Testudinidae > Gopherus > Gopherus evgoodei. The sequence goes on along the minus strand of NW_022060066.1, from coordinate 570,453 downwards.
AATACCTCTGATATCACAACAATCTAGGACTCCTGGGTTGAATGTAGCTGAAAGCACATGCTGTGACTTGGGTGTAATTCTGAAAGTCTAAATGGCTGAGCACTTAAAAATTGGGAGATAAACAAGGGCAAGTCATGTCTGACTAACCTAATTGCCTTCCATGAGGAGATAATTGGGTCTGTGGATGAGGGGAAAGCAGCGAGTGTGTTATTCCTTGACTTTAGCAAAGCTTTTGATATGGTCTCCCACAGTATTTTTGCCAGCAAGTTAAAGAAGTATGGGCTGGATGATTGGACTATAAGGTGGATAGAAAGTTGATTAGATTGTTGGGCTCAACGGGTAGTGATCAACGGCAGCCGCTTGCAAGTGGAGTGCCCCAAGGGTCAGTCTTGGGGCAGGTTTTGTTCAATATCTTCATTAATGATCTGGAGGATGGCATGGACTGCACTCACAGCAATTTTGCAGATGACACTAAACTTGGAGGAGTGGTAGATACACTGAAGAGTAGGGAAAGGATACAGAGGGACCTAGACAAATTAGAGGACTGGGTCAAAAGAACCCTGATGAGGTTCAACAAGGACAAGTGCAGATTCCTGCACTTAGGATGGAAGAATCCCATTCACTCTTACAGACTAGGGACTGAGTGGCTAGGAAGCAGTTCTGCAGAAAAGGACCTGGGGTTTACAGTGGACAAGAAGCTGGATATGAGTCAACAGTGTGCCCTTGTTGCCAAGAAGGCTAACGGCATTTTGGCCTGTATAAGTAGGGGCATTGCCAGCAGAACGAGGGATGTGACCATTCCCTTCTATTCGACATTGGTGAGGCCTCATCTGTAGCACTGTGTCCAGTTTTGGGCCCCACACTACAAGAAGGATGTGGAAAAATTGGAAAGAGTCCAATGGAGGGCAACAGAAATGATTAGTGGGCTGGAGCACATGACCTACAAGGAGTGGCTGAGGGAACTGGGATTGTTTAGTCTGCAGAAGAGAAGAATGACGGGGGATTTGATAGCTGCTTTCAACTACCTGAAAGGGGTATCCAAAGAAGATGGAGCTCAGCTGTTCTCAGTGGTACCTGATGACAGAACAAGTAGTAATGATCTCAAGTTTCAGTGGGGAGGTTTAGGTTGGATATTAGGAAAAACTATTTCACTAGGAGAGTGGTGAAGCCCTGGAATGGGTTACCTAGGGACATGGTGGAATCTCCATCCTTAGAGGTTTTTAAGGCCCAGCTGGGATGATGTAGTTGGGGATTGGTCCTGCTTTGAGCTGGGGGTTGGACTAGATGACCTCCTGAGGTCCCTTCCAACCCTGATGTTCTGTGATTCTATGAACAGACCAGAAAACCCACCCCTGGCTCCTTATCCCAGTCCCACTCTACTTGCCTACTCAGTCCAGGTCTCCACTGCTTAAGGCTTGTCATCTCAGTCCCAGTCTCCTTGCCCAGGCAGTCCAATTCCCTCTTCCTAGCTGGATGCGAGGAGGACTGTCTGGCTGGAGTGGTGGGGTGAAGAGTCTGGCTAGAGGGGTAGGGAGCCTATTGAAGGAACTGCCTGGATCAGTGGGGCAAAGGGTTGGCTTTAGGGGATGACCAGAGTGGGGGAGAAGATAATGGAAGGAGACTGGAAGCGAGGGGCCTGGCTGGGTGAGACTGGCCAAAGTGGGAGCCATGCTGGATTTGCTAGACAAAGCATAAATATACAGAGGCTTGTAAGGATTAGATTTTAATCAGTGAATGATTTCATCATACACATGCAAAACTGCAGGGAGGAAAATGCCATCAATAATCCAAATTTCCAGGTAGGCAAAGAAAAATGCTGCTTGAGAGAACTTATGAATTTGAGTTAAGGATATTTCCTCTGTAAATTTAGATGTGTGGTGTTGACAGTTTGGGTGTGTTAACAAATACAAAGCTTTAAAATTTTTGAATCTTAACATCCACCGTCATAAAATGATTGTCATCACAACCTCTCTCTTATTTCTTCCCACTGTGAACATTAAAAATCAATAAACAGAAATAAAGAATGCTTAAAACCCATAGTTTTGTGCAAATGTGAACATTTAAAGCCAATACAGATTTGAAAAATGCTTAAAAAATCAATATCACTCTAAAATATTATATATATATATATATATATATATATATATATATATATATATATATATATATATATATATATATATATATATATATATATATATCCTTCTGCCCCTCTGAATTGCAGCAACAAGGGCCAGGTTCAGTCTCTAGGGGTTCTGTTTCAATAACACAATGCAAAACCAGCTTGAGGCCCCACCCAGTGATCTGGGACACTTACATACCACCCCCTGGGTGCCTCTAGGAGGCAATACTTCCCCTCTCGCAAGCACGGAGTCTGAGTGTAGCAAAAGTCTTTTAATAAAGGAGGGAAACAATGCGGTCATAAAACAATTTCATTGTCCTTGATTCACATATTCAAGGTAACAACACTTTATTCCTCCTGCTCCAATAACAAAGAAACTAGGGATTCCACAGCTGCCAAAGTGACCATTTTGGGCTGCCATGGGCTCATGCTAGGCAGGTGGGTGTGCCTGTGCAAACGAGATCAGCTCCTGAAATTCTTTTCCACACTCGCCGTAATTCACCACCAGATGTCAGGGTAGAGCTCATCCTGACTCGGCTTACATATATATAAAAGGAAAAGTTGAAAATAATAAGGTGTTTGTTGAAAGTCCATGTGACTTGTGCTCCTGTATCACAGGTGAGGAGCTTTGTTGTGTGCTCCCGTGCCTCCCCACTCTGTCCTGTCCCCTATGGGGATGGGGCTAGGCAGCAGTCTCACTCTGGCCATGCGGCCACCCCAGCCTGGGAGTGAGGGCCGGTGCCCTTCCCGGCTTCCGGACCCACAGACAAAGCCCGGGGGGAATCACTCCCATTTATACTTGCTGGACACAAGGGTCTTGTTCGTGGTGTACAGGAGGCCAGGCGACCCCCCCTGTTATACACTGAGCAATGAGGGCTCAGTCTCTCCATGTGGGGCAGAGGAGAGACCCTGCGCTCCAAGGTAGTTTTGAAAACCAGTTTCATGACTGGCCAGGCTATGGTGTGAAAGTTTTGTTTGTTTCTCCTTGATGAAAACCTGTCCCCTTGATTGACTCATTCCCTCTAAACAACCCACCCTACCCTTCAATCACAGCTTGCTTTCTAAGGAAATAAGTCACTATCATTTTAAAATCATGTATTCTTTATTAACTGATTATAAAAAGAGGGATAGAACTGACAAGGTAGTCTGGGTGGGGTTTGGGAGGAGGATAGAAAAGGAAAATAATGACAGCCTTTTGCTTGGGCTGTCCACAGGGTTGGAGTGGGCAGGTGCATGGAGCCTCCCCCCCCGCATTCTTACACATCTGGGTGAGGAGGCTATGGAATTTGGGGAGGTGAGAGGGCAGTTATTCAAGGTCTGTAGTAGCACTCTGTGATCCTGCTACCGTTCCTGAAGCTCCACTAGATGCCGGAGCATGTCAGTTTGATCACGCAGCAGCCCCAGCGTTGCATCCTGCCACCGCTGATCCTCCTGCCGACACATCTCATCTCGACCATCCCTCCTGTCCTCACGTTCACTGGCATCTTTCCTGTACTTTGATGCGGTGTCCTTCCACTGATTCAGATGAGCTCTTTCATTGCAGATTGATTCCATGATTTCAGAGAACATTTCGTCTCGCATTCTTTTTTTCCGCCACCTTATCTGAGATAGCCTTCGGGACAGAGGAGAAAGGTTTGAAAAATTTGCAGTTGTGGGAGGGAGGGAGAGAAAAAAGGGAGAGAAGTATTTTAAAAGATACATTTAACAGAACAATGCTTATACTCTTTCACGGTGAACAACACTATTCACATTACATAGCACATTGATTTCAGTACAAGGTAGCATTTTGCATCTTAATATTGAGTGCTTGCGGCTTTGGGGTTATAGATCACCAATGCAGGTCCGGGCAACAGAATTCGGCTTGCATGCGGCCATGGTAAGTCATTGTCTTTCAGCTTCTGCAGGCTTCATAAAACCAGCGCCCTCCTTTCCCACATACCAAGCAAAGCCCGTTGAGTGCTGCGGCTTTCCTGTTAATGTGCAGCAGCAGAAACCAAACTAGCCCCCCCCCTCCAATTCTCTGCAATGATCGATTTACCCCTCCCCCCACTGCACGGCTGGTATCAGGGAAGATCCCCGCTAGCCAAACATGAAAAAACTCACCCCCAATTCCCCCCTCTCCCCCTCTTGGCTAACTGCAGGGAAGGATTTCTTTTCAGTCACAGGCAAACAGCCCAGTAGGAATGGCCACCTCTGTCCTCTTAATTAAATTCCCGTATTTCAACCAGGTTACCATGAACGATATCACTTTCCTGAAGATAACACAGAGAGAAAAAGAACAGATGTTGCTTGAATGCCAGCAAACCCCGGGACCATATGCTGCCAGGCTTTGTCATGCAATAATACCAGATTACTTGCTACTAGCATGGCAAGGTCAGGTGTCCTACCATGGAGGATGGAATAAGGCTGCACTGCCCAGAAACCTTCTGCAAAGGCTTTTGGAGTACCTCCAGGAGAGCTTCATGGAGATATCCCTGGAGGATTTCCGCTCCATCCCCAGACACATTAACAAACTTTTCTAGTAGCTGTACTGGCCGTGAATGCATCCCAATTCCTCAGGGCAAATTAATCATTAAAAAATGCTCGCTTTAAAACCATGTTTTATATTACAAAGGTACACTCACCAGATGTCTCTTCCATGGCTTCATGGTCTGGGGTAATGCCTTGGGAGGGTTGGGAGGCTACTTCAGTCAGGCTGAGAAAAAGATCCTGGCTGTTGGGGAGAATGGAGTGCTGTGTGCTCTCCGCAAGCTCGTCCTCCTCCTCATCATCATCTTTCCCATCCGCAGAATCGTCAGGCATGGCTGAGAGTAACCCCTCCTTGGAATCCATGGTCAGGGGTGGAGTAGTGGTGACGGCCCCCCCTAGAATTGCATGCAGCTCAGCGTATAAGCAGCATGTCTGCGGCTCTGCCCCGGACCTTCCATTTGCTTCTTTGGTTTTCTGATAGGCTTGTCTGAGCTCCTTAACTTTCATGCGGCACTGTAGTGAGTCCTATTGTGACCACACTAAACCTAATTCAAAATGGCAATACCGATTTCAGCGCTACTCCCTTCGCTGGGGAGAAGTACAGATATCGATATTATGAGCCCTTTATATCGAAATAAAGGGCTTCATTGTGTGGACGGGTGCAGCGTCAATTCAGTTTAATGCTGCTAAATTCGAAATAAACTCGTAGTGTAGACCAGGCCTGTGTGTTGATCATAGAATCATAGAAGATTAGGGTTGGAAGTGACCTCAGTCCAATCCCCTGCTCAAAGCAGGACCAACTAAATCATCCCAGCCAGGGCTTTGTCAAGAGGATCTTAAAAATCTCAAAGGATGGAGATTCCACCACCTCCCTAGGTAACCCATTCCAGTGCTTCACCACCCTCCTAGTGAAATAGTTTTTCCTAATAGCCAACCTAGACCTCCAACCTGCTACTCTGCTCGTTCAGAATGTAATGACCAATGTTGAATTATTTATTTATAAATTAATTTAGTAGTAGTGGTCATACATTTGATTTTAACTTCATGTACTAAAGGATGGCTATCCAAAGTCACTGAACCTTTGAAAACCTTAAAACACACACACAAAAAAGAATTCAAATAAAAATGCCATTGCTCTACAGTTTGTTTTTAATATATATTTTTCTGTATTTCATAACAATTTGAAGAATTCATAAAACAGAGATTTTTATTTTAGTTTGGCATACTCCTGTTTTGAAATTCAGTGCTACGGATGGGGAATTGTGAGTCAGTTGTCCCATATTTTTTTTTAAATTAACTGTAATATTTTAGGTTCACCCCTAAAAATCAGCACTTCAAACTAAATCTGAAAATGATTGTCAGGGCAGAGTTTTTATGCTCCACTAAATATGTGGGCTGTAAATTTCTGCAGTAGCGACTTGGCCTCTGCCTTGGCTCTATTTTTCAGCCGTTTCCAAGAAGCAGGGTGGTGACAAATGGGTGGAAATTCGCCACCTTTGAGAATTACCTGGGACCGACATTTGTACAGCTCTAATACTTCAAAGGATGCAAGTAGGAAATTGAAATTTGAGATGGTCTAGAACTCAGAGGTGGCCATAAAAGTGTGTCTTGATTTGGCTGAGTTCTAAGTCATGGAAAATCACCATTTATACTAGTTCAATCAATTTCATTCAACATTTGTGACTTACTGTCCTTAACATTCCAGCTGTGGTTTATCAGAGGAAGCTAAGAGAGTAAAATATGCTCCACCCTTTGAAAATATCAACTCCCAACCATGCTCCTCGGCCAGTGGTATCTAAACTGTGGGGCATGTGTGGAGGAATGTTTGGGGGCCTTGGAGGGGCCCAGGCCAGCCCTCATGAGGCACGGGAAGGGGACAGCACCCAACTCTGCTCCAGCCCCACCTCCAGCCATGGTCCTAGTTCCTGGCCTTGTGCCCACCTCTGCCCACTGCCTTGGACCCCAACCTCAGCCCCACCCCTGGCCATGGCCCCGGTTGCCAGCCTTCAACATGGCCCAGTCACGGCTCCACTTCCAGCCGCATCCCTGGCTCTGGCCCCAGACCTGTTCCTAACTGCAGCCCCAGCCTCAGCCCCATTACCCCATCCGCACTCCCTCCCCACCCCAGGAGCTACAGCCCTGGTTCCTGGAGGAGTGATCCAGACAGGAGTAAGGGGAAGGATGACCCTGAAAAGTTTGGGAACCACTGTCCTAGGCCCCATTGATCTTCCTGAATTGTTCTGAAGCAGACACACAGAACTGTACCCAGAAGATAAAACAGATATCCATCAGCACCTTTTCCCTCACCAGGTTACTCTTTGGCCTAGGGGAAGGTGCACTGGATTGGGAGCCAGGATCCTATTCTTCTGAATGACTGCTATTAGGAAATCTGTGCACTCCAAACACCTTATTAGCAAGCAAGATCTCAGATCTCTGTCCCTGAAGAGTGACAAGTATCAGCCACTCCATTTCACAAGTGACCTTTTTCAGAAGTGAATGGAACCGCACTGATTTACAGCATGTGGCGATTTTGTCCAGAGGACCCAGAATGGACAGTGACTGGGATGGAGATCTGTAGTGGATAGGGATGAGGAGACCTTGCTAAAGCAGGCTGAAAATTTCCTGACAGACCCGTGTTGCTGATTCAACAGATCTGACGTGCTCCCTGGGAACAGGTGGATTCTGTCCCAGCTTTTGATGTAACCAGGCCAGAAAGCAAACTGCCTAACTTGCCCACCATTCAGCCAGCCTAGCAATTGGAAGGTCAGCTGCCAGGTGACCAGGGCTGCACAGGTCCCAGGCAGCCTGCTGGTCACTCAGCGTTACTGGCTCCGCTGTAGCGCACTTCCTGGGCAGACATTCCCCAACTCCCTGAGCAGCTGACTCCCTGGGCAGCCGTAACCTCAACCCCTGGAACAACCAATGCCTCAGCAGCTAGCTCACTGGATAGGCCACTTCCCATCTCCCTGGGCATCCCAGAAAGTCAAGTAGCCCCATGAGCCTGCGAATTATTTTCAAGGTTTAACTTTTTGTTCCTGGGCTGTTGACTTGGGATTAAAATTTGTTCCAACACCCACAGGAAGGAAATTCTGTTTTCCAGGCAGCTCTACACCCTGCTCTTGTTCATTGCAGAAGCTAGAAAGTGTGTAGCCAATGGCGCACAGGCCTAACAGAAGAGAAGGGATGGTCTAGGGGCCTCAGGCCAAGGAAAAGTGGCTTCTAGCCCTGCTTCTGCTACAGATTTCTGAAGCAATGTTTGGAGAGTCACTTCCATCAGGACTTTTGTGGGCAGCCACCAATTGACAGGCCTGCAGTGCGATTTTCAGAAGGTTTGAGTGCTCACAACAGCAGCAGAGGTCACTGGGAGAGCCCAGCCCACCTCAGAAATCATGCCCAAGGAGTCTCAAACCAAGCCAAAACCAATAGACTTCTGCCAGTTGGGACCCCAATAGTGTGCTTATTAGACAAGTCACATTCTCTGAGGACTAGAGGTCACTGGGGATTTTTCAATTTAAGTTGTTGTTTTTTTTTTCTCAGTGGAAAATTTCAATTTGTTGAAATGGAAATTCTGGAGGGAAAGTTTTGGTTTTGACGAATGTTTCATTGGTCTAGAACGGGATCTGAACTAAAGAAGAGAGCCCACTCCAAGGGTATACTGGGGTTAGGACACTGATCTGAGGAGTCTGGGGTTAGTCTATCAATTGTGCTGGTGGGAGCTGTTCTCTTTCTATAAATAATTCCATATTTAAAGCTCTACAGAACTGGAGGCTATAGCTCGGTGCTTCAAGGGACGTGGGTGAGCTGAATTCGAATCCCTGCTTTCCCTGTTTTGAACCAGGAAACCCAGAGCTGAGCCCCTGCTGGCTTTGGGGGAGAGAGTGGAGCCTTGCAGCAGAGTGTGGGTGGGACCACAGCCTGGGATTAGTCTTCCCTGGCCTATTTTACCTGCTGCCCATGGCTTTAATGACCCGGCTGTTTTGGGGTGGGTGGGTCTTGCTCTTGTTCTTTGTCAAAAATTTTAGTAGGCCTTAGATTCATCCTAAGGAAGAACAGGCTGGAAAATCTGTTTCCCACTCAGCGCTAGTGAGGAAACATTTTTTTCCACATATTTCTCTTCAGGGCCATTTGGATATCCCTGTTCCTCAGGCTGTAGATAAAAGGGTTCAACATAGCAGGCAAAACAGTGTAAAACAGGGAGAGAAGTTTAGCGCCATCTGGAAATTCACTGGATCTGGGTTGTAAATAAAGGAGGATGCCAGAACCATAGAATAAAGCCACAACAATGAGGTGGGAGGAGCAGGTGGAGAATGTTCTCTTCTTGCCCTCAGCTGATGGCATCATGAGGATGGTGGTGATGATTCGGATGTAGGACAACAGGATCAGGGCAAAGGGCACCATTCCAAAGAAAGTGACCATGATGTAAGTCAAGGTTTCATTCATGGAGGTGTCAGCACAGGCCAGCAACAGCAGAGGGGCTGGGTCACAGAAGAAATGGTTGATCTCTCTGGAGCTACAGAAGGGTAAGGTGAACACCAAACCGGTCTGCACTACCTGGGCTGGGATGCCGATAGTCCAGGAAGTGGCTGCCAGAAGGACACACACCTTCTTGTTCATAATCATGGTATAACACAGGGGGTTGCATATTGCCACGTAGCGATCATATGCCATGGTGGCCAGAAAGGAGGATTCCGTGCTCCCGAAGCAAAGGAAGAAGCCCATTTGCATGGCACAGCCAGCAAAGGAGATGTGTTTATCCCCCGAGATGAGGCTCACCAGCATTTTGGGAACAGTGACCGAGGTGTAACCGACCTCTAAGGCAGACAAATTAGAGAGGAAAAAGTACATGGAGGTGTGAAGGACAGGATCCACCAAAGTTACAAGGATAATGAGGAGGTTTCCCACCACAGTGACCAGATAAATGGCTAACAGTGCCACAAAGAGTAAAACCTGCCTCTCTGGAGAGGTAGAAAATCCCAGAAGAAGAAACTCAGTCACCACTGTTCGATTCAAGTTCATCATTTTTTCATAAGCGTTCAACTGGAAGACAAACAGAGACAGGTATTACATGGTGTATTCACCATCTCCAGGCCTTCTATCAACCAGGATTGGATGCCTTTCTTCAAAAGTCTGTGGCTCTAGAGAAGCCCAGCAGCCACAGAGTCCTGAAAATGGGGTTCTATTCCTTTCCACAGAAAATGTCAAAAATGGTGGTTTCCATTTAGAATGAAACCCAGTTTCAAAACATTGAAATTTTTCATGAAACAGAATCACTTTTCTCCCTCAACTCAACTTATAACTAGAGCTGGCCAAAGTATTTATTATGAATCGCAGTCATTACAAGTGGGCTTGAATGAAAAGGAAATAAAAGACTATGCATCAGACTCTACCTCTTTGGTCAATAATACCTTAGTCACCAATGCATGCCCCTAATTTCAAAAGAGAAATTCTGTTACCCTTTCTCTCAGGCTGGGATTTTCAAAGGAACCTAAAAAATTTATGCTTCTTAATTTCAATGAGATTTGGGCACCTCATTCCTTTGTGCACTTGAAAATTCCAGTCTCACTGCTGATTTCAATATGACCATTCAAGCAGTGAGATACTAACTCAACATATATAAGAATGTTGATCTGTGCAATCAATATTACTTGAGACAAAAATCCCATTAAATTGGGATTATAATTTTCTTGAATTTAATACTAGAAAGTCATAAAGATTTCACACAGAATGTCTTCACACTCCATTTCTCAGGCCCTGATTTTATAATCAGATTCATGTGGATTAACCTGTAGACCATGTGGAGATAACGGAAATCAATATTTTCTCCCTTTCTCCTATGTTATAGCTGACTTCTCTATTTAGGTTAAAAGTTCTTTGGAACAGAGACTTTCTTTTATTCTATGTTGATCCAGTACCTAGCCCTAGAGGGCCCACGCTTGGTTGGCCCCTAGAAGTAGCATAATGAACATGGTAACTACTACTAAGAAGGATGTTATTCTGCATGGGCATAAGGGAACATCTGCATGAATCTTGTTTCAGAAGCAGGGTTACAGCTTCAGTTAGATGCTTTGATTGATGGAAATCATCACGGAACAAATGACCAGTTAATAATGATTGTCACAGTTCAGGGCTAGCAGCACCTCTGACCTCTCTCAGCGCCTCCCTGAATGCAATCTGTTCTGGTGACAGGCCTCTTGCCTTCACCTCTCTGGGGTGGAATCCGACTGTTCTCCCAATATCAGACAAAGGTACAGCCCATTGGGTACCAACTGTGTTTGCTCCACAGGCCCAGCTGGATTTGGCTGCCCTGCAAGGCTTCCCTTTGGGATCTGGGACTAGTGGTGAATCCAGTGACCACAAAACAGCCCTTTCAAAACAAAGTTTCATTTAATCTCAACAGCAGGAATCAAAGCATAACAATTAAACAACAGAAGGCCTACATGTACCTGTCTTACTTAAAGTTTAACCAAACAACTCATGCTTCTAGGATTGGAGTTCAGTCTACTTTCCCTTTCTTCCGTGTCTGTCTCTGCCAAGCTCCGAGGCTCTGGTTTTCATCGACTGCAAAGTTGTTTGATTCAGTTTTCCCGCTTGAATCTCTCCCCCCACCCCCATATCAAGCTGGAGGTTTGGACTCAGTCACAGGTAAACATCAAAGGAATTGACACCTAAATTGTCCTGATAAGTATTGGTGAATGGTGCAATCTGAAAATTATACCTATCTTCCTGCCTACCTGTGGTCCACTTGTGTGAGAGTTAACCTCTTTGTAACAATATAGCAACCAACAGCAATACAAGCAAACAAATAGACGAACAAAGAATATTCATAATATAATATAGACATCTCCCTCACATAGGGTGACCAGATATCTCGATTCTATAGGGACAGTCCCAATTTTGGGGTCTTTTTCTTATATAGGTTCCTATTATCCCCCACCCCCATCCCAATTTTTCACATTTGCTGTCTGGTCACCCTACGCTCACAATGATAACTTTATTTACCACTAAAAACTTTGACAAATATCAACAATGGAAAATCTTACCTTTATATATAAAAGAAATTTAAAAATAAATACCAAGATTTTATTGAATTGATAGTAAGAGATTAACAATTACAGCAATCAAACACATAGAGTTTGCCCATTTGTTTAATTTAATGATTAATGATTAACTAGACAGCTAGATAGACATTATGTCTTAGGAAATTTTCTTTTTCATGCTTTTTCTCCTCATTTTTGTATTGATAATAAAAAACCAACAAATATTATAATTTTCATCCTTTTAAATAATTTTACAGTAATTATCCAAAACACGGCAGCCTATAATAAGCATACTGCAATACTTTAGGCTACTGCTATTAATAAAATATTTAACCCTAATTCCTAGCACTGTATCTTTAGCTTCCCATGCCTCCTTTTCACTTTTGCCATGTTATTGATGTTTATATGTATCATGACCACAGCAGTCTCTAGTCTTTTGACTAGAGTTGGGTGAAAGTTTTCCAGAATAACAGTTTTCCATCAAAAAAGGATGATTCAAGTAAATAAAAAAAGAGAATGTACCAATTTTGTATATAGAGGCCTCAATTACCAATCATTTCCCAGTTGTGCTGTGTGTTTCACACATATGTATTATAAAGACAGCACCTGCTCCAGAGAACTTACGGGCAGGATGAAACAGGGGGACAAGAAAAGTTCAGTAACAATGGGTAAAGAAAGGAAGAGGTCTGCATCTCCCTCACCCTTTTCCTTTGCAACCCCCTCCCAGATACACCAGGTCTTTCACCAGCTAACACACACTAGCTTTATGGGAAAACATAAAATATTCCCAGCCTGTCAATCTCTCCTATTCCTTTCTTCCAGCTCCTGGATGGACCCAGGTCTACACAGCCACACCACACAGTCCTCGTCAGATCCCTACCCCATTAATTCCACTTCTTTCCAGACCCCTTTTATGCCCTTCTCTCACTAGCACCTTTGCACCTTCTCCGTGGCTGCCAGGCTGAGATTTTCAAAGCTGCCTGACAGTTTGGGCACCTCATTCCCATTACACTTCAGTGGAAATGGTACTCAAAGCCATGAGCTGCCTTCTCTGAACCAGTTCTGCACAAAACATCTCTCTCCACCTTCATTTCAGTCTTCGGACCATCACCTTATTCTAGAATGTCTCCAATAATATTTCCAGTCCTGAAGGAAAGAAAGAAAGAAAGAAAGAAAGAAAGAAAGAAAGAAAGAAAGAAAGATGCCTGTGCTACTAGCCAAGCAATGCTCATTGCCCAGTTGTGTGTGTTCTATCCCACTCCATCCATCCATTGCCTGTTGTTATCTCCCCTAGTATTTTGTCTTGCCATGATCAGCTGAGTCAATAGGCTCTTAGGAACAAAGACCATGTCTTTACTTCCATTGTAAAGCACAGTGCATCCCACCTAACTCTCAATACACAGCTTAAAGAACAACGTGAGACAATATCATTATTAGTTCTCTAATAAAATCAAGAACGATTCTCACCTGCCTTGGGAACAAAGGGCCATTTCTTCTGTGGCTCAGCAGGCAGATATAAGTGTGAGCCAAAGAACATGTCTAGGAATACAAGTCCCTATGGGTGATCTCACTGATCTTCACAAACAACTGCAGTCTCCCCAGAGCATTGTCTGCCTTGAACACCAGTGTGAATAGCAAGGATTCATGAAGTTTAACATAACCAGCTAATGTTTGAGCACTCAAGTGAGTAACTAACTCCTCCTCTAGCAGTTAGTCCCAGAGTTCTCCTGTCCTCCTCAGCAACGATCACACATTGCCCAAAAGAATAAGGGTTGCAGGATTGGGTCCTTAAGGGAATGTCTATATCGTAGATGGGAGCTAACTTGGTTCCAGCTAGGGCACTAAAACTAGCAGTGTGGACATTGCAGAGATGCAGGGTGTGACCTGTGTTTGAGAGCCAGATCTGCTGCCAGAGATGTAATGTCTACACGGCTAGTTTTTGCTCACTTGTGGCTAGTGCAAGTCTGTCTTCTCAGGCTGGGGGGCTCACATCCACCTACAGTGTAGACATAGCCCTAAGGGTCTTCTTCAATCCACTGAGTCGTCCATTGAGTTTTGCTTGCAAAAGTGGCCTCCTCCTGAAGCCCTTACTCACAGAGCTAGTAGTTACTCATGCACGTGCTCATAGCAAAGCCAGCATGGTCACTAGAGTGAGTTATGGTTACTCATGTAAGGGTGGCAGGATCAGGCCCAAAGTGTGAAGAATTTGGCCCAGGTCAGTTACAAAGAATGAATTTGGAGCTGAATCCTGGTCGTGAAGCCAACAAGAACTGTGTGTGCTCAGCACCTCTCAGGAATGGGTGAACAAAGCTTGTGTTGGGCCTATGCATAAACTACTCCCTGAATTAATGTAATCTGGAGCTCTGCACTGGGACAATTTGTCACCCACAAAGGGCCACATTAAATAGTTTGAAAACTGTGTGATTCATGCATGACTTTTGTATCCAAGTGGTCAAGTTCCCATGGGCTGTGAGTGCCAGCACTTGGGAAACAGGGCTTTTTCAGTCTTTTAAAATCTTCCAGTCCAGACTGGTTGCCTTTCAAACATAAGTTATTGGGATCAGTACAGGTGTAACCGGGTGAAATTATCCGTCTTTTGCTATTCAAGAGGTCAGGCTAGCTGATCTAATGGGTCTTTCTGGCCATCAAATCTATTAATCTATTAAAAAAACAAGAACAAATAAAATCTTTGGCAATTATTTCCAAAAGTGGTTTACAGCTTTGGGCCTAAATTCCAGCGTTGCTGACCACCTCCAGATCATACTAAAGCCAACGGGAGCTGAAGCTTCTCAGAATTTCCAAAAATAATTCAAGCCCGATGGCCAAAATTGTGCAGCCTGTCCACTAACTGGGGTGCCTCCACTTTTTGGTGCCCAGTTTGTGAGAATGGAGACCTGGGTTTTCCGATTTGCTGAGCACTCTAAGCTTGCATGGATTTCTACTGAGGTTGTGATGTGCAGCAATTTTGGAGAGAAAGCCCAGATTGGTTGGTGTTAAATTGAGGCACCCAAAGTTAGTGATATTTTGCAAAATTTGGCTTGCAAAGATCCATCACCTGCAGGGTCCAACTTTTGGTAGACCTTTAGCACAATGTTCTTGTGTTGTTACTTAGGAGCCTAGTACTTTCTTCCTCCTTACTTTTGTCATGTGAGTTGTACCATTGGAGCCAATCATAGAACCATAGGGTTAGAAGGGACCACAACCCCTTCCAAGATGCAGGATTTGTTGTGTCTAAACCATCCAAGATAGATGGCTATCCAGCCTTCTTTTGAAAACTTCCAGTGAAGAAGCTTCCACAACTTCCCAAGGCAGTCTGTTCTACTGTCCTGCTCTACCCAGAACTGGAAAGGTTGGAGAGATAAGAACCACCTGGTTATCCTTGTGTTCTTTTCCTTGTTCCGTTATATCCATTTAAGAGGGGCATGGTCAGTCACAAGGATAAATCTGCACCCCAGCAGGTAATAACGCAACATTTCCATGGCCCGTTTTACGTCGAGGCACTCTCTACTACTGCATATATTTGTTCCCTCAGAAGGCGTTTCCTACTGAGGTAGAGAACTGGGTGTTCCTCCTCCCCAACCATCTGCGACAGGACGACCCCTAACCCTACCTTGGATACATCTGTCTGTAGGATGAAGTCCTTGGTGAAATCTGGGGCTATCGGTACGGGGTTACTGCAGAGGGTAGTCCATAGGTCCGCGAATGCCCTCTCTGCTGCAATGGACCATCTGACCGGATCAGGACCATGGGCCTTCACTAAGTCCGTTAGGGGACTTGCCCTTGTAGCAAAATGGGGGATGAAATGCCAGTAATACCCCACCACCACCACCAGGAATGCTCGGACCTGCTTCTTACGACTTGGCCGAGGCCAGTTTTGGATGGCCTCTAACTTATTCAGTTGAGGTTTTACCAGACCTTTTCCTACCATGTAGCCAAGATATTTGGCCTCTGTGAACCCTACAGTGCACTAAACAGGGTTCACAGTAAGGCCAGCTTGACGGAAGGTATCAAGGACCGTCCCCACTTTTTCCAAATGGGTTTCCCAGTCTGGAGTATGAATCACCACGTCATCCAAGTAGGCCGCAGCATAACTAGTATAAGGGCATAATAACTTGTCCATGAAATGCTGAAAGGTAGCTGGAGCCCCATGTAGTCCAAAGGGAAGGACCATATATTGGAAGAGACCTTCTGGTGTAGAAAACACAGTCTTTTCCTTTGCACCTTTGGCTAGGGGTATCTGCCAGTATCCTTTTCTCAAATTTAAGGTTGTCAAGTACAGTGCATTCCCCAGATGATCCACTAGTTCATCTATGCGGGGTATAGGGTAGGCATCTGTCAAGGTTCCTCCCCCACTCTGAAGTTTAGGATACAGATGTGGGGACCTGCACAAACACCTGTAAGCTTAACTACCAGCTTTATCTGGTCTCGTTGCCACCACTCTCAAGTACTAGCTCTCTTTTCTGGATAGTCTTGAGAGACTTTTTCACCGAGTCCCTGGTGAACACCGATCCAACCCCTTGGATCTTAACACAAGGAGAAGTTAACCATCCCCCCTCCTTTCCCTCACCAATTCCTGGTGAGTCCAGATCCAATCCCTTTGGATCTTAAAACAGGGAAAAATCAATCAGATTCTTAAAAAGAAGGCTTTTAATTAAAGAAAGAAAAGGTAAAAATCATCTCTGTAAAATCAGGATGGAAAATAACTTTACAGGGTAATCAGATTCAAAGAGCCCAGAGACACTCTCTCTGGCCTTAGGTTCAAAGTTACAGCAAACAGAGGTAAAATCCTCTCAGCAAAAAGGAACATGCATACCAATCCCTCTGTTACACAGGGTTCTTTGGAAGATCATAGAGGACAAGGCCCTGGTCATCCTTATTGCCCCAGCTTGGCCAAGACAGATGTGGTATCCTTACCTACTCAGCATGTCCTCCCGTCATCCATGGGCTCTCCCCAACAGGCCAGATCTCCTTCCCCAGGCCAACGGATGGATTCTTCACCCCCAGTTCCAAAAGCTCCACCTGACAGCCTGGTTCCTTCATGTTTCCGAACCCATGAACTAGACCATTCCAAGCAAGTCCGATACGTCCTCCTGCACAGTAGAAATGACTCCACTCGCAAAACCTACCTTCAGAAGTGGAAGTGTTTTGCCCTCTAGTGCTCACATAATCACTTAACACTCAATATGGTGTTAAGTACTTACATGTAGGTACTGCACGTATCATTTTTGTGTGTAAACTTATGACTATTGACTATGTATCTGTATTTCAAATGTAGTTACACCTGGGGAGTGAAGAACACTCGGGAAGATGCTTCCAGTCTAGGTAGCTGGTGGGGAAGGGCCTATTCAGGGTAATGGGTCATTAGGAAAAACGACAGGCCTTAGGAGAAGCTTATTTCCCATCTGGTGAGCCTTTCTGAGAATGCTCCAGACAGCCCATAAGTAATGGCTGCTATCATTCTGCAAGGGTATGTGACCAGGGCAGATGACTCTAACCTCCATTTTGGGTACCTGTATTTTTCCACAAAGTGGTCTGAGACCGAAGTTTGAAACAAATGGTTTCTGCTACATGGAAAATCTATATAAGACAGGGAGTGATCTCATCGACTGTTCTTCACTCCCCCACAACTCAGCACCTGAGAGAAGCTCTAGAAGAAAAGGACTTGGAATAGGGGTGGGGAGCCCAAGCTGCAAAGCAAGTGCAGCTTGTGCCTTGACAACGTGCAAGTCTGCTTGTATCATCAGTCAGGGTGAGAACTAGCTAATTCATATCCAGGCTTTCTAGTATCTAACGCTCAGTTTGCATTTTTGTTTATTTACTAGGTAATCTGCTTTGATATGTTTGCTATCCCTTATAATCACTTAAAATCTATCTTTTTGTAGTTAATAAACTTGTTTTATGTTTTCATCTAAACCAGTGTGCCTTTAAGTGAAGTGTCTGGGGAAAAATCTCAGCTTGTTTAACACAAGTTTGTTGCATATTGCTTTCCAGATAATAAATTTATACTGATTGGAGTTTCAACCAGGGCAGGGCAGTACAGCTCTGGGGTCCTAGGCTTGTTGCCGGCACAAAGTGCCCGAGGGTGGCAACGGTTGGGTCCATTGCCCGGTGTGCTTCGCAACGAATTAAACACACCAGGGTGGAGAAGTAACCAACTTTATTTGAGCTCAAATAAGATGCCTGGAGCCACACAGGACTCAGATCAAGCGCGCCAAACAAACAGCTTACCTAACTATTTATACTGGAACCAAAACTGATACACATTATAACATGATCTATCACTCACACAGTCCCCACCCAAGGCCAAGTCTGCCTAGTAACAGTTCAGTTTCCAGCTTAAAGGTTAAATCTACCCAGCAACAGAGGAGTAGGAGTAGCCCCTCCCAACAAGAGCAACCTGAGGTCAAACATGCAGGAGTAAAACTCAAAATGGGGGAGCTGGTACACTATGGCTCAGAACAAGAGAACTTCATTGGCTCTCATGGCCTTCCATTCTCCCGAATTACCTGGGTTATGCCAAGTGCGTCCCCAACAATCCCTCCTTTGAGAATACTCAAAAATCTCCTGCTTGAGTCTTCTCATAATATGATGACAGCACTTGGTTTAAATCTGAGTCTGGGGAATGCTGAAGGTGGCCAGCCATCAGCATAAGTGTGACAGAGGTTGTAGAACAAACCTTTCCCCATGATAACCTTACAACAGGTAAGTAACAGTAGAACAAGCAAACATAACACTACCCCTATTACCAAAAAGCAAATTAATTTTGAACCTATTTCACCAAGGTTAGGTAACCAACTAAAGAGAGTCAAAAAGGGAAATCACCTGTTTCTGAGTTTTTCACTGGTTAAGGGCTTGTTTATGTACAACATTTATTACAACTGAGAACACAGACCCTACTTTGAGAGGGTAGGATATAGTTTAGTGTCTATTTAATTTGCAGAGCCCTGAGCCAAAGCTGGTAGAGCTAAGAGCTGAGGCTCCTTTTATTGGCACATGTAGTAATGAACACCAAGAGCCTACATTGGAGTTAGGTTATCTGTTTTGCCCTATAGAAATGGAGGTGGATTATACTCAGTCTATCTTTCTTACCAATGGGCTCTGAGGTGGCTTGCAGATACCTGCACTGCCTGGGCTTGAGCTAGTGGGAATTGGGCTGTGACACAAAGAGAAGGTACAAGGAATATTAGAGAGTAGTTTCCATGCCATCTGTGGGGCAGCCACTTATAAACAAATTTACCTCAGATACAAAAGAAATTGTCAATTGCCACCATTCCATTACCTCCTTCTAACTCATGAGAGAATTGTTAGCAGACAAGTACACAAGCCCTTTTCTGTGTTCTGACCTAAGTTATTAAAGATAGTGGGGAATACATAGAACTGGCAGGTGCTCTCATTAGCAGACCAGATGTAATTGGCTGTTGCTTTTTGTTGAAGGGAGGTAAAACCAGAAGGACACCGGGAGTTATGACCTACAGCATAACAAGACTTGTTTTCCCTTAATAGCAAATCATTATTGGCAATGATTAGATCAGTTTCAGAGAATTACTCTTTAGGGCAGCTTTGCTGTATGATAGGGGATTTGGGAGCATATCCAGCAGTTTAAGAGATTAAATTTGCTGGCAAAAGCAATCTTTAGGACCTTATATGTACTAATCATTAAATTGGGAGGATTGGAACCTCAACCAGCATACAGTTGGGCTGTAATTAGGGAAACCATAACTAAGGGCATGAAAAGTTCTTTACCAAAAGAAAATGTTAACAAAGCATACTGAGATTCATCATGTTTCCCTGAGGTGAGGAGTAAGGAACAAAACACTGTACACCCAGGGTCCAAAACCACAATAAACAGAGACTTATATAACCCAACACACTTAAGATAAGTAACCTGTTTCCCTTTTAAACCTCAAAGTCTTTTGAACAGTAACTGTAGTCCAAAGTTCTTGTCGTCTGGGTTTCCAATAGGCTGGACAGTCCATTGACCTAATAATGGAGGTCTCCTTACTGCCTTAAGTCAGGAGTGGGGTATCCAGTTCTTATGTTCCTTGGCCTTGGCTGCTGTGTGGGATACCAGCAGGACTGTTTGTGATCCCTTCCATCATTCCTGCAGGGGCTCGTCCTTCCAGGCGCGAACGAGGACCGAGTCACCTGGCTGCAAGGAGTGGACAGGGGAATCCAGCGGAAGAGACTGCAAGTCTTTAATGTACCTGTGAAGAGAAAAGAGAACAGCAGACAATGAGCACATATACTGAGACAACAAATTATTTCCAATATCTATTCCCTTGCCAGTACCAGAGTTCCATTCATAAGCCATGGTAGTCCCAACAAAATTTCAAAAGGCCTGAATCCTAACCTATCCTAACCTACCCTGGGGAAGAGCACAAAAACAGAGTAGGGAGAGTGGCAATACCTAGAGTCATCCTGTACTTTAGATTTTGACAGAGGAGTTCTCTTTTCTTTACTGGGTGATGTCTTGGAGAGTAGCATGCATTTCATCTGTTCAGCTGGTGGATTTCCAACCTGTGTGTCACGAATGCTGGTGTATGTTGTTAGTTTCTTGGACTTTTCAGGACTCATTCCAGAACTTTGACCATAGTTACTCTTAAAGAATCATTTCTTCCATAGCTTCACTTTCTTCTCCTTTTTAGTCTCTTGCCGTATTCTTAGTTGCATTTCTGGAATGAACTCACCTTTTGACAACCTCTTTTTCCAGCCTTGGGCAGCTGAAGTGAAGAAATCATTGTTGAGTGCTGAGTCACTTATCCTCATCAAACTGTCTGCCCCGACTTGCCTATCCACCTCGGGGAGTAGCAGTAGCAGCTGCTGCTGATAGTCTGTGGATAGGACAGAGAACGCATGCTTGTTGATCAGTGCCAGCAAATCTGGGTTCACTAAGATGGAGTCAGGTGTTTCCACATCAATTTCAGCGTGTATTGCCCTCTTTAGCTGCCTTGCATGGAGTCTGTCGGATTTCTGGAATGATTTCTTCCTCAGATCTGGTTGGGAGTTATCAACCTTAACAGAAGGATAGGAGCTGAAGGTAGAGTTCTGAAGACTAGCTGGTTGTCCATCTGACTTCCTTTCTTCTCGAGCAGGCTTAGCAAGTGTGGAGTTACTGGCTGCCTTCATAGTCTTCAATAGGTGATGTGGGTTTGAGAACACAGGCATACTTGTTCTGCATTGCTGCCTCCGTCACTACTGCTTTGGGGCCCGCTTGAGTGCCTTCTTGCTGTGTTTCTGGGAAATACATATCTGTAAACATTGTGACGTGATGACATCAGAACAAATGGTTACCACTAGTTGCTCCTTCCTTTTGAGGGAAACCTACTATAAAAATGATTGTCTTAGATAGTTAGCAATGTGCTAAAAGCAAAGGTCATCTCTTCTGAGCCAGAAACTATAAGGTTCAGAAAGACTGCTGACAGGGTTTGGAGAGCCTGAATTCTAAACTGCAAGAGGTCTTGGTGAGAAACTGCTGCGTGCCAGCTGTGTAACTTCTAGAGAAGAAGCAGCAGCAGAACCAGGTCCATGGTTACCAAGAGCTTTCACTGGCTGTTGAAGAAGCAGAGGTGATGGTGCTGTGGGGGAGATATACTTGTATCACCCCAGCATATCCTGCTCTCCTTTGTCCGTTCTTCTGTGCTAGCAGAATGAAGTGTTTCAGGCCTGCAGCCCTCCTTTGGCCGTTCATAACAGTGCTGCTGCCAATGATGTACCACTCACAGCTTGTCTTCAGAAGAGGTTAATTCTTTAAGTTTCTCAAATTTCTTTTCAAATCCTTGCTTCTTCCTGCTTCCTTTTTCAGGGCATCCCGCTTAGAGGAGGATTTTCCCGGTCTTTATATGCTTTTGAGGCTTGTTGAATCTCTGTTTCTAGCCTGAAGCATTGCTTGAGGTCTGATCATGAACTTTGGTGTGTCTTCATTGATATTTCCAGTTTCTTCTTTTCCCTCTGTATTCTAGCAAAAGGGTGGCTGGGCTAAGGGAAGGACAGGTCTGCAGAGTAACTTTGGGTTCTCCAGGAGCTTGGCTTAAAGGCAAGAA
This sequence comes from Gopherus evgoodei, assembly GCF_007399415.2. Lineage (NCBI taxonomy): Eukaryota > Metazoa > Chordata > Testudines > Testudinidae > Gopherus > Gopherus evgoodei. The sequence goes on along the minus strand of NW_022060066.1, from coordinate 548,785 downwards.
ATTAGGTCCACAGCAGCTTAACCCTCCTTTTGTCCTCTCTCTCAAAGGAAATCTGTTGAATGGAGTGCAGACCGAAATCATGAAGCCATCAGTATATATGGGTTTAGGACAAGAGAGTTCAGAGTCTTAACCCATTCGTTACCCTTCCATAGGTACAAGATGGGAGTATTCCAAGCTGACGAACATTTCCCTGATACTGTTTGAAGCCTTATTATCCAGAAGTAAAATGCAGGGTGGCACTTTACACTGTACAGTATATTTACAGAGCACTTTCCATTTCTTTCTTAAACAACATCACATTCTTTGTCCTTCTTACAACATGCAATATACCTTCATGCCTACTTCCAAAACTGTCTTTCCTATTTAAACAACTTTCCTTTTCCATTCTCTATCACTACTCTCTGCTCTTCACTCAAGCCTTCTGCAACATGCTTAAAACCTTCAGCTCTTATTCACACAGTTCTCTTTTAGTAGTCTAGGACATACACAAGCAATTTGACTTGCTGCATTGCTTTAGAATTTACTACAAAATCCATCTGTGAATTTGTCCACCTGCACTTTTACTTGGGGTTCCAGAGGTGGAACAGTCTGCTTCCCAATCCTCTACTTTCATCATAGAGATGGGCCTCCCGTTGGGACACTCGTTTTTCCAGTGTCCCTCCTTTTGGCATACGACACATTGATTTCGGCCTAGACGCCTTTCTTGTGGGCCAGGACGATTTCGCCCACGGTTTTCCATTCCCAGGCCTTGGCCGCAGCCCTGCGGTAGGCTCCCTCTGCCCGCTTGCACTGTAGCAAACATCATTTCTGCCTGCCCCTTTTTCTTTTCTTTCTCCCTGAGGGCATAGGTATAATCCCAGTGGTCCTTGGGGTTCCACTGGGGACCTGCTAAGGGGATCGCTCCTACGGGGTCTGGAACATTAGCTGGGTTCCCTTCATATCTCCGCTGTGCCTCCTCCCTTGCCTTGGGAATAGCTTGATTCCACTCAATCTCAGAGATTAAAGTTTTTAAGAGGACCTGACAATTATGAGTCAGGTGTTTAAGATTTGCTAGGCATTCTAAGCTTACAGGATCAGACTGTATTTGGGTAGACACTTGCCTGGTGGTAGCTTGCTGCGCTTCAATTTCTGGCCTAGCAATCGCAGCTTCAGTAACAAGGGGAGATAGGCCCGTATCTAAGATGGCTGACCCGTTCTGACTATACAAGCTGGCCGCCCTATCCTGACTATACAACCCCTCACAAGATGGCTGACTATGTGTTGCCTCACAAGGTGGCGGAGCTGTGGCTGAACAAGATGGCTGCATGGTAGTAGCCGAAGGGGACACCGGTTCTGGCATTACAGTTCTTAGGGGAGTTTCAGTCACTACAGAAACACTGACTGGCGCTCCAGTCACAACCAAATTACAAGTAGACAACAAATCCAACCTACTCCTTAACGACATAAACAACAATACATACATACACTCTTCCCATTTACCAGCACACTGACAAAACAACAGCAACTGCAGGATCGTGTTGTAATTAAGGGATCCTCCGGGTGGCCACCTCTCCTGTTCCTCGAGTTGATACTGAGGCCAGTCAACTGTACAAAGCTTCTTCAACTGACCTTTCGTGATCACATTTGACTTAAAGATCTTCTACCGCCTGAGAATGCATTCTAGCGGAGTACAACACTGTACCTTCTGCCCCACACCATGCCCTTGACCCATTGTATGACGCTCTATCGTCCAATGGGAATTACAACGACTGGACGTCCCCAGCCTCGGGCAACCACTCCAGATAGCCTGGGACACCAGGAGGCAAACAAGCCAGGAACAAACCAGACTGGCCTTACTTGTCCAAGGGTGGGGGACCGGCTCTATCTCGCTGTACACCCCGCAATCTGGAGGGACCGGTTCTCTACTGACGTCTACCTTCCATAGGGGAACCAATCTACCCTAACTCCCTCTTACTTCTCCACTATATGATTGCGTTGCACCGTTGTATCCTCCGAGGTCGGTCTGACGCGTTTCTGCCGAGACCCCCGGTAAACTCACGGGTGCCAGCTAGGTGTCGGCCGCGACCGCTGTCCGTTGGCCGTCAGAGGAGTTCGGCCAAGGCACAATTTTGCCTCGAGCCCCACGTTGGGTGCCAAAAACTGTTGCCATCACAGAGTGCCCGAGGATGGCAACGGTTGGGTCTGTTGCCCGGTGTGCTTCGCAACCAATTAAACACACCAGGGTGGAGAAGTAACCAACCTTATCTGAGCTCAAATAAGACGCCTGGAGCCACACAGGACTCAGATCAAGCGGGCCAAACAAACAGCTTACCTAACTATTTATACTGGAACCAAAACTGATACACATTATAACATGATCTGCCATTCACACTGTCCCCACCCAAGGCTGAGTCTGCCTAGTAACAGTTCAGTTTCCCGCTTAAAGGTTAAGTCTACCCAGCAACAGAGGAGTAGGAGTAGCCCCTCCCAACAAGGGCAACCTGAGGTCAAACAGTGCAGGAGTAAAACTCAAAATGGAGGAGCTGGTACACTATGGCTCAGAACAAGAGAACTTCATCGGCTCTCCTGGCCTTCCATTCTCCCGAATTACCTGGGTTATGCCAAGTGCGTCCCCAACAGGCTGGGAAGCTGGGGGTATCTTGGCTGTAGCCTCTCTGTTGCTGTTGGTTCGTGCAGTGTTTGGTCAGCCTGCATGTAACTCAGCTGGGTGTGTCCCTGCCTGTGCAAATGCTGGTGAGAGTGTATGTCTGGGAGTGGTCTACAGCTTATCACAGCAGCACAGTGTGAGAGGGAGCCCGGGCTGGTGTGTCAGAGGGCTCAGTGGAACTCCAGTTCCAGGTGGCACTCCAGGGGGAACCCGTCACAGCTTCAACCCCATGTACCAGGAGTCAGCGCACAACGCCTGGAGCAGGGAACCAAGCTCAGCCAGCCCCACAAAACAGGAGTTGCTTCAACCGGGACATGGCGGTTGAGGTCAAAAAATCAAAGCAGGGCAGTCCCACAAAACCCAAGACTATTGGGAGGACTGTAGGGCTGCCACCTCTGAGATGCAAAAACACGGGACAGCTACGATGGTCCTGAGCCCATCATGCTGGACAGCTGGTAGCTCCCAGACGTACTTCCCAGGACGGCTATGAAGGGACGATCCTGGAGAAACATAGACACTGGCAACTCTAGCAGGGCATGGAATTAAAAAGGGATCCCAGGAGTGGGCGAGGTGGGCAGTGTGGGGATCCCAGGCTAGGCTGTAGAGGGCTGGTAAATGGGGGGAGGTGTGGAGACCAATGCCAGCAGTGTGTGTGTGTAGAAATGTGGGGATTGTGTGCGGGGGGGGGGGAGGAATGCAAGGGCTGTGTAGGATGTTGCAATACAACAGCTGTGGTGGGAGGGAGCAATCAGTGCTCTTTGTGTGTGTGCAGAGCAATGCAGAGGCTGTGGAGCCATGTGTGTGCAGAGCGATGCAGGATGTATGTGCGTGTGCTGAGCAATGCAGGGGCTGTGAGGGGAGTGCAGTGCAGGAGCTGTGCGTCTGCAGAGCAATGCAGGGACTGTGGGGGGTGCAGTGCATAAGCTGTGTGTGTGCAGAGCAATGCAGGAGCTGTGGGGGGTGTAGTGCAGGAGCTGTGTGTGTGCAGAGCAACGCAGGGGCTGTGCGGGTGCAGTGCAGGAACTGTGTGTGTGCAGAGCAATGCAGGAGCTGTGTGTGTGCAGAGCAATGCAGGGACTGTGCGGGGTGCAGTACATAAACTGTGTGTGTGCAGAGCAACGCAGGGGCTGTGGGGATGCAGTGCAGGAGCTCTGTGTGTGTGCAGAGCAACGCAGGGGCTGTTGGGTTGCAGTGCAGGAGCTGTGTGTGTACAGAGCAACGCAGGGGCTGTAGGGATGCAGTGTAGGGGCTGTGTGTGTGCAGAGCAACGCAGGGGCTGTGGGGTGCAGTCCAGGGGCTGTGTGTGTGCAGAGCAACGCAGGGGCTGTAGGGATGCAGTGTAGGGGCTGTGTGTGTGCAGAGCAACACAAGGGCTATGGGGTGCAGTGCAGGAGCTGTGTGTGTGCAGAGCAACGCAGGGCCTGCGGGGTGCAGTGCAGGGTGTGTGTGCGCGCGCGCGCACAGAACGATGCAGGGGCTGTGAAGGGGGATATTGCAAGGGAGGGGCTGCGTGCGGGGGGGGGGGGCAAGTGCTGAGTGCCGCATTCCCCCGCCCGCCCCGCTGAGGTCCCTGCTGTCCCGCAGCCCGGCCAGGCTCGCCCTGGCAGCGCGCTCACGCCGAGGCGGGGGGGGGCGGAGCTCGGCGAACATGGCTGCGGAGGGAGAAGGAGGAAGCCGCCAGGCCGTGCAAACCCTGCAGGTACCGGCGGGGCTGCTGCGGCCGCGGCCGGGGGGGCGAACTCTGCGTCTGCCGGTTCCTTGGGGCTGTGAGCGACAGCGACACACGCACAGAGCATTGCACTGATACACTGACCCCCTGATACACACACACACACACACAGAGAGCATTGCACTGATACACTGACCCTCGGATACACACACAGAGCATTGCACAGATACACCGACCCCCTGATACACACACACACAGCTTTGCACAGATACACCGACCCCCTGATACACACACACACACACAGAGCATTGCACTGATACACTGACCCTCGGATACACACACAGAGCATTGCACAGATACACCGACCCCCTGATACACACACACACAGCTTTGCACAGATACACCGACCCCCTGATACACACACAGAGCATTGCACTGATACACCGACCCCCCGATACACACACACAGCATTGCATAGACACACCGACCCCCCAATACACACACACACAGCATTGCACAGATACACCGACCACCTGATACACTCACACACACACACACACACAGCATTGCTCAAATACACCGACCACCCAATACACACACACACAGAGCATTGCAAAGATACAACGACCCCCCTGACACACACACACACAAACACACACACACACACACACACCAATGCATAGATACACCAACTCACCCGATACACACACACAGAGCAATGCACAGACACATCGATACACACAGAGCAATGCACAGATACACCGACCCCCCCGATACACACACACAGCATTGTACAGATAGACATACACACACTGATCCCCATCCCCCGATACACACAGACACACAGAGCAATGCACAGACACTGATACACACAGACACAGCAATGCACAGACACACCGATCCCCACCCCCTGAAACACACACAGAGCAATGCACAGATACACTGATATACATACATGCACAGACACACCGATACACACAGAGCAATGCAGAGAGACACCGATCCCCCGATACACACACACAGCAATGCACAGACACACGGATACACATACACACACCGATCCCTACCCCCGATACACAGATAAATGCACACATATACAGACACACACAAAGGAGTGCACACATACGCACACCAGGCCGTGCACACACACGAGAAAAGCACAGATTCACACTGATGCCTGCACACACAGTGATACATATACTGATCCCTGTGTGTACACTCACCCTCTCTTATCCCTGCACACACACCAGTGCACACTGATCCCTCACGCATACGATGCAGCCACACAATATACACACACACACTAATCACTGTGCATCCACACCAATACACACACTGATCAGTGCACAAACACACAGAGATGCACACACACACACCCACACAGCCTCGCCCTATATCTCCCTTACACTGCCATCTACCTTTGCAATTCCTGTGTCAGAATTAACCTCTCCCTTTTGCCATATGTTTTGCCCTGCACCCTCTCTCTGAGCATCTGGGTGGGTTTAGCCATTTTCCTTTTGCTATTTAAAGCCCCCAGCCCAAGATGGGTGCAAATAACAGGCCTGTAATGGGAAATAGCCTGTAAAATGCCCTGGGATGTAACATTTATACAATGCCTTGATTAACTGTGCACTTGGTTTGTAATTAAAATCATTAGCAGAGGGAGGAGGGAGGGCTTTGACTGAGTCACTGAGACTTGGGGCATTAAGAGGCTGGCTGGGGCACTGGACTTGGGTCCTGTTTCCACTTCCACCATTAAGCTTGGGGAAGTCACTTCCCCTCTGTACCTCACTTTCCCTGTCTATAAAATGGGGATAATGGACATTTCTTTGCCTGTTTAGACAGGGGAGCTTTTCAGAGCAGAGTCTGTCTCCCACTGTGTCTGTGCAGTGCCCAGCACAATAGGGGATCTCTGTAGGGGTCTGTGCAGTGCCCAGCACACCTGAGGGTCTCTGTCAGGGTCTGTGCAGTGCCTGGCACAATGGGGCCCTGATCTCGGTCAGGATCTCTGCAGCATCGGGCACAATGGGGCCCTGATCTCAGTTGGGGTCTGTGCAGCACCCAGCACAATGTGTGCTCTGACATTGGATAAGCGCTACCATAAGACAGATTATTAATAATAACAGTGGTGAAAGCCATGAGAGGCAGCAGTGTGCGACGCCTGTACATCAGCTGGTAGGTCTCATATCTACAGCTTGATCCTCTGGGCACTTTGAGTGACACCTAAGTGTGTTCACGTCCTCACTGGGTACCACACAAACCCCTAATAAGATCAGGGTCCTGTTCTGCCAAGTGCCTTGCAGACCTTGACTGAAGTGAGGGCCCTTGTGCCGGGTGCTGCACAGACCCACAGTGAGCCAGTGCCTCCCTGAAGAGCTTGTCATCTAAAATGGATGAGATCAGAACTGCGTATTGGATTGGGAAGCCCAGTTTCCATTAATTAGCTCTCTGGAACTGGGATGCTGTTCTGTTCTGTGCTTGTACAGCATCTAGCGCAGAGGAGCTCTGGGCCATGACGGGGACTCCTAGGCACTATGGTAAAACATCTAATAATGGGAACTGATTTCCAAATTCCTCAGCCAGCTTTGAAAATCCCAACCTAGGCAGGAAACTGAGGCACAGAGAGATTCAGTTACATGGATTTGGAAATAAGACCAAAGGAGTTAGCCCAGTTGGGTTTCAGTATCATTTGGGGGCCTCATTCCTTTAAAATCCCTAGCCTAGTGACTTACCCAAGGTTACTGGTATAGTCTCTGGTAAAACTGGGCTTTGAACCCTGGTTTCTTGAGTGTTAAGCCAGTGCCTTAACCACCAGGCTATATGCCCCCTTAAGTAGCTGTGGCTGCTAGGGTGTAGTTTACCGATGTGATCGTTCCCACCCCTGCCCCTCTCACCCACCTGTCCCCCATCCTCACAGGAATTGGTCGATGGCCTGTACTATTTCCGGGATCACTACTTTGAAAGCCACAGTGTGGAGGATGCTGGGAGAAAGCAGCAGGATGTGCTGGAGGAAATGGAGAAAACACTACAGCAGATGGGCGAGATAGATGGTAACTGGATATAAGAGGGAAATGCACCCCCTGCCCTAGAGCAGAAAACCTGGTGCCCCATTCCCTATCAGCTAGCCAGACCTTGGACCCCCTGGGGCTGCATTGGAGCTGGAGCCCCCTAGAGGGGAAAAGCTCCATGCCCTATTCCTCACCCCCTGAGCCAACTAGTCCCCCACCCTGGGGCTGGATTGGAGCTGGTGACCCTAGAGGGGAAAGGACCAGTGTTCCATTCCTCACCTCCTAAGCCATCCAGCCCCCTGCCCTGGGATTGGAGGCGAGCTGATGTCCCCAAGAGGGGAAAGGCCCCTGCCCCGTTCCTCACCCCCTGACCAAGCCAGCCCACTGCCCTGGGGCCAGAGGGGATTTGTGCCACAGGCTATGCCCTCCCTTTGTGGCTCTTTCTCTCCAGGCTGTTCCCAAGGCCGGGCTTGGGCGCTGATGCTGAAGGGGAAGGCTCTGAACATTACACCCGACTACAACCCCCAGGCTGAGGAGCTGCTGGCCAAGTCTGTGAAGCTGGACCCAGAGCTGGTGGAGGCCTGGAACCAGCTGGGCGAGGCCTACTGGAAAAAGGGAGACATCACAGCAGCCCATACCTGTTTCTCTGGGGCCCTGGGGCATGTGAGTCCCACCCCCAGGCATCCCGATGGGCAGGTGTGGCCGATCCCGGGGGTAGAGAAGGGAGAGACCCGGTTGTCCGATAGAGGGCTGGGTAGCTGGAGCCAATGGGCCGATCTGGGGGAAGGAGTAGGGGGGCTGATTCCGGGAAGGGGAGCCAGGGCTGGCTGGGCCGAGGGGCCGATTCAGGAGAGGGGAGGGAAGGGGAGCCAGGACTGGTCAATCTGAGGGCAGAGAGGGCGTGGATGAGGAGGCAGGAGGCCGGGCTGAGGTGCTGACCCTGGCTCCGTGTCTCTCCCACAGCGGAAGAACAAGGTCTCACTTCAGAATCTGTCCATGGTGCTGCGGCAGCTGCGAGCCGAGAGTACAGAGCAGCACACCCAGAACGTCATGGACAGTGTCCGGCAGGCCAAGCTGGCTGTCCAGATGGACATGCGGGATGGTCGGTCGTGGTGTGAGTGACAGCCCCTTTCTCTCCTCCAGGCACTGCTCCTGCTCACTCCTTGCTTCAAGGGACACTGGGACCCCACATGGCACCAGCTGGGAGGGGCTCAGGCTTCTCAGTGTGCTCTGCAACTTCCTGCCCGTCATGTGACTCGGGGGAGACTAGTATACCCCAGCGATATCCCTACAGCCAACTCTCCATTCCCAGCTGTAGCCATCCATTCCCCTCAACTATATCCCTCCACCCATCCATCCTCAGCTATAGCCATCCCTCCACCCATCCTCAGCTGGAGTCATCCATCAGTCCTCTATTCTCAGCTATATGCCTCCAACCAGCCAGCTGTTCATCTTCTTTGACGTCCTCTGTCCATTTGTTCTCTGTGCTAACCTCTGTGTCTCTCTGCCGCAGACATCCTGGGAAATGCCTACCTCTCGCTGTTCTTCAACACAGGCCAGAACCCCAGTATCTCCCAGCAGGCCCTAAGTGCGTATGCCCAGGCGGTAGGTACTGCCCTATCTTCTACTGGTTGCAAGTGAGCCTTGTGCTGCAGGGAGCAGGGCAAAATGCTCAGTGGGGGTGATCTGATGTAGATTTCCTCTCCACCCTAGGAAAAGGTGGATCCTACAGCATCCTGTAACCCGGACCTGCACCTCAACAGAGCTACGGTGAGAAGGTGGGAGGGAGGGGAGTGGAGGGTGTGACCAAAAGGTGTCAAGGGCTCAGAAGGGGCACTTTCCCCTGGGAGGCAGTGCCAGCATCAGTTCCCCAGTGTGGTTTTAGGGGCCCTTTGTCCCTGCTGGAAGGCATGAGCTCTCTACTTTCTGGTCTAACCATTAGACACCACTCCCCTCCCAGAGCCAAGAATTAAACCCAGGAATCCCGATTCCCTGCACATGCTACTCTAACCTAGTGGGCTTCCCCCTATACCCCTCACACCTTGAGCCAGGAATGGAAACCAGGAGTCCTGGTTCCCAGCCTCCTCACTCTAACCCTCTAGAGTCCTTGTGCCAATACCCACTGCTAGAACCCTAGCACTGTGCTGTGTTTCTCTTGGGTCAGCTGCATAAATATGAGGAGAATTATACGGAGGCCCTGGAGGGGTTTTCCCGTGCGACAGCCCTTGACCCAGCCTGGCCTGAACCCCAGCAGCGCCAGCAGCAGCTTCTGGATTTCCTGGAGCGACTCACCAGCCTCCTGGAGAACAAGGTAGAGCATCTCTCCTCCTCCCTGCTCTCCCCTGCCTGCCCTACAGGGAGACATGTCTCAGTCAGTGACCCTGCCCTCCTTCCTCCCCCTGCAGGGCAAAGTGAAAGTTAAGAAGCTGCAGAGCATGCTGGGAAGCCTGCGCCCATCCCACCTGGGCCCCTGTGGGGATGGGTGGTATCAGGGGTCCTCAGGCCAGAAGGTGGCACTGGAGCATCGGCTCCTGAGCGCCTTACAGCCGGGTGTGAACTCTGGGGCTGTAGTGCTGGGCAGGGTGGTCTTCAGCCTCACCACAGACGAGAAGGTGCCCTTGTGAGTACCACCTGTCCATCCATCCATCTGTAGTGCTTTCAGTTGATGTTGCCTATCCTCCTGCTGTCCATCTGTCAGTCCTGAGCTATGTTCATCCATCCATCCATCCTGCTACCCATCTGTCAGTTCTGAGCCCTGTTCATCCTGCTGTCCATCTGTCTGTCCTGAGCTCTGTCCATCCTTCTGTCCATCTGTCAGTCCTGAGCTCTGTCCATCCTTCTGTCCATCTGTCAGTCCTGAGCTCTGTCCATCCTTCTGTCAGTCCTGAGCTCCATTCACCCACCCGTGTTTCCTCAGTTCTGTACACCCATCCAACCATTCTCATAGCCATCCATGTGACCTTCGATCCATCCATCTATGCATCCTCAGCACCATCTGTCCGTCCCCTCACCTCCTGTCCCATCACCTTACTCACAATCTCGCCTGGTTTTCTGGCAGCACGTTCGGCCTGGTTGACTCCAAGGGCCCTTGTTTTGCTGTCACTGTCTATAACATGGTCCAGAGCTGGGGTGTGCTCATCGGTGATTCAGTGGCCATCCCTGAGCCGCACCTCCGGCATCACCACGTCCAGCACCAGGGCAAGGTGAGTGTAGCCCAGTCCTCCCTGCCCCAGGCTTAGTGCTGGAGGGATTCCTAGGCCTGGCCCTGCGGGAGAAGGGATATGGGAAGTCACCAGAGATAGATTGATACAGAACTGTAGCCCTTCTTCAGTTTAAGGGTTAATCCCCACTCTTTCCTCATGCCCCTCTCTCCACCTGTTGTTTCTTCCCACCTCCACTGCGGTGGCGAGAGGCATGAATGAACTCCACACTTCCTGTCTGCTAAGTGCATCACTTCCTATGTGAACTGTTAGACCTCAGTTACAGGGCCACGGATGCCAGAGTGATGGGGCCTTTCTCACAGCACGGTGGGGGCGATCTGTCTTTCCCAGCCCCCTTTATATAGGGTAGAGGAAATGCCTTTAAATTGGGGGAGAGGGGTTGCAATTCCCTACCCCAATATTCACCCACACGTCCAGGGAAGCAGAAGCCCACTAGTTGCCCAGCAGGTAAAGAGTTAATTTTGACTCTTTTGCTGGGAGACTGGGCACCTGCTTCCTCACTAGAGCACATCTCAGTCTTCTGCAGGAAGGTGGGAGGGCGACACACTGGCTCTTCAGGTTTTTTACAGCTGCCTAGGGGATTTGGGCTCCTGACACCTGTTAAATTTGGGCACCCAGATCCCCTAGGCAGGTTTGGAAACATCAGCACATGAAATGAAAATCACCATCAATAGGAGTTAACAGTGGAATTTGCCCTGCTTCATAGATGCGTTGGGAAATTTCAATCCATGATGTGCAAACATTCATCATTAGGATTCAGAGCTTACCACCCTTCTGACTGACTTCTCTGTCTCCACGGTACCCCCAGAGCTTCTCCTTCCCTGGGATCCGTGTGGAGACCCCACTCCTGCTGGTGGTGAACGGCAAGACGCAGGGACCTGGCACCCAGGCGGCAGCTACTGTGGCATATCGAGTGCAAAGCGAATGATGCCCTGGGGAAGGAATGTGCAAAGATAGCTTCTTGCCCTCTGATGCGGCTGCTGGAGGGGTCGGACTTGTCCTGCTGTCTGCTGCCCCCTGGGGGATCCCATGAGTATAATGGCTTAGAGAGGCTTGTGGGGCCGGCAGAGGATTTACAACTGGGTATTGGGGCAAAGGATGGGGACTGAGAATGGGGTGATTCCCCCCCTCCCCCCACAAAGAGGGACAGAATTCTCTCTTTTCCCATTCTCTCTCCACTCAACATGGTCGTCTCTCCCATGGAAATGAGCTCTACCCAAGCTCTGCCCCTGGTACCCCAATAAATCACTCCAATGGGCTGATCCCAGGTGTGAAAAAATTGCACTTGGACTAGGAGACCCCTACCAAGCCCACCAATGCCTCCTTCATCAGCACCTGTGCTCTGCCCTTTCTCCTCCTCTCGTTTGCCACACTCCCCCTTCCTGTCTCCTTCCCATGTACTGGAATCACTGGCCCTGATCCCCCTCGGTTTGTCTGGCTTATGACGTGGGGACAGTCAAAGGTGATTAAGGGGTGTTGTAGGTGCCTAGTCCCTGTGGGTTTGGGAGTCGGATTTTTTTAGGGCCCTTTCACAGCGGGTCTGGCCCGAGGCCCTGCTGTCTGTGTGTGTACAGAACGAGTCTGGCCCGGGGCCCTGCTCTGTGTGTGTACAACGCGGGTCTGGCCCAGGGGCCCTGCTCTGTGTATGTACAGAGCGGGTCTGGCCCAGGGGCCCTGCTCTCTGTATGTACAGAGCGGGTCTGACCTGCGGCCCTGCTCTCTGTGTGTACAGAGGGGGTCTGACCCGGGGGTCCTGCTCTGTGTGTGTACAAAGCGGATCTGGCCTGGGGCCCTGCTCTGTGTGTGTGCAGAGCTGATCTGGCCCGGGGCCCTGCTCTCTGTGTGTACAGAGGGGGTCTGACCTGGGAGCCCTGCTCTCTGTGTGTACAGAGCGGGTCTGGCCCAGGGGCCCTGCTCTGTGTATGTACAGAGTGGGTCTGACCTGCGGCCCTGCTCTCTGTGTGTACAGAGGGGGTCTGACCCGGGGGTCCTGCTCTCTGTGTGTACAGAGAGGTGGTATATTTATTTTGGAAGGTTTGTTTTGTTTTATAATTTTATATGTTTAAAATTTGTTTTCTTTCTTTTGTAATTAATAAAACCTGTTATCGATGAGGTTCATGGTCAGTGAGTCGTGTCAGTGCATCCATCCCCCTACACAACCACCTGTCAGTCTGTCTCTTTAACTACTGTTCGATGTTCCCAATGTTTCGATTATTTCTCTTGGGAAGGCAAATGGAGATGCAGCCCCAATTAGCTCTGACTCTGAGCTGCTGGTCAGTCCCCTGGGATTAAGGCAGCCCTATAGGGCAAAGGGAAAACTACTCAGCTAGAAGAAGTGACTCGGGCAGATGCACAGAGAGTTTACGCAGCGAGTAGACATGAGCGGCTGGCCCATGTCAGTCGACTCAGGCTCCTGGGGCTCAGGCTGCGGGGCTGTTTCACTGCTGTGTAGATGTCAGGGCTCTAGGACCCTGTGAGATTGGAGGGTCCCAGCTATCTAGTTGCTGTGTAGACATACTCTTATATCCTCCAAATCCCCCTCAGCCGCTGCCTAACCTGATGGGTCCCTAAACTGCGGTCAGTGGGCCTGCACCAGTCCCCTCAGTCCTGACCCCTTACTCAGTCTAAGCCCTGGAGGAGGAGACGCTTCTGCGTACTCTAGAGCAGCATTTCTCAACCTTTTTTCATTGGCGGGCTCCTAAAAAATTTCAAATGGTGATGTAGACCCCTTTGGAAATTTTGAGTGGCGGCATGGAGTCCATTGGCAATCTATCGTCTGTATATATAGCTTGATTCTGGTCAGTCCGTTTTCAGTCTAAGTCTTTCGGCTACCCTGGATATTTAGTCCATAGGTCCCCCCCAGCACCGGATGGAGCACTTACCGAGGATGGGGGAGACCCCAGTTGAGATCCTCACTGTAGGGCCCTGCCTGCTTGGCAATTAGGAGGTGAGAGGATCATTCTGATCCAGGTCTTTTCTCAGCCTCCTGTGGATGTCAAATAACCAAACAGCCACAAGCTGGTGGGACTGACTCTATAGGCCAGTGGTCAGGGCATCCAGCCGGGAGGGGGAAAGTCAGGCTCAAGACCCCGAGCCAAGGGCTGCATCATACAAAGCGGAACAGCAGAGACCAAGAATCAGCCCTGCTGCACAGCCCAGCACCCCTGCATAGTAGGAGATCTGCAGACAAATATCCTGGAAGTTCCCCCTTAGTGGGTATCAAGGTTCCTCCCCCACTCTGAATTTTAGGGTACAGATGTGGGGACCTGCATGGAAACTTATAAGCTTAATTATTAGCTTAGATCTGGTATCACTGCCACCATCCAAAAATTTCAGTGTCTGGATCACTTCCTGTCCCTCCAAAACCTTCCCCTCCCTGGGCAGCCTTGAGAGGCTTTTTCACCAAGTTCCTGGTGAACACCGATCCAGCCCCTTGGATCTTAACACAAGGAGAATTTAACCATCCCCGCTGCTTTCCCCCACCAGTTCCTGGTGAGTCCAGATCCAATCCCCTTGGATCTTAAAACAAGGAAAAATCAATCAGGTTCTTAAAAAGAAAGCTTTTAATTAAAGAAAGGTAAAGATCATCTCTGTAAAATCAGGATGGAAAATACTTTACAGGGTAATCAGATTCATATAGCCCAGAGGAACCCCCTCTAGCCTTAGGTTCAAAGTTACAGCAAACAGAGGTAAAACCCTCTCAGCAAAAAGGAACATTTACAAATTGAGAAAACAAAAATAAGACTAACACGCCTTGCCTGGCTGTTACTTATAAGTCTGAAACATGAGAGACTGATTCAGAAAGATTTGGAGAGCCTGGATTGACGTCTCGTCCCTCTTAGTCACAAGAGCGAACAACCCCCAAAACAAAGAGCACACGCAAAAGACTTCCCCCCCACCAAGATTTGAAAGTATCTTGCCCCTCATTGGTCCTCTGGTCAGGTGTCAGCCAGGTTTACTGAGCTTCTTAACCCTTCACAGGTAAAAGAGACATTAACCCTTAACTATCTGTTTATGACGGTGGGCTGGCCCCAAGCATCCACCCAGCTCCACAGGGCCAGGCTTCCTCGTCCCAGCTTGAGGGCGACAGTGATCCCTGTCTCTGGGGTTCCCTGGCTGGGCCAAACTCCTGGAGGAGGCTTGTTCAGATCCCTGCAGGGCGCAGTGTCCTCCGGCCTGCTCTGCAGCAATACCACGGAGCCTTTTCAACCCAAGGAGGCCCTTATCAGTCCTCTGGCTGCATGCCGCCAGGCTTTGGGTTAGTAGGAGGGAGGCAGGCTTGGGTTACAGTTCCTGTTAGTAAGAGCCAGGGCCTGTCCATGCCCTGCTCCCCGCACCCCATTCTGCTCTCTTTGGCCCTCAGTCCCAGGCACACAGAGTTACCTAGGTGAGCACAGCTCCCGTTGACACAGTCACCTGCCCCCCCATGTCTTTGTCCTCCAGACACAACCGCCAACACATTCAGCTGGCTCTGCAGTTAGAGGTTCGTCTTCAGTCCCTGAGCTTCCCCGCGTCTGTCTAGGATCTTCCATCCCAATGCGTTGGTTCCAGTCCAGAAGGTCCTAGTGGCTCTGTGAATACCTGGCCTGGTCTGTTGTGGCCCAGGGAGAGATCTGATTCCTTCCCCTAGAGGGCAAGTGCCACCAAGTGGATCAGCACAAAGCCGTACAGATGGTTCGTAAAAGGATTTAGGCAAATTCACAGGTTCATGCTAGATTCCTGCCTCCCACAGAGGAGTGTCAGCTGTGAGAGGTGCCAGCAGCACTTTGGCCGCATCCCTCTCCTTGGCATTTCCCTTTGGTTAGTTTTGGTGGCTCCGAGCTGTAGGTACCTGTCTAGCCCCATGTGTGGTCTATGCAGCCTGGGCACCTACCTAGGGGCTCTGGATTGCAATAGGCAGCAGGAACCTAAATGTCAGGCGCTGCACCACTGGCTGTAAGTTCCCTGTGTGGATCTAGCCCCTTATGTCTCCAGATGTGGGAGGGAGCCTGGTAACTAGAGGAGCGAGGTGTGCAGGAATGACAACAGGGGCATGGGAACTTTTCAAGGAATTTCCTCCCCCTGCTCGTCTTTGTGAGCTGTCAGGTCCTGGGTTCATCCCTGCTGGAGCTCTTATCTCAGATGGGGAGTGAGAGTCTTCCTGCCCCTCAGGATAGTAGCTGACTGTTCTACTGTGCCTGAGGTCTGTTCTACTGTGCCTGAGTGAGACGCGTGGTCCCAGGACGGGTCTCTCACCCCACTCGCCTTGTGCTGGACCCTCATGAACTAGGCCCCCTTTCAGTAGTGTAGCCCCTGCTACACAATCCCCAGCTTCGTGTGCAGATGGCGGAGTCCGCCACGGTGCGCCAGAGGCTGGTCTTGGCGGGAGTCACCAGGGTCGGAGACCTCCTGGACTACAACCGGGGAGACTGGCTGGATCCCCTGACACTCGCTCAGCGCACGGGGCTCTCCAGACCTCGTACTCCCCAGCGTGTACTTCAGGAGGTGAAGGCCGCTTTACTGCCTGCTGCTCGGGCTTACCTCAACCAGGTCCTTCGAGAGGCCACGCGCCGTCCACCCTCCACCCCAGGCCCCGTGGACATTTTTATCGGGCCCCTGCCCCGTGGACCCAATCGGCCCCCTCACCCTTTCACTGCCAGCCGGCTGCATGATCTGCAGCTGGTTCTGTTCCAGACCGCACCACGGAAACATCTGTACACGCTCATGCTCCATACCCTTCACTACCTCACCCTCGCGTCCCGCCCCGATACCAAATGGTGGGACCTCCTGCCACCTCTCGAGGGTCAGAAGCCCCGATGGGCCAGCTTGTACTCTGCCCTGGTCCCGAGGCCTGCCGGGGATATTAGTTGGCGGCTCCTTCACCGGGCCATGAGCACGGGCGTGTACTTGGCGTGGTTCACCTCTGTCCCTAGCACCTGCCATTTCTGTGGCGAGAAGGAGACCTTGGCGCACATTTATTTGGAGTGCGCCAGGTTGCAGCCCCTGTTCCGACTCCTCTTGAATATTTTCTTGTGTTTTTGGTTGCACTTTTCCCTTCACCTTTTTATCTACACACTCCCCATCTGTGGCCCCACGAAGTCGCAGGATCTCCTTCTCAACCCCCGCTGGATGCCAATAGAAAAAAAAACAACCAAATTTGTGCCCAGAGGAACATCCTCTGTGTTTTGAATCTGTTGTCTGTGAGAGTAGCTGGTATGCTAATCTCTCCCAGAAGGTTTTCTTTTACTTTTCTTTTCTTTAATTAAAAGCCTTTTTTCTTAATACCTGATTGATTTTTCCTTATTTTTTTTAGATCCAAAGGGATTGGATCTGGACTCACCAGGGATTGGTGGGGGGAAAGGAGGGGGGATGGTTAATTTCTCCTTGTTGTAAGATCCAAGGAGTTTGGATCTGTGTTTACCGGGGAATTGGTGAAGTCCCTCAAGGCTACCCAGGGAGGGAAAGTTTTGGGGATACAGAGAGTGCTCCAGACACTGAAATTTTGGATGGTGGCGATGATACCAGATATAAGCTAGTAATTAAGTTTAGAAGTGTCCATGCAGGTCCCCACATCTGTACCCTAAAGTTCAGAGTGGGGAAGGAACCTTGACAACCCTGGAGACACAGCTCCTGTGTCCGCCTGGGAATCCCAGTCCTGACCCACCCCGTCCTGACCTACACCCCCACCTATCTCCTAGCACTTGGATTAAAACCACTGGCAATCTCAGCTCAGCTTTTTAATTGGCTCCACCAGCAGCCCAAATCAGTTCAGATATCAAAACAAGCTAATTACGCTGAGGGATTTACAGTCTGGTCCATGTGCTTTAAAGTGGCTCAAACTCCCATGAAAGATAATGGATGGACGCCCCTCAGAGATGGACAGCCCCCATTTATGCCTAAAATTGACACAGCGGGGGTGTGGGTCTAGTGGTCAGAGGGCTGGACTGGGAGCCAGGACTTTGGGGTTCTTTTACCAGCTCTCAGAGGGCAGTGGGGTCCAGTGGCTTACAGCAGGGAGGGATGGGTAGTCAGCACTCCTGGGATCTATCCATTATTCTTGGAGAGGAGTGGGAAAGTGGGATCCAGTGGGTTAGAGCAGGGTCTGGAAGTCTGGACTCCTGGGTTAGAGTTTAAGGCTACAAGGGACCAACAGATCACCTTGTCTGACCTTCTGTAGATCACAGGTCACCAACACCGACCAGCAGCTGAAATTAGACCAAAGTAGGAGAGCCCTCAGGAAGCTAAACTGTTATGTGCCACAGGCAGAGAATAGCAGGGACTGATGGGCACTGGAGCCCCAGCAATAGCAAGGAAAGGGTTAAGTGAGATACACCCAGATAACCCTGATGAATGAGCTACATCCCACACTGCAGAAGAAGGAGCAAACCCCCCAAGGTCACTGCCAATCTGATCTGGGGGAAAATTCTTTCCCTGCCCCACACAGAGCAATCAGTTAGACCCAGAGCATGTGAGCAAGAACCAGCCAGCTGAGCACCTGAGACAGAGAATGCTGGGTGCTACCTCAGAGCCCTGGTCCACCCGACCCGATGTCCTATCTCTACCACTGGCCATCCCTGATGCTTTGAGAAAGAGACAACAACACAGGCAACCCCTTCCATACAAAAACCCAAACTCAAACCAAACCAAAATGGTTTTCTTGGGGGTGGGGTTCCCTTCCTGACCCCCACAGGTGACTGGCTGAAACCTGGAAGCGTAAGCTTATAGGAACATCAGACATGAACCAGAAAGGAGCTTCAGGGCTGCCAAACCCTGCCCTCCTCCCCATCATAAGCAATCCCATCATGCAATCCCACTCATCTATTGGCCTAGTTTTCCCTTAAAACTAATAGTTTACCCCCCTTGGAAAGCTGTTCCTGATGGTTAGAGACCTTCTCATTTCTGTCTCTTGCTATGGGATGGGAGTGGTGACTAGTGGGTTAGATCAGGTGGGCTTGGACTCCCTGGTTCTATCCCTGGCTGTGGGAGGCAATGGGGTTGAGTGGGTTAGATCAGTGGCTCCAGTGCCCATCAGTCCCTGCTATTCTCAAAGTAGTCAACCTTTCCAGACTACTATATCCCTTTCAGGAGTCTGATTTGTCTTGCATACTCCCAAGTTTCACCTCACTTAAAAACTACTTGCTTACAAAATCAGCCATAAAAATACAAGTGTCCCAGCACGCTATTGCTGACTTTCTCATTTTTACCATATAATTATAAAACAAATTAATTACAATATAAATGTTGTGCTTACATTTCAGTGTATAGTATATAGAGCAGTATAAACACGGCATTGTCTGAAAATTTAGGTTGTACTGACTTCGCTAGTGCTTTTTTTATGTAGCCTGTTGTAAAACTAGGCAAATATTTAGATGAGTTGATATACGCCCAGAAGACCTCTGCATATCCTCAGGGTACACATACCCCTGGTTGAAAACTACTAGGTTAGGTCAGGGTGCTAGGATGCCTGGGTTCTTCTTCGAGTGATTGCTCACATCCATTCCAGTTAGGTGTGCGCGCCGCGCGTGCACGTTCGTCGGAAACTTTTTACCCTAGCAACTCCAGTGGGCCGACAGGTCGCCCCCTAGAGTGGCGCCGCCATGGCACCTGATATATACCCCTGCCGGCCCACCCGCTCCTCAGTTCCTTCTTACCGTCGTGTCGGTCATTGGAACTGTGGAGCGCGGCATAGCTGTCCTCCACGTCCCTAGCTCTCCTTGTTCTACGGTTGATAGTTGTAATTAGTAGTTAAGTGTAGTTAGTTATATAGTTAATAATGTAAATAATATTGTAGATATTTGTTAGCCGGTTTGGGCGGTAGCCCTTCCCGGCACCCGGCACCAGGCTCATGCCTGGTTCGCCGGGCTTCAAGCAATGTGCGGCCTGTAAGAAGCCGATGCCGACCAGCGACCCTCACGACGCGTGTCTAAAATGCCTGGGGTAATCGCACAGATTGGACAAGTGCCACATTTGTAAGGCTTTTAAGCCTAGAACAAAGAAGGAGAGAGACCAGAGACTTAGGACTCTCCTCATGGAAGCAGCACTCTACCCGGCAGCTTCGCAGGCCGTCATCTCAGCGCCGGCACCGGATCGCGCCGGCACCAGAAAGACTCCCCAGCACCGACCTTCCCCGGCACCGGGTGCAGAAGCAAGACCCTCGAAGTCTGCAACTCCATCCAGGCAGACTCGAGTGGAGCGCCCGGCACCGACATCTGCCGCAGCGCTACCGGCACCGTCGACTCCAGGCCCGGAGGGTCCGTCGAGTCCGGTCCTGCCGAGCTTCCCCATAAGATCTGGGGTTGAGCTATTGGTCCCATCGACGCCGGAGACCTTCGCCTCGGCACGGGACCTCATTGCCCTGACTGAGTCAACTCAGCCTCCACCCCCGGTACCTCCGGTGCGGGTAGCGTCCAGGGGCAAACCTATGATGAGAGTGCCGTCTCGGGACTCACGCTCGCTGTCGAGGTCCCGACACCATGGTCGCTCAAGATTCCGCCGCCGCTCGCAGTCCCGGCACCGCTCCCCTCGGCGGTACCGGTCGTACTTGCGGCACCGATCGGCCTCCAGATGGTCACGGTCTGGTTCCAGCCACCGATACCGGCACCGGGACTCTAGGAGCCAGTCCAGCCATCAATCAGCGCACCGGTCAACCTCCCGGCACCGAGCTGGTGGCAGATCCCGGTCCCGGTCGACCTCCCGACACCGCGTCGGTGGCAGGTCCCGGTCCCGATCCCGGCACCGAGTCAGTGGCCGGTCCCGGTCCCGATCCCGGCACCGAGTCCAAAACAGACCCCGGTCCCGATCCCGGCACCGGTATGACTCCCGGTACCGGTCCCTGGCACCGAGAACATCTTCGGCGCCAGGACGCGGAGACTCTTACCAGCCGCAGTCGGCCCCTCCATGGCCTTCCAGACAGCCGTCGGTGTCGTCGCAGGCGGACAGTGTATATGCGCTGGGCACTGACAGACAAGCGGCCCTTTTTCAAGACCCTCCGCAACAGGACCAGGGTCCGCAGCAGTGGGGGTTCTGGACACCCTGGGCGTACCATCAAGCCCAGGGCCCCCAACAGCTTCCTCCTAGGCCCGCAACTGCAGAGCACAGGGCGCCGGAGGCGTCGTTGTCTCGCCCCCCTCCCTCCCCGGACGGGGAGGACGGGTCAAAGCAACAAGACCCTGATCTCCCACCTGAGCCAGAGGCGAGGGCTGAGGCGGACCCCCCGCTGGACACTCTCTTGCCAGGGGTCTCCTCATCCTCTTCTCCCGATGAGGCGGTGGCTGGCACTTCCTCTAATAGCCCTCCTCCGCTAGATCTCAGGGCACATCAGGACCTCCTCAGGCGCGTAGCACAGAATTTGAGCCTGCAAGTTGAGGAGGTCTCTGAGATCGAGGACCCCATTGTCAGCATCCTCTCCTCCGATGCTCCCACCAGGGTCGCCCTGCCCTTCATTCGGACAATCCAGGCCAACGCCAATACGATCTGGCAATCGCCGGCCTCCATCCCCCCTACTGCACGGGGCGTCGAAAGGAAGTACATGGCCCCCTCCAAGGGCTATGAGTACCTCCATATTCACCCGACACCATGCTCCCTGGTGGTACAGTCGGTGGACGAGAGGGAGCGTCATGGGCAGGAAGCCCCAGCCCCCAAATCCAAGGAGGCCAGGTGTATGGACCTCCTCGGCCACAAGGTTTATTCAGCTGGGGCCCTTCAGCTCAGGGTTTCCAATCAGCAAGCCCTTCTTAGCCGCTACGCCTTTAACTCTTGGGTGGCAGTGGATAAGTTCAAAGATCTGCTGCCACAAGAGGAGCGTCAAGAATTTGCAGCGATTCTTGACAAGGGCAAGAAGGTTGCACGAACCTCGTTGCAGGCCTCCTTGGACGCTGCAGACTCGGCTGCCCGTACCCTCGCCTCGGGGGTGACGATGCGCCGCATCTCCTGGCTTCAGGTTTCTGGCCTTCCACCGGAGCTCCAATACACCATCCAGGACCTCCCGTTCGAAGGCCAGGGCCTGTTCTCGGAGAAGACAGACCCCAGACTGAAAAGTCTTAAGGACAATCTGGTCTTTATGCGCTCCCTTGGGATGCACAGGTCTGGGACGCAACGCAGACCCTTCCGGCCGCAGCAACAGCAGCAGCGTCGGCCGTACCCCCAGTTCCGCCAGCGGCAGGACCTTAATAGGCGCCGCGGCAGAAATGGCAGGCGCAGGCCATTGGGCAATCAAGGGGGGCAAAACCAAAGCTCTTCTAAAGCCCCACCTGGACCCAAACCTTCGTTTTGAAGGTGCGCCCGAGGGCGTAGTACCAGTATCCCCCATGGATCCTTCCCCCCCGTTTTCCAACCGCCTTTCGTTTTTCCTCCAGGCGTGGTCCCGGATAACATCCGACCGCTGGGTCTTACGCACGGTGCAGACAGGATACCGTCTGCAGTTTGTATCTTTTCCTCCCTCCCGCCCCCCACCCTCGTCCCTCTTCAGGGACCCCTCTCACAAGCAATTCCTCCGCCAGGAGGTACAGACGCTCCTCGACAAAGGAGCTATAGAGGCGGTTCCGGAGAACGAGAGAGGCAAGGGGGTTTATTCCTGCTACTTTCCGATCCCCAAGGCCAAGGGAGGCCTCAGGCCTATCCTCGACCTGCGAGAGCTCAACAAATATCTAGTAAAGTTGAAGTTCTGCATGGTATCCCTGGGGACCATTATCCCATCCCTGGATCCTGGAGACTGGTATGCCGCCCTCGACATGCAGGACGCTTATTTTCATATTGCCATATGTCCACACCACAGACGTTTCCTTTGGTTCGTGGTCGACCGCCATCACTACCAATTTGCGGTCCTCCCATTTGGCCTTTCTACGGCTCCGAGGGTATTCACAAAATGCATGGCTGTCGTTGTGGCGCATCTTCGGCACAGTCGCATTCACGTGTTCCCTTACCTCGATGATTGGTTAATTCGGGGCACGTCGGAGCTGCAGGTCCGCAGCCACGTCCGCAGGATCACCGGCCTGTTTGCTACCTTGGGCCTCATGATCAACGTGGACAAGTCCACCCTGCTCCCCTCGCAGAGGGTGGAGTTCATTGGGGCCGTCCTGGACTCCACCGTGGCCAGGGCCCTTCTGCCGTTGCCCAGGTTCCAGTCGTTGTCGGCGATCGTTCAGCGCTTGCTGGCAGCCCCCCTGACATCGATACGGACATGCCTAACCCTGTTAGGCCATATGGCAGCCTGCACGTTTGTGACCGGGTATGCACGGCTCCGCATGAGGCCCCTCCAGTCTTGGCTCATCGCACATTACCGGCCGGCAAGGCAGTCACTAGACATGCTGATCACAATCCCCAGGGGGTGTTGGATTCTCTCAGTTGGTGGCTAGACCAGTCCATCGTGCGTGCGGGGCTCCCATTCCACCCACCCCAGCCCTCGGTGTCCCTAACGACGGATGCCTCAGATCTCAGCTGGGGGGCCCACCTGGGAACCCTGAGGACACAGGGCCTGTGGTCCCCACAGGAGGTGGAGCTACATATCAACATGCGGGAGTTGAGAGCGGTCCGCCTTGCTTGTCAAATGTTCTGTCACCAGCTTCGGGGTCGTTGTGTCACGGTATTTACCAACAACACGACGACCATGTACTATATCAACAAGCAGGGTGGCACCAGATCCTCTCCCCTATGTCACGAGGCGATGCGACTCTGGGACTTTTGTATAGCCCACTCCATTCACCTCACGGCTTCCTTCCTCCCCGGAGTATGGAACACGCTGGCTGACGGTCTGAGCAGATCCTTCCTCGCGCACGAGTGGTCCCTCCGCCCGGACGTCACCCTCTCGATTTTCCAGAGGTGGAGTTGTCCCCGCGTGGACCTCTTCGCGTCCAGGGGGAACAGGAAATGCCAGGCATTCTGCTCTTTTCAGGGCTGGGAACCCGGGTCTATAGCGGACGCCTTCCTTATTCCGTGGATGACCCACTTGTTCTACGCGTTCCCCCCGTTCCCGCTGGTCCACAAGGTCCTTCTGAAGGTGCGCAGGGACAGGGCCCGCGTGATCATGGTAGCCCCGGCGTGGCCCAGGCAACATTGGTACCCCATGTTGCTGGACCTGGCCATAGCCGACCCAGTTCCACTGCCCCTTCACCCAGACCTGATCACCCAGGACCACGGAACTCTCTGTCACCCGGACCTCCAGTCGCTGCACCTAGCAGCGTGGCTCCTGCGTGGCTGACCAGTTCTGAACTGCGCTGCTCCACCCCGGTACGGGAGGTACTCTTGGGCAGCAGGAAGCCTTCCACTAGAGCGACGTACTCGGCCAAGTGGAAGCGTTTCTCCTGTTGGTGTGTGGAGAAGGGTCTCCTCCCGATGGAAGTTTTGGTGGCCAATATTTTGGACTATATTTGGTCCCTTAAGCAACAGGGCCTGGCGATATCGTCCCTGCGGGTCCACCTGGCGGCTATCTCCACCTTTCACCCGGGTGGGGATGGCCGCTCCGTTTTCTCTCACCCGACAGTGTCTAGATTCCTTAAGGGGCTGGAACGTCTATACCCTAACGTCCGACCCCCTGCCCCTACCTGGGATCTTAACCTGGTGTTGTCTCGGCTCATGGAGCCCCCCTTTGAGCCGTTAGTGACTTGCTCCCTGCTCTATCTTTCTTGGAAGACTGCCTTTTTAGTAGCTATTATCTCAGCTAGACGGGTGTCGGAACTCCGGGCTCTCACGGTAGATCCCCCGTATACAGTCTTCCATAAAGATAAGGTGCAGCTGAGACCGCACCCTGCCTTTCTCCCCAAGGTGGTCTCAGCCTTTCACGTCAACCAGGAGATCTTCCTCCCAGTTTTTTTCCCGAAACCTCATTCTTCACGCAAGGAGCAATAACTCCACTCGCTAGATGTCCGTCGGGCTCTCGCGTTTTATGTGGAGAGGACCAAACCGTTCCGCAAATCCCCCCAGCTTTTCGTGGCAGTAGCGGACCGCATTAAGGGGCTTCCCATTTCCTCGCAGAGGTTATCCTCGTGGGTAGTGTCCTGTATCAGGACCTGCTATGACTTGGCTCACGTTCCTACGGGCCGTGTGACTGCGCACTCTACCAGGGTGCAGGCGTCGTCGCTGGCTTTCCTCGCCCTTGTGCCCATCCAGGAAATCTGTCGGGCAGCAACCTGGTCATCGGTCCACACCTTTGCTTCCCACTACGCCCTGGTCCAGCAGTCCAGAGAGGACGCGGCCTTCGGATCTGCAGTGCTCCATGCCGCTACTTCTCACTCCGACCCCACCACCTAAGTATGGCTTGGGATTCACTTAACTGGAATGGATGTGAGCAATCACTCGAAGAAGAAAAGACGGTTACTCACCTTTGTAACTGTTGTTCTTCGAGATGTGTTGCTCACATCCATTCCACACCTGCCCTCCTTCCCCACTGTCGGAGTAGCCGGCAAGAAGGAACTGAGGAGCGGGTGGGCCGGCAGGGGTATATATCAGGTGCCATGGCGGCGCCACTCTAGGGGGTGACCTGCCGGCCCACTGGAGTTGCTAGGGTAAAAAGTTTCCGACGAACGTGCACGCGCGGTGCGCACACCTAACTGGAATGGATGTGAGCAACACATCTCGAAGAACAACAGTTACAAAGGTGAGTAACCATCTTTTCTATCCCTGGCTGTGAGTGGCAAGTGGGGTTGAGTGGGTTAGATTGCAGGGGTTGGACTCCTGGGTTCTATCCTTAGCTGTGGGAGAGGAGTGCAATCCATAACCTACAAGATAGCATTGCTATGAATTGGGTTCCAGCTATCAGTCTCTGGACATCACTAGAGCTTCTCTGGATGAACAGCAGTGAAAAGGTGGGCAGAACTTTTCCATCTGGCTCTAAGCATGAGAGAACACATTGATCCAGGTAATCGCCTTGACATACAGCTGCACAAAACAGGCAGAGATGCGAGCCAGCTTCCCTGCACATACACACAGTTTGTTCTCCTAACCCCTGCAAACACATACACTGAGCAGGACTTCCTTCCTCCAGCAAGGACACAAAAACACACATACCCTGCTCACCTTGTGTTCTGGCTGTATCAGTCACACAGGCATTTTTTATGCTATGAGGGACCCCTAAAGGTCATGCAAAATGCTGTGTTTGGAAGGTGTGAGCTAGTACCCCTGGAGGAGAAGGGCCCCATATCCCATTGCCACCCCCATTACCAGCCAGTCCCTGCAGGCTGGGGACAGAGCAGAAGCCCATACCACTTCCCCAGCAGCATCCTCCTCAGAGCTTCCTTCCTCTCCTTGTTCCTCAGGCTGTAGATCAGCGGGTTGAGCAGGGAAGTCCCCACTGCGTAGAAGAGGGCTGCGATTTTCCCACTGCCCCCTAAGGCTGCCGGGCTGATGTAGTTGACAAGGCCAGAGCCCCAGAACAGGCCCACAATGGTAAGGTGTGAGGAGCAGGTGGAGAAGGCCTTGTGCTGCCTGGCCCCTGTGGACAGCCGCAGCAGAGCCCTGATGATAAGCCAGGAGGAGGTCAGGGTGAAGATGGCAGCACCAAGGATGACAAAGGGGATCAGGGCATAGCAGGAGTGTTCAGCCTTGGGAGCTGGAGCTCAGGAGACAGCCAGCAATGGGGCTGGGTCACAGACAAAACGATCCAGGGTGGACCCGCAGAAGGAGAGTTGGTTGATGAGGGTGACAGGCACTATGAACCACAGGAAGCCGATGAGCCAGCAGGAGGCAGCCATCACCCAGCACCTCTGTGTGGACATCAGGACAGGGTAGCGCAGGGGGTGGCAGATAGAAAAGTACCTATCCAAGGCCATGACTGAAAGGAAGAGGCACTCAGTGGCCCCCATGGAAAAGAAGATGTAGATCTGCAAAAAGCAGGCCTGGAAGGAGATGGGGACACCAGGGTTTACTAGGTCAGAGAGCATCCGTGGCACCGTGTCCGTGACATAGCAGGTCTCCATCCAGGAGAAGTTCCCCAGCAGGATGTATATGGGTAAGTGTTGGGGGGGGGGTCCCTCAGCACGGCCCACATGATGCACAGGTTGTCTGCCAGCGCCCCGACATAGGTGCAGGAGAGAAGGGCACACAGGAGATTTCGGCTCAGCTGGCCCAGGGAGGGGAAACCCGTCAGGATGAACTTGGTCACTGTGATGGTGTTGTTGGCTGGATTTATCGGGGAACCCCAGAGCTGAAAATAAACCATCAACAGGACACCAAAGTTCTGCCCAGAACTCTGGGAGGGGAGATGGGTCTAGTGGTTACAGTAGTAATGACTAGCACACATACAGTCAGTCAGTTTTTCTCATACATATCTCATCCAAAACTCCACCTCAGAGACCTGGCCCACCTCTCAGTGTCCTATCTCCAGCCATGGGCATCGCCTGATGTTTCATATGAAGCAGATTTAAAAAAAACAAAAAATAAGCCACCAAAAACTCCTCTGAGAATACATGGGGTGCAGAGGTTAAAAATCCCTTCCTGGCCCCTAAATCCTGAAGCATGAGTTTTAGGAACAAAGGATGGGAATATCAAGTAGAGTCCTGCAGGAGTCAGTTCTGGGTCCAGTTCTGTTCAATATTTTCATCAATGATTTAGATAATAGCGTAGAGGGTACAATTATAAAGTTTGCGGACAGTACCAAGCTGGGAGGGGTTGCAAGTGCTTTGGAGGACAGGATTAAAATTCAAAATGATCAGGACAAACTAGAGAAATGGTCTGAAGTAAATAGGATGAAATTGAATAAGGACAAACACAAAGTGCTCCACTTCAGAAGGCACAATCAGTGGCACACACACAAAATGGGAAATGACTGCCTAGGAAGGAGTACTGCAGAAAGGGATCTGGGGGTCAGAGTGGACCACAAGCTAAATATGAGTCAACAGTTTAACAGTGTTGCAAAAAAAGTGACCATCATTCTGAGATGTATTAGCTGGAGTGTTGTAAGCAAGACACAAGAAGCAATTCTTCTGCTCTACTCCATGCTGATATGGCCTCAGCTGGAGTATTGTGTCCAGTTCTGAGTTCCACATTTCAGGAAAGATGTGGACAAATTGGAGAAAGTCCATAGAAGTCAACTGTCATAAACAGATGGCTAAGGGTTAATGTCTCTTTCACCTGGAAAGGGGTAACAAACAACACCTGACCAGAGGACCAATCAGGAAACAAGACTTTTTCAAATCTGAGTGGAGTGAAGTTTTGGGTGTGAGTCCTTTGTTCTTGGTCTATTCTCTTTCTGGGCTCTGAGAGTGACCACAGAAATCTCCAGGCTTTCTAATCTTCTGTTTCCAAGTTGTAAGTACAAGGATAGTAAGACAATAGATTTATATTGTTTTTTTGTATTTACATGTGTGTAGTTGCTGGAATGTTTTAAATTGTATTCTTTTTGATAAGACTGTTTATTCACTTTTTCTTTTAAGCAATTGCCCCTGTATATTGTCACCTTGATACAGAGGCCAATTTTATGTCTTTCTCTTTCTTTTTATATAAAGCTTTCTTTTTAAGACCTGTTGGATTTTTTTTTTAGTGGGGGCTCAAGGAGATTGAGTCTGCAGCTCACCAGGGAATTGGTGGAAGGAAGAAGACAGGGGGGAAGAGAGAATCTCTTTGTATTAGATTTACTAAGCCTGAATTTACATAACCTCTGGGTGAGGGGAGAGAAATATTTGATTTCTCGGTGCGGTGTTTCAAGGACTTGAAGCAGGGAATCTCCTAGAGTACCCAGGGCGGGGAAATCTGGGAGGAGGTAAAGAGAGGGAAGGGAAATGGGTTATTTCCCTTTGTGGTGAGACTCAGGGCATCTGAGTCTTGGGGTCCCACAGGGAAGGTTTTGGGGAAACCAGAGTGAGCCAGACACTGGAATTCTGGCTGGTGGCAGCGGTATCAGATCCAAGCTGGTAATTAAGTTTGGAGGTTTCATGCTAGCTTCTCATGTTCTGAACTCTAAGGTTCAGATCTGAGTAGGACAGTTATGACATCAACAAAAACAATTAAAGGTCTAGAAAACATGAGCTTTGAAGGAAGATTGAAAAAATTAGGTTTGTTAATCTGGAGAAGACAAGACTGAGAGAGGACATAATAACAATTTTCAAGTACATAAAATGTGGTTACAAGAAGGAGGGAGATAATTGTTCTTCTTAACCTCTGAGGATAGGCCAAGAAGCAATGGGCTTAAATTGCAGCAAGGAAGGTTTAGGTTGGACATTAGGAAAATCTTCCTAACTGTCAGGGAGGTTAAACACTAGAATAAATTGCCTAGGGAGGTTGTGGAGTCTCCATCACTGGAGATTTTTAAGAGCAGGTTAGACAAACACCTGTCAGGGATGGTCTAGATAATACTTAGTCCTGCCATGAGTCCAGGGGACTGACTAGATAACCCCCCGAGATCCCTTCCAGTTCTACAATTTTATAGAATATTAACTGGATGTGAATTCCAGGACTGTGGAGTTCTGCCTTGCACCATCACAAGCAGATCCATCATACACTCGCACTCAAACATTTTTCTACATCTCTTTAAACTAATGAAGTTGTGTCCACCCCGACCCCACACCCTGCCCCACAACTCCGACTGGGAGGCTGTTGCAAAACCTTCCCCCATTTGAATGTTAGAAACCTCCTGCTAATTTCCAGCCTGCACTTGTGCATGGCCGGGTTAGTGGTTGGCGCAGGGAGGGGTGGGCAGCAGAACAGCAGCAGCCAGGGAAGAATGGAAACTGTGTGTGAAAACCCACCTGCCTGTGAGATCTCAGCGTCCTCTCTCCGCCTCTGCTGTGAAGGGAGCTGGGCAAGAGGGGGTTGATATCTGCTCTCTGAGCTCCTGGGTCCCTCTTGGTACTTGGTCTCTGGGGTGTGTAAGAGCAGCCAGACCTGGTTTTGATCTCTGGATGAACTGTGGGCACCCAGGGGAATGCCGGGCAGAGTCGCCCCCATGCCTTCCACACAGCCCCAACACAAACACCCCACACCAGATATCCCCTCACACATACTCACTGCCCCCACATTACCCTTTGTCACACACAGCCTTCCACAGACCCTTCCCCACCAGCGCTCCCACATTACACACTCATACAGACCTCCTCACCACATACACAGCCCCCACCCCCACAAACAGGACTTGGCAGGTGTCAATATGAGGACCACATTGAAAGCCCCAGTGCCAGCCCCTTGGGCACATGGCGAATTGTGATCAGAGGGTGGCAGTACTAAGGCAGTGCTCTGTCTTCTAACAGGTGCTGGGTTCTCTCTCTTTCCACACACAGTGCAGGGTTCATTCCCTCCAGCAGGCAGCATCAGGGCCACACCCCACCCCTCAGTGCCAAGTGAGCCATCTCCTTGGGATTTTCTTTACTGGCTGCTCCCCTGCCAGCCTTCCCCAGAGCTAGCTGCATCTCAGCAAAAGATAAACCATCTCCGTGCAGTGTCACTGTGTGGCTGTTACCGAGCTTCCGTGCACCAGAGCTGGTTGCATCTCACTTGTGCTGTGTACATGGTCAAAGGAGGAAGATGCTTTATGAGCCCAGGCCTAGTGTAGCCCTCACATTGCAAGGGGATGATGTGTTTCTCCTTTGCCAAGCGAAGAGAAGAGCAAAACTCTTTATGGGATCTCCATTGTATGGGTCCTATATTCAGCTGGCCCCTCGTTAATCATTATTATTAATTAGCTAGGAGGTTGCACACTTCCCTGTTTCTCTAGATCAAGCTGTTCACCCAGCTGGGCCCTGTCCCCACTCTGGTCAGCCTCCAGCCCCCACTCTGGTCGGGACCCAATGGACAAGGGTGAAAATTGGAAAACTGGATAAATTCACAGTTTAAAATCAGGTTTTTTCAGTTTCTGCCAAAATAAATAGGGTAATCTCCTGGGGGCTGGCTGGAGTGGTGGGCAGGGCCTGGTGGGGGTAGGGCCTGAATGGAATGGGGGTAACAGGCCAGGCTAGGGGGCTGGGTGAAGCTGGGTGATGGGCTGGCGGAAGTGGAGGTGACGGGGACTGGACTGGACTGGGTGGGGTGAGGGGTCTGGTTGGAGAGGTTGGGCAGATTGGGGGTGAGGGTTGTGGCTGGGGGTGTGATGGATGGAGTGGGGGAGAAGAGTGTGGCTTGTGTAGCTATGCTGGGGGATATAGACTGGGGAACTCAGAATATGTCGACCCCCCCACAGAGAGGAACTTGGGCACCTGGGGGGGGGGCATATATGGGGAGCTCAGAACAGAGCTGTCCCCCCTACAGAGAGGGACTGCTGTTTCTGGGATGTGAGGCATAGAATGGGACCTTAGAATGGGATGATCTCCCTTGTCCCATTCTCTGTCTGCTTAGGGTGGTCCCAACTCCCCTTCCACTCAGCTAGACCCAGATTCTTCCCCCTTGTACCCCAATAAACTATCCCAATAGGCTTACCCATGAGGGAATAAATCTCACTGGGATTAGGAGACCCCTACCAAACCCATCAAGGTCCCCTTCACCTGGACCTCTTCCCTGTCCTGTCACCCCAGGGCGATAGTGACACCTCCTGCTCTGTGCAGTAGGTCCCATGTGTAATGAGTGGGTTGATTCCCAGCTGAGCAGGGGTCCATATGAACCTGAGACTATAGCTCTGCTCATTACCTGAGACCAAGAGCTGAATGGATCCTGGAGACTCAGCTCCCTTCTCTGCCCATGGCCTCCCAGTCCTGACCCACAGCCCCCAACCCTGGCATCTGCCCTCAGCTCTCAGGAGATGAGATAACTTTTCTTTTTAATTGCCTGGCTCCAACTTTTCAAGCAGGAGCCAGTGGTAACTTCAGCTCAGCTCTTTAATTGGCTTCACCAGCAGCCCAGGTCATCAATATCCATAGCGAGAAGCATTCAGACATCAAAACAAGCTAATTCCACCAAGGGATTTGCAGTCTGGTCTCTGTGATTTATTAAGTGCTTCTAACCCCCAAGAAAGATACTGGGCAGAGACCCCTCAGAGATGGACAGCCTCTCTTAATGCCAAGAGTTGACACAGCACAGACAGTGGGCAAGGCCGGCTTCAGGCACCAGCGGAGGAAGCACATGCCTGGGGCGGCACATGCTAAGGGGCCGCATTCCCTCCATTCTTGGGGCGGCACAGTCTGAGGGTTGTTGTGTTTTTTTTGCTTCAGCAGTTCGGGCTTTTTTGTTTGTTTGTTTTTGCTTGGGGTGGCAAAAATGGTAGAGCTGGCCCTGGCAGTGGGTGTGAGCTCTAGTGGTCAGAGAGCTGATCTGGGAGCCAGGACTCCTGGATTATTTTCCCAGGTCTCAGAGGGCACTTGGGTCTAGTGCAGTGATTCTCAAACTTTCATACTGGTGACCCCTTTCACATAGCAAGCCTCTGAATGTGACCCCCCCCCTTACAAATTAAAACACTTTAAAATATGTTTGACACCATTATAAATGCAGGAGGCAAAGAGGGGTTTGGAGTGGAGGCTGATAGCTCACAATCCCCCCATGTGATAAAGTTGTTTCCCCCTGAGGGGTCCCCACCCCTGTTAGGGAACCCCTGGTCTGGTGGGTCAGAGCAATTTGGTAAGTGGGTAGTCAGAGCTCCTGGGTTGTATCCATAGCTCTGGTAGGGGACTGGGATCTAGTGGGTTAGACTGGTGTGGTTGGGCGTCTGGACACCTGGGTTAGAGTTTAAAGCCAGAAGGGACTAGCAGATCACATAGTCTCAACATCTGTAGATTTCAGGCTACCAACACTGCCTAGCAACTGAAACTAGACCAAGATATTACAAACCTCAAGAGGCTAAACTGTGAGGTGTTACTGATGGAGAATGGTGGGGACTGATGTGCACCAGTCCCTAAGGCCCCCACAATTGCAGGGAAATGATTAAAGGAGATACACCCAGCTCATCTTGGCAACTGACCTGTACCCACATGCAGCAAATTAACAGGGTGACCAGATCTTCCGATTTTATAGGGACAATCGTGATTTTTGGGGCTTTCTCTTATATAGTCACCTATTACCCCTCACCCCATCCCGATTTTTCACACTTGCTATCTGATCACCCTACAAAGGAAGGTGGAAAACCCCAGGTTACCGCCAATCTGAGCTGGGGAAAAATACCTGCCTCACCCCACTTACGGTGACCAATCTGTAGCCCATGGGACTGGCTTGCCTTCATTATATTCAGCTGTAATGGCAAGGACCCTACAGGCTTGTATCCTGTAAGACATTAGATTCCACAAATTAGCAGAAGTATAGTCCAGAATAGTTGGCCTGTGACATTTGGCATGGATAAATGGCCTGACAGTTACCCTTTGATTTTGGGGAACTAGGGACAGCTTGTTCAATGGCAGGTAAACAGCAACCCCAGAAACGTGGATGTGATAACTGCCAATCTGTCTGAGGAAGAGGTGACGCATAGGATCAGGAGTTAAATGGCATTCATATGTTAATCTCTAGGATCAGTTCACCCTGATATTAAGAGGGCGAGGAAGTTCAATTTGGGCATAGAAGGCTGAGCATTAGCGTGAATATTCATAATGGCGCTCAGGTCCTATAATAGGGCAACCCACCATGCGGATGGGGAGCTTTTCCATCATTGGACCCTTCAGCTCTATTGTTATCTACCATCAGTCTTGGGCATTGAGGAACCTGGACCATCGGCATGCCAAGGACAGGGATGATTCTTTGTCTCTTACCGCCAGGTCCACAAAGAAAGGTGGAGGTATGGAAATCTAAGAGCATATGCAAAGAATGATACACAGATACTTCCGATACTGTGTTATTTCTATCTGTTTATGTGGCTCAGAGCTTTTTTGACTCTATTACTGATTTTAATAAAAACCTCTAAGTCTTTGCTTTGAGCTACACCTTGATGATATTTAATTAGCTGATTTTAGTTCTGTGTAGCCTGATTCTGGAACAAGAACCTGCTGATCCTCAGTTTATTAATCAGGTCAACTAGCAACCAGAACAAGTGTTATTGACCATTGAAAGGATCAGGCAACAAATTAAACCTTGAGCATGTGAGACAGAACTGCCAACCAAGCACTTGAGAGAGAGTTTGGCATCCACCCTATCCAGTGTCCCATCTCCAGCTGTGGCCATGCCAATGCTTCGGAGCAAGAAGACAACAATACAAACAATCCTGCTCCCAAATAGATTTTTTTGGGTGAGTGGAAGTCTCTTCCTCACCCTGCAGGTGAGCAGCTGAAACCCCAAAGTTTTTGGAAACATTAGATGTGAACCTTCAGGGCAGCCAAACCTTTCCTCTCATCTAACTAAATATTGGTACAGAATTGAATCAAGAGGACTTTGAGTTTGGAGAGATCCAAAGACGACATCAGTTGTGGATTAACCCTAAAGTCTCTGCAGAAGGAAAATCTAGTTCGAATATAAAAACATTTGTATTCAAATAGCAATATGATTAAACTCTACAAACAATCCTTACATGTAAAAAGAATGTTTAGAGTCAAATGATAATCATACTATTTATTGATTATTGAATTGTTTATTTATTATTGAGGTAACCCGTAGGAGCCCCAGTCACAGACCAGGGCCTCATTGTTCTAGGAGCTGCACAAACACAGAAGCTAAAAAGAGTCCCAAACAATTTACACGTTATATTTTCCAGATTAGATTAAAATGGCAGATTAAGAGTTACAGTTTATATTAATGTTGAGATTCAGAATGCAAAATTAATAATTGTGTGCTGTGTTAATTCCTAGATTTGATTAAAATGTAAAATTAATAACTATATTATATTTTTGATTAAAATTAAAAAAACTACTGAAGATATCCATTCCTATATTTAATTAAAACAAATTAATAACTGTATATGCTATCCATTTCTACCTTCAACTTAAATAATAAACAAATAATTATATACTAGAATCGTAGAAGATTAGGGTTGGAAGAGACCTCAGGAGGTCATCTAGTCCTCTTTTGATTAAAATAATAAATTAAAAATTATACATTTTATTCATTCCTACATGCAGTGAAAATAGTTACTTATTAATATTGATAAGTTAGTCATTAATATTAAGTAAAGGCTGTATTGATTTCTATATTCACTTCATATGTTAAATTAATATTTACATATCATGTTAATTTCTAGATTTGATTAAAACCTTGGATTAATAAGTAAATATTGTGATGATTTCCAGATTTGTTAAACATGTTACATTAATAAGTATATAGGATATGAATTCCTATTATGCTCAAAATAATGATACAGTCTCATTTTTCATTACCATAGTAAATTTGGAATTATATGTTACTTTTTTACATTTTGTACCATTTTGCTGATTTGATTAAAATACTAACTTAATAATGATACATTATATTTTCCAGATGTGGTTAAAATATTAAGCTAACATTTCTAGATTTTATTAAAATATTCAGTTAACAATTACATATATTTTTAGATTTGGTTTAAATATGACATTTGTACTTGTATTTTTTTAATCTCCAGAGCCAATTAAAATATTGAGCTAATAATTCTATATCAGACAAATTTCCAGAATCAATTGAATATTGGATTAAGAACAATATGTTACACATTTTTCAGGTTGAAATCAAATATTAAAGTAGTAAATATATATTACATTAATTCATTGATTAGATTGGTAAGATTCAAATAGAAAGAATAGAGAAGTTAAATCAATAAAGATATATTTCTGTGTATTTCTAGATTTGATTAAAATAGTCCAACATAAATTCCAGGTCCAGACAAACGTAGAGAAGTATCTGCTCTGATTATCTGAGTTCAGAGAATATACAACAGATCAGAATCTCTTTTTACAGGTGATCTACAAAGGAATTGTAATTTTTCTTTTCTTTTCTTTCTTCTTTATGAAAGTGGGGGGGAAGGTCCATTCAAAATGTTTTAAAACATTTTTCTTTCTTTTGAATTTAGATTTTGTCTATGTGTCTAACTATCTATCCTCACAGTTACTTTTTAAAATATGTCTGTCTGTCTGCCTGTCAGTCTGAAATGTAAATCTGCTTTTTGCTGAAGAATGATCAGGCAGTATAAGAATGTGACCAATTAACAATTTAGGTATCAGCAACTAATATACCGGCAATTTGAATTGGCTTTTAAACTGGTATAATTAAATCGGTATGTGGACACACTTATTTTGGTCTCAAAGAGGCTGATTTCAGATTAGCTTAAACCTATTCCTAATTGATTTCAGCTAAGCCAGAATAATTGAGTTTAAACTGAATTAAGAACATCCACATCACCTTTTGCATTCATTTAACTATATTGGTGTAAATTCACAGCGTGAGGTACACCGGTTGAGGCTGAAATGGGTGAGACTGTAAAGTATGGTCTTCCCTGTTTTTATTTGGTCATTACTGGGCAGACTGGGAGATGTTTAAGAGCACTAACCTGCACCAAAGAGGTGATGGGGTTCTCATTTTAAAACAGAGTATCTTTCTCCACCATGTTAATTAGGCATTTTAATTAAATGGATGTTGGAATTATTATTATTTATGCACGGTATTATCAAAACACTACCTTAGCCATAAAATTGCTCTGAACATGCCTATAAAGCTTAAATTATAAGCAAGTTACTACATCCAAACAATAACAAAACATTTATAAATATTTGATCAAGATCCTTACAAAGAGGCTAATACCTGCTGATCACACTGGAGGTGACCAATATGGTCTAAGCACTCCTTGTGTACCTTACTATGGGCAAACTATGGGCACAAGTTCCATCAATGGCTCGGGCAGCACCATTCTCTCAAAATGGGCTCTGATTCCTCTTAAGCACAGGCTGTAGCCACTGGGCTATTGGGGGAGGGAGATCTGCTCAGTCTCTCCTGTTGAAGTTGTTCCACTCTGGCTAAATAATTACAGAGATATTGGGCCAAAAAGCAAGCATGGGCATGACTCTATATTCTAGTGGTTAGAGCACTCAGGCTGGCTTGGAGAACCCAGGAGGCAGCTCCCCTTTTAACAGTGGCAAGGATCCAGACTGGAAGACAGGTAACGTTGTGACAATATTTAAAAAGAGTAAATGGGACAGCCAGGGGAAACCTAGGCCTATCATTCTGGACATCAATCCCAGGCAAAATAGTGGACCAGCTGATATGGGCCTTGATTAATAAAGAATTAAAGGAGGGTAATATAATTAAAGCCAATCAACATTGGCTTATAGAAAGTAGATCCTGTCAAACTAACTGAATAACTTTTTGATGAGATTACAAGTTTGGTTGATACAGGTAATAGTGTTGATGTAATAGACATGGACTTCTGGAAGGCATTTGATTTGCTACCCAATGATGTTTTGATTAAGAAACCAGAAGAATACAAATGAACCTGATGCACATGAAACGGATTCAAAACTGGCTCAAAATGTAATTGTAAGCAGGGAATCGTAATAGTGAGGGTGTATTTCCTGGGGGGGTCCATCAGAGGTCAGTCTTGGCCCTACACTTTTAACATTTTCATAAATGATCTGGAAAAGAACATAAAACCATCATTGATAAAGATTGAGGGAGTGATAAATACTGAAGGGGACAGGTCACAAATTCAGAGTGATCTAGATTGTTTAGTAAACTGGGCACAAACAAACACAATGTGTTTTAATTCAGCTAAATGTAAATATATAAATCTAGGAACAAAGAAGGTAGGCCATACTTACAGCGTGGGGGACTCCATCCCAGGAAGTAGTGACTCAAAAACATTTGGGAGCCATGGTGGATAATCAGCCGAATATGAGCTTCCAGAGCAATACTGTGGCCAAAAGGACTAACCAGGGGACTCTAAAGTAGGAATAGAGTGGTTATTTTACTTCTGTATTTGGTAGGGTGGAATATTGTGTCCAGCTCTGGTGCCCACAATTCAAGGAGGATGTTGTCAAGTTAGAGAAGGGTCAGAGAAGATCCACAAGAATGATTAAAGGATTGAAAAACCTGTCTTAGAGTGAGAGACTCAAGGAGCTCAGTCTATTTAGCTTAACAAATAGAAAGTTATGAGGTGACTTGATCATAGTCTGTAAGAACTGACCTGTAGAACAAATATTTGAGCTCTTCAATTGATCAGAGAAAAGTGTAACATGACCCAATGGCTGGAAGCTGATGCTAGACACATTTAAAGTGGAAATAAAGTGCAAAATTTTAAAAGTGAGAGCAATTAACCATTGAACCAAGGGCTGTGGTGGAATCAGACCATTTTAAAATAAAGATTGGATCTTTTTTCTTTCTAAATGTGATCCTCCAGTTCTAATGGGAGTTAATTCAGGCAAGTTTGATGGCTGACACAGGAGGTCAGATCAGATGATGGTATTGGTCTCTTATAAAGTATAAATCTATTAATGAGTTACTTGGGGTGGGAGGCTGGGCAGTCAGGACTCTGGGTTCTATCACAGTTTTGGGTGGGGGGTGGGGTTTGGTGAGTAAGAACAGGGGCAAGAATGGAAGCTAGAGCTCCTGGATTCCCTCCAATGTGCTGCCTTCCAATCTCATTATTTCCTCTCTTTTCCAGGCGTTGAGCTGATGAATGGTTCAGTGGTCTCACAGTTCACTCCTGAGCCTGTCCCACTCCCGCCCTCTCCAGCTTCTCCTCTTTGGTCTGGTCTCAGCCTGCTACATAGACAGCCTGCTGGGTAACCTCCTCATTGTGGTGACCATGCAGGTGGACCCCGACCTCCTCCAGTCCCCCATGTACTTCTTCCTGGCCAACCTCTCACTCATTGACATGGCCCTCGGCTCAGTGGCTGCTCCCAAGATGCTTGGCAACTTGCTGAGCCAGGGCAGCACCATCTCTTATGAGGGCTGCATGGCCCAGCTTTTCTTCCTTCACTTCCTGGGTGGCTCCGAGATGTTCCTTCTCACACTCATGGCCTACGACCGCTATGTGGCCATCTGCCACCCACTGAGCTACGCTGAGACCATGCACCGCCACCGCTTCCTGGGCCTCTTGGCAACCTGCTGGGCTCGAGGCTTGCTCCACTCTTCCACCCAGCTGGTGTTGGTGGTGTGGCTGCCATTTTGTGGGCCCAGCAAGCTGGACAATTTCTACTGCGATGTACCCTAGGTGGTTAAGCTAGCCTGCAGTGACACCTACGTGATGGAGATACTCATGGTGTCCAACAGTGGCCTGATCTCGCTGGTCTGCTTTCCTGGTCTTGCTGGGGTCATACGGTGTCATCTTAGTGACCCTCCAGCCTTTCTCCAGCTTGCAGATGGACAAGGTGGCCTCCATCTTCTACACCATCATCACGCCAGTGCTGAACCCCATTATCTACACCCTGAGGAACTGGGAGGTCAAGGAAGCCATGAAGCAACTGAGGCCTAGGCTTTGGCTCCCTTGTTGGACATAGAAGTCAAGTGGGAGCAGAGAGAAAGAATGATTTATTTATTCATTTATTTATTTTACAAGGATCAGTGTAAAATTTTGCACGTGGCGTAAGGACCCATGTGAAAAAAATCATGTGGTTTTATGAATATGTTTGGTTTCTTCTTAGGCAGGTGTCAGGGGGAACAGTGACATGTTTTTAATGAGGATTTCTGACAAATTTGTCATGTGACACTGGGATACTTGCACATTTTGGTTTGAGCATTGGCCTGCTAAACCCAGGGTAGTGAGTTCAATCCTTAAGGGGGCCACTTAGGGATCTGGGACAAAAATCTTGGTCCTGCTAGTAAAGGCAGGGGGCTGGATTCGATGACTCTTCAGGTCCCTTCCAGTTCTATGAGATAGGTATATCTCCATATATTTATTTATTTTTTCATCCTTTGTGTTTCAGTGTCTTCTCAGTGAGTCTCGAAGGTGAATGAGTGGGAGATTATATCTTTTTCAGCAGGATTTGTGAAAAAATTTTCATGTGACATCTGGAGCAATGAAAAAAATATATGTGGCTTTTGGACTCTGTGTTTTTGGTGTCATGCTAAGGTTGGTGGCAGAATGAAATGGTGGGAATGATTTTCACGAGGACTGGTGCCAAATGTCACATGGTAATAATGGGATCAGTGAGGAATTTTTCATGTGGGCTCAGTGCCGTAATTGGTTTCAGTTTGTTGTTAGGAAGGAGATGGAGGGTCACGGAGTAATGGTGAGAAAGATTTGCACAAGGTTAGAATCATGGAGTCATACATGATCTTTTAATGCTTCGAGTTTATTTCATAAAGTAGGTTTGGGCAGTTGCGTTTAAGCTGTTGGCTGTGGACAGGGGAATTAGTGAAAAAGATTTTCACGATGATCCATGCACATCCTTTCATGCAGCATTCAGCTCTGTGTGCCAGTTTCCACAACTCTGCAGGTTCCCTTCAGCTGGGACCCAGTTGCAGTGCATTGTTGGAAAATGGTGGGAAAGATTTCCCTGCAGTTGTGTGTGAAATTTCTCACATGGATTCAAGATTCCAGAACTCTCAAAGGAAAAGAAAGCTTTTGGGAAGAACTGGGGAACATATTCTTCAGGAAGATAAATACAACATTTTTCATATGGCTTCAGAAGTTACTATTTTGGTTTCTCCTTATAAAGGATGTGGGTGTGTCATAAACAGATAGTTAAGGATTAATGTCTCTTTTACCTGTAAAGGGTTAAGAAGCTCAGTAAACCAGGCTGACACCTGACAAGAGGACCAATCGGGGGACAAGATACTTTTAAATCTTGGTGGAGGGAAGTCTTTTGTTTATGCTCTTTGTTGTTGTTGTTGTTGTTCACTCTCGGGACTGAGAGGGATGGGACATCAATCCAGGCTCTCCAAACCTTTCTGAATCAGTCTTTCCTTTTCCAAACTTGTAAGTAACTAGCCAGGCAAGTCGTGTTAGTCTTATTTTTGTTTCCTCAACTTGTAAATGTTTCCTTTTGCTGGAAGGACTTTATCTCTGTTTGCTGTACTTTGAACCTAAGGTTAGGGGGGGTCCCTCTGGTCTATATGAACTGATTACCATGTAAAACATTTTCCATCCTGGTTTTACAGAGATAGTTTTTACCTTTCCTTTCTTTAATTAAAAGCTTTCTTTTAAGAACCTGATTGATTTTTCCTTGTTTTAAGATCCAAGGGGATTGGATCTGGACTCACCAGGGACTGGTGGGGGGAAAGGAGGGGGGATGATTAATTTCTCCTTGTTTTTAGATCTAAGGGGTTTGGATCTGTGTTCACCAGGGAATTGGTGAAGTCCGTCAAGGCCACCCAGGGAGGGGAGAGTTTTGGGGGGGACAGGAAGTGCTCCAGACACTGACTTCTGGATGGTGGCAGTGTACCAGATCTAAGCTAGAAATTAAGCTTAGAAGTGTCCATGCAGGTCCCCACATCTGTACCCTAAAGTTCAGAGTGGGGAAAGAACCTTGACATGGTGAGCAGCGGTTTGGGGATTTTTAGGAACCAAATGCCAGTAGGAATTTTTTCTCCCTCCTTTTTAGCTGCTTGGAAAGCAGCCTGAGGGCAGGTTGTTAAGTTTTTTTCAACAAGAGTGTTTGTTAAGAGGAGGATTCGAATTGTGAGCAAGCAGCCAGCAAAAGAAATTTACAAGCTGAATTGTTTTATTTCTTTCTACCTCTCGGGTATAGCTAGTTAGACAGTCTCTGTTAACAAAGCAGCCCTGAGCTGAGTGCATCCCAGTTTCAGTGAGCTGCAAGGGGGTGTGGCCAGCACAAGAAAGCAGGAAAATGAGTACCAAGGAAGCAGTTAAACAGGAACTGGCTAGGCTGGACGCAGAAGAGAAAGCCAAAGAGGCTGACCACAGGAGAGCTATGGAGATGAAACAAAAAGAGATAGAGATGCAGAGGGAGGCCCACCAGCAAGTCCTGGAATTAGCCAAGGCTAAGCAGGATGGACCAGCCAACCCTAACAACCCTTCTCCAGGTACTGTTTCCCATCCCAGAAAATTTCGCACCTACAAGGCAGGTGGTGATACTGAGGCTTTCTTAGAAAATTTTGAAAGGGCCTGCCTTGTGTACAGCATCCTTACAGACAGGCTATAGAGCGAGGCCACAGCTCAGTGGACCCTTAGCAGAGGTGGCAGCTGAAATGCCTAAGGAACACATGAACAATTATGATCTTTTTCAAACCAAGGCCAGGATCAGAATGGGGCTAACACCTGAGCATACCCGCCGGCGGTTCAGAGCCCTAAGGTGGAAACCAGGTGTGTCATTTACCCGACACACCTACCACATTGGAAACAATTGGGATGCCTGGATATCAGGAGCAAATGCTAACTCTCTGGAAGAGCTGGCCTTCCTAATGCAAATGGGGCCGTTCTTAGAGGGTGTTCCTGAGGAAATGAAAAGATACATCCTAAATGGGAAGCCCAAAACTGTAACCAAGGAGGGGGATATTGGAGCCAGATGGGTGGAAGTGGCAGAAAAGAAAAAAAACTACTAGCAAGGGGAGTGAATATCAGAGGGGGCGAATAGAAAATAAACCCTACCACCGGGGATGACCCATGACCCCACCTACAACCCAAGGAAAGCCCCAGACACCCTATTGTCCCACCTCACCAGTCTCCAGCAACCCACCTTGGCCCAGTGACCAGTCAGCTGGGCAATGTTTTAAATGTAATGAACTGGGACATATAAAGGCCAACTGCCCCAAGAACCCCAACTGAGTACAGTTCATTACACCATCATCACATCAAAGATCCCCAGGCCCAGATGCCTCTCAAATACCCTCGGAGTGAAAGGAAATCTTGAGAGTGAGCGGAAAGAAGGTTATCACGTGGAGAGACATGGGGGCACAAGTGTCAGCTATCCACCAATCCTTAGTGGACCCCAAATTCATCAACCCAGAGGCCCAAGTGACAATTCACTCATTCATGTCAAAATCTTTAAACTTGCCTACAGCTGAATTGCCTGTCCAGTGCAAGGGCTGGTCAGGAATGTGGACTTTTGCAATCTGTGACAATTAGCCCATCCCCATGCTACTGGGGGAAGACATGACCAACCAGGTGAATCTGGTCAAGAGGGTGGGATGGTTACACACAGCCACGCCAGGCAAGCTTCCAGATCCATCACTGTTCCTGAGCCGTCCACAAGGTCCCCATCTGTGTTACCAGAGACCCAGACAGAGGTGGTGTAACCGGATCCCTGTCAACGACTGCAACAGCCATAGTGCATCCAGTCCCAGAACCGGAACTGGAAAAACAACCAGCACCAGAACCGTTGCCAGCACTGACGCCAGCGCTTGCAAACCCATCTACAACTCCAATGCCAGAGGGCGCCAGCAGGCCTGAACTGGCAGAAGCAGCAGACATCCCTACCCAAGAGGCTCAGCCAGAGCCTGAAATATCACATAGTGCACCAGCGGTAAGCAGTTCATAATCAATGAAAACCACCCCATCACCTACATCGCTTCCACAGGGACCAAGTCCAAGTCCACAGTCTAAGGAGGAACTGATGTCTCCGGCCTCAAGGGAACAGTTCCAGGCTGAGCAGGGAGCAGATGAAAGCCTTCAGAAAGCTTGGGAAGCAGCACGGAGCACCCAACCACCTCTCAGCTCTTCTAACCAATCCCAGTTTGTTGTAGAACAAGGACTTTTATGCAAGAAGACTCTTTCTGGTGGACACCAGGAAGACTGGCGTCCTCAAAGACAGTTGGCAGTTCCAACTAAGTACTGGGTAAAACTCTTGAACTTAGCTCATGATCATCGAAGTGACCATTCTGGGGTGAATAGAAGCAAAGACCATTTGGAGAAGTCTTTCCACTGGGAGGGAATGGGCAAGGACGTTGCTAATTATGTCCGGTCTTGTGAGGTGTGCCAAGTGGTGGGGAAGTCCCAAGACCAGGTCAAGGCCTCTCTCCAGCCACTACCCATAATTGAGGTCCCATTTCAGCGAGTAGCTGTGGATATTCTGGGTCCTTTCCCAAAAAAGACACCCAGAGGAAAGCAGTACATACTGACTTTCATGGATTTTGCTACCCGATGGCCGGAAGCAGTAGCTCTAAGCAACACCAGGGCTAAAAGTGTGTGCCAGGCCCTAACAGACATTTTTGCCAGGGTAGGTTGGCCCTCCAACATCCTTACAGATTCAGGAACTAATTTCCTGGCAGGGACCATGAAAAATCTGTGGGAAGCTCATGGGGTGAATCACTTGGTTGCCACCCCTTACCACCATCAAACCAATGGCCTGGTGGAGAGGTTTAATGGAACTTTGGGGGCCATGATACGTAAATTCGTAAATGAACACTCCAATGACTGGGACCTAGTGTTGCAACAGTTGCTTTTTGCCTACAGGGCTGTACCACATCCCAGTTTAGGGTTTTCACCATTCAAACTTGTGTATGGCCACGAGGTTAAGGGGCCGTTACAGTTGGTGAAGCAGCAATGGGAGGGGTTTACACCTTCTCCAAGGACTAACATTCTAGGCTTTGTAAGTAACCTACAAAGCACCCTCCGACACTCTTTAGCCCTTGCTAAAGAAAACCTAAAGGATGCTCAGGAAGAGCA
This sequence comes from Gopherus evgoodei, assembly GCF_007399415.2. NCBI lineage: Eukaryota > Metazoa > Chordata > Testudines > Testudinidae > Gopherus > Gopherus evgoodei. The sequence continues at coordinate 504,969 of NW_022060066.1, read as the reverse complement.
AAAGGCCTGGTATGATAAACATACCAGAGAGTGTTCCTTCAAAGTAGGGAACCAGGTTATGGTCTTAAAGGCGCTACAGGCCCATAAGATGGAAGCATCATGGGAAGGGCCATTCACGGTCCAAGAGTGCCTAGGAGCTGTTAACTATCTCATAGCACTCCCCACCTCAACCCTAAAGCCTAAAGTGTACCATGTTAATTCTCTCAAGCTCTTTTATTCCAGAGACTTAAAGGTTTGCCAGTTTACCACCCAGGAAGGGGAGGACGCTGAGTGGCCTGAAGGTGTCTACTATGAAGGAAAAAGTGATGGTGGCGTGGAGGAGGTGAACCTCTCCACAACCCTGGAATGTCTGCAGCAGCAACAGATCAAGGAGCTGTGCACTAGCTTAGCCCCAATGTTCTCAGCCACCCCAGGATGGACTGAACAGGCATACCACTCCATTGACACAGGTAATGCTCACCCACTTAGAACCCCACCCTACCGGGTATCTCCTCATGCCCAAGCTGCTATAGAATGGGAAATCCAAAACATGCTACAGATGGGTATAATCCGCCCCTCTAACAGTGCATGGGCATCTCTCGTGGTTCTAGTTCCCAAACCCAATGGGGAAATACGCTTTTGCATGGACTACCATAAGCTAGATGCTGTAACTTGTCCAGACAACTATTCAATGCCACGCACCGATGAGCTATTGGAGAAATTGGCACGTGCCTAGTTCATCTCTACAATAGACTTAACCAAGAGGTACTGGCAAGTACCGCTAGATGAACCCGCCAAAGAAAAGTCAGCCTTCATCACCCATGCAGGGTTGTATGAATTTAATGTGCTTCCTTTCAGGCTGCGAAATGAACCCGCCACCTTCCAAAGACTTGTAGATGGTCTCCTAGCAGGATTGGGAGAATCTGCAGTTACCTGCCTCGATGATGTGGCCATTTTTTCTGATTCATGGGCAGAACACCTGGAACACCTGGAAAAAGTCTTTGAGCGCATCAGGCAGGCAGGCCTAATTGTTAAGGCTAAAACTTGTCAAATAGGCCAAAACAGAGTGACTTACCTTGGACACCAGGTGGGCAAGGAACAATAAATCCCCTACAGGCCAAAGTGGATGCTATCCAAAAGTGGCCTGTCCCAAAGTCAAAGAAACAGTTCCAATCCTTCTTAGGCTTGGCTGGATATTATAAGCGATTTGTACCACAGTACAGCCAAATCGCTGCCCCACTAACAGACCTGACCAGAAAAACACAGCCAAATGCAATTAAGTGGACTGATGAGTGTCATAAGGTCTTTACTCAGCTTAAGGCAACACTAATTTCTGACCCTGTGCTAAGGACCCCAGACTTTAACAAGCCATTCCTTGTAACCACAGATGTGTCTGAGCATGGTGTAGGAGCAGTTTTAATGCAAGAAGGACCGAATCAAGAATTTCATCCTGTTGTGTTTCTCAGCAAGAAACTGTCTCAGAGGGAAAGCCACTGGTCAGTCAGTGAAAAGGAATGCTAAGCCATTGTGTATGCCCTGGAAAAGGTACGCCCATACGTTTGGGGACGGCTTTTCCAGCTACAAACCGACCATGCTGCGCTAAAGTGGCTTCATACTACCTAGGGAAACAAGAAAAAACTGCTTTGATGGAGTTTAACTCTCCATGATTTTGATTTTGAATTCAACACATTTCAGGGGCTTCTAACAAAGTAGCTGATGCACTCTCCCGTGAAAGTTTCCCAGAATCAACTGGTTAAAAATTGTCCTTAAAATGTGGAAAATCTTATAGTTTTACATAATTAGTAGTATATGTAAAGGTGCATGTGTTTTATTAATCTATTTATTCTAAAGTTCTAGGAAGAAATCACCGCCAGTGTGGGTCCACACTGTCTGAGATTTAGGGGGGGTGTCATAAACAGATAGTTAAGGATTAATGTCTCTTTTACCTGTAAAGGGTTAAGAAGCTCAGTAAACCTGGCTGACACCTGACAAGAGGACCAATCAGGGGACAAGATACTTTCAAATCTTGGTGGAGGGAAGTCTTTTGTTTGTGCTCTTTGTTGTTGTTGTTGTTCGCTCTCGGGACTGAGAGGGACGGGACATCAATCCAGGCTCTCCAAATCTTTCTGAATCAGTCTTTCCTTTTTCAAACTCGTAAGTAACTAGCCAGGCAAGGTGTGTTAGTCTTATTTTTGTTTCCTCAACCTGTAAATATTTCCTTTTGCTGGAAGGATTTTACCTCTGTTTGCTGTAACTTTGAACCTAAGGTTAGGGGGGGGTCCCTCTGGTCTATATGAACTGATTACCATGTAAAGCATTTTCCATCCTGATTTTACAGAGATTTTTTTATCTTTCCTTTCTTTAATTAAAAGCTTTCTTTTAAGAACCTGATTGATTTTTCCTTGTTTTAAGATCCAAGGGGATTGGATCTGGACTCACCAGGGACTGGTGGGGGGAAAGGAGGAGGGATGATTAATTTCTCCTGGTTTTTAGATCCAAGGGGTTTGGATCTGTGTTCACCAGGGAATTGGTGAAGTCTGTCAAGGCCACCCAGGGAGGGGAGAGTTTTGGGGGGGACAGGAAGTGCTCCAGACACTGACTTCTGGATAGTGGCAGTGTACCAGATCTAAGCTAGTAATTAAGCTTAAAAGTGTCCATGCAGGTTCCCACATTTGTACCCTAAAGTTCAGAGTGGGGAAGAAACCTTGACAGGGTGTTAGGGGAAAAGATGATTTTTTTCCCCACAAGTATCCATGCAAATGTTTTACATGAGCTGGGTGAATAATGGCAGTTCCAAATATGAGAGCCAGGACATTTTTTTAAACCAAACAAAGCTTAGTTTAAATAGAACCAGATTTGCCAAAATTTGTTTTTGAATTTTCAAACTGAAAATTTTTTAGTATGGGTTGTACGAAATGTTTAATTCAATCTGAAACATGTTGTCTCAAGGTGTTTCTAAAGGGCCTGATATGTAAAGTAGCTGTTGGGGACAGCGGTTACTGCCTTTATATGGGTTAGAGGGGTGGTTAGGCCACTGATGTGGGAGACCTGAGTTCAATTTCTCTCTCTGCCTGATGGGGAGAAAGGATTTAAATGTGGGTTTCCCATCATACCCTAGTCTATGGGATTTTTGGAAGTGGTGCTTTCTCTAGGTATGTGATTTGATAGCAGCCTTCAACTACCTGAAGGGGGAGTCCAAAGAGGATATAGCTCGGCTGTTCTCAGTGGTGGCAGATGACAAAACAAGAAGTAATGATCTCAAGTTGTGGTGGGGGAGTTCTAGATTGGATATTAGGAAACACTATTTCACTAGAAAGGTGGTGAAACACTGGAATGGGTTTCTTAGGGAGGTGGTGGAATCTCCATCCTTAGAGGTTTTTAAGGTCAGGCTTGACAAAGCCCTGGCTGGGATGATGTAGTTGTTGTTGGTCCTGCTTTGAGCAGAGCGTTGGACTAGATAACCTCCTGAGGTCTCTTCCAACCCTAATCTTCTATGATTTTACGTACACTGCAATAAAACACCATAGCTGGCCCATGTGAGCTGACTTGGGCAAGGCTATAAAATTGCTATGTAGCAAGGGTGGGCAAACTGTGGCCTGCGGGCTGGATCCAGCCCCTCAGGGCTTTGGATCCAGCTGGTGGGATTGCCCCCCGTGGTGCCAGTGGCCTGGCGCCGCTCTCAGAAGTGGCCCCCGAGCAGGGGCAGAGGGCTCCCCGTGCGTCGCCTTTGCCTCCAGGCACTGCCCCCCGCAGTTTCCATAGGCCTGGAATGGTGTGGGGCCGGGGACAGGGCAGGCGTGCAGGGAGCCTGCCCTGGCCCCGGGGCGCACTGCTGTCCCCCGGGAGCCACCTTAGGTAAATGGTCCTGGGCCAGAGCCGGAACCGCTCGTGCATCTTACACCCCTCCTACACCCCAACTCCCTTCCCTGAGCCTCCTCATACACCCTGCATCCCTCCTGCACACCAATCCCCTGCCCTGAGCCCCCTCATACATCCTGCATCCCTGTGCACCCCAACCCCTGCCCTGAGCCCCCTCCCACAGTCCACACCCCTGCCCTGATCCCCTTCCTGCACTCCACACTTCTGCTACACATCAACCCTCTTCCCTGAGCCCCCTCATATACCTCACACCCCTCCTGTGCCCAGATCCCTTGCCCTGAGCCCCTTCCTGCACACCACACCCCTCCCACAGCCCACACTCCCTGTCCTGGCCCTGCATACAATTTCCCACCCAGATGTGGCGCTTGGCCCAAAAAGTTTTCTCACCCCTGGTGTTGATGTTTTAACTCGGGCTCTGGGACCCTCCCCTATCTTCATATCCTTTCTCCTCCTGAAAAATGCACGATATGTGAATTTAAAACAAATCGGTGAATAGTTTTGGACAATTTCTGCCCCTCCCCACCAACCCTCCAGAACTTAGACAACATTCACAAAATAGCCAGAAAAGGAGCTGAGTATCCTACCACTTAGAAAGGAGATGGCTCCTTCTCTGGTTGTATAGTTTTGGTGCCCAAAAAAGTGCATTTTTCAGTGAATTTACCAGTTGCCAAAATTCTTTTGCCCAGCTCTGTTCAGGACCCATCAGTGTTTTGGGTTTTTCATGATGGAAGAGTTGGGAGCTGGTTCAAGGGTGCTGGGTAGGATGGGGCAAGTTAAAAACAATTTAATGGGAATGGTGCAAAAATGTTCATGACTTATGTATATCCATCCCTGCTTCCATCCACCTCCCAATCCCCTATCTTGTTTATCTCTGTACAGCCTTTTGGAGGGTGGGTTTTAGCAGGGCTTTATTTGAAACATGCCAGTGTGTAAAGTAAGACATACTGTAAATAGTTTATTTCAATACTTTTTAAGATTAATAAATGGATACACACACACACGCACACACATCTGAGTGTGGAAATTTGCACACTCATATTACTGAGCATGGCTAGAGTATCTGCACTTACAAATCAGATTACAGAAAGTGTATCTCCTTAGCCAGCTGTGTAGCTTGTCCCTTTCCAATGGCTGGTGCACATGGAGGATAAAAGCCTACGATTACTATTTCCTGAGGGAATTGCTCCTTTAGCTGAAGTGGGAGTGGGTCATGCAAAGGTGCTGCAGGCCCAAGCTCAAGCTCAGATGATGTCCCTGTTATGGATGCATATGCTGGCAGTCAGTATAATGCTATGATTTTACATTCATAGCTAAAATCTTCAAAGGTACTTAGATATATAAGCATCCAATTTCCATTAATTTGAAGGGGCATCCAAAGCTTTGAAAATCTACAGCAACACCGCATCTTCTATCTAGGGCAAGATGGGTATTTCCAAAGCTGTTTTAAAGGTGGGGAAACTGAGGCACAAGCAGGGAAATGGCATTGCCATTCAATGAGTCAAGGGAAGACCCAGGAATAGAACTTTGGAGGAATTCTGACTCCCAGCCCTGCCCACACTGACCTCTCAGCCCCCACTACTCTCACAGACCTGGGGATAGAACCCAGGAGTCCTGGCTCCCCTTCCTCCCACCCCTGCTGTAACCACTAGTTCCTACTCCCTTTCCAGAGCCAGGGATAGAACCCAGGAGTCCTGACTCCTGGCTGTTGCCACTCTAACCCACTCTGGTGCACTTCTCTCCCAGAGCTAGGGACGGAACCCAGCAGCCCTAAACTCAGGAACACCTGTTTAATGAGGTCACCTGGGATCACCAAGGTTTTGTCCCAGTTCCAGGCTGTTTAGCCAGTTGGTCAGCTGCTCCTTATTATGTACAGAGTACCTGGGTCCCAGCTGCCCCTGTGCTGGAATCCAGAATGGTGTCTCTGTTGGGTTGGGCAGTTATTGCTCTATATCCCAGCCTGCCACCCCACTCCCTGCAGCACTGCGCCCCCTTCCCCCCCCACCCCGAGCACCATGCTGGGGTATTGGGGCATCATGGGCAGAGTGCCCCCTACTGACCCCCATCCTGCTTCCTGCAGCAGAGCGCCCCCTAGCAGTGTAATGGAGCATTTCTGCTCTGCCAGGATCTAAGGGGTTCTGTGCTGCAGGGAGCAGGGCAGAGGGCTCAGTAGGGGAGACCTCTCCTCAGAATGAGCACTGACTCCACAGACACCTAGGGGTGCTAAAGGGAGCTGTGCTGGAGTCATCAGAGACCATCTGGTGCTTGCTTTGGAGGGGCATTAAGTTAGATCCAGTGTCTTTGATAAAGTCTGTTTTCTTTGTGGTTAGCAGCAGGAGGAGAAAATGCAGAAAACACAATTCTTGTTATCATTTATTCATTCACAAAGCTCCGCAGAGTGCCAATTGGTAACTGAGGCCATACCCTCAAAGGTACTTAAGTGCCTAACTGAAACCAATGGGAATTAGGCACCTCCATGCCTCTGAGGAGATGGGCCTAAGTCTATCTGCATTTCCCATCTTAAATTGCTGTATAGCCACTTTTCACATGGTCACTGTTGTCCAGTTGCCCCACCCCAGAGCTGGCTGCATTACAGCTTCAGGTGAGCCATCCCCATGTGGTGTTGCTGTGTGGATGTTATCCAGCTGCCCCACCCCAGAGTTAGCTGCATCTCAGCTTTCAGTGTGCCATCCCCAAGTGGTGTTGCTGTGTAGCTGTTAACCTGCTTCCCAGCCCCACAGCTGTCTGCATCTTCGCACTGAGTGAGCCAACCCCGTGCAACATTGTTGCACAGCTCTTACCCAGTTGCCCCACCCCAGAGCTGGATTTACCCCAGCAGGTGCATGAACCTTTAAGGCCATGGCACTAAACTGCAGAACAACAGCAAAGTGGCAAACCACCCACAGAGGCCGTTAAGTCACTTCTCTGCTCTCACCTGCCTGCCCAGAATCGCCTCATGGCTCCCTTTATCTCCGTGTTCCTCAGAGTATAGATCAGTGGGTTGAGCGCGGGTGTCACCACAGTGGCCAGCAGCGACACCATCTTGTCAGCCGGGATGGTGGAGAAGGGCCGAGTGTAGATGAAGATGTAGGGTCCAAAAAAGATGGCCACCACCATCAAATGGTCCATGCAGGTGGACAGGGCCTTGCGCCGGCCCTTAGCAGAGTGGTGCCACAGGGCGGCCAGGATGACCTTGCAGGAGATCAGCAACACCAGGAAGCAGCCCAGGGAGATGGCCCCGGTGTTGGACACCACCAGGATCTCCATCAGGGACGTGTCAGTGCAGCCACGCGTAGCAGTGGGGCCACATGACAGAAATAGTGGTCGATGCGGTTGGGGCCACAGTGGGGCAATATGGTGGCCAGTAGGGTCTGTACCAAAGAGTGGACCAGGGCCCCCATCCAGGAGCCAGCCACCAGCCTGGCACAGGTGCGGCAGCCCATGATGGTCGTGTAGTGCAGGGGCTGGCAGAAGGCCACATAGAGGTTGTAAGCCGTGGCGGTGAGGAGGAAGATCTTGGTGCATCCCAAAAAGTGCAGGAAGAAGAGTTGGCCCAGACACTGGCCCAAGGGGATGGTGGTACAGCCAGAGAGCAGCCCCAAGGCCATCAGGGGAGTGGTGACCGAAGTGTAGCACAGGTCCACCAGGGAGAGGTTGCCTAGGAGGGAGTACATGGGGGAAGCGGCCAGGCGTGGCTCAGCGCGGATGGTCAGAATGATGGACAGGTTCCCCAGAAGCATGGCTGCATAGAAGAGGAGGAGCAGGCTGGCCAAAGCCAGGCTAAGGACCCAGGGCTATGACAGGCCCAGCAAGACCATCTCACCCACTGCACCTGTGTTGCTAGGTCTCAGTGGGTCATTGGATCTGCACAGAGAAAAGAGCAAAATGCCGTGGCTATTGGGTGTTGGCCTGTTTCCCCGTTGGCCCAGCCATGAGGTCTACAGGGTCTGGCAGGACAGACAACTCCCCCGGCCTTTGCTAGAGAACCAACTAGACAGCCTTTGGTAAGAGCCCCAGACACCTCAGGGATGCAACAGTGTGACAACCTAGAGACAAAGAGAACTAGACGCTGGCAGAAGGTCAGAGCTTAGACAGAGAGATGGTGCTTAGAGAGATAGAGGATAGATAAAGGAATTGATTGATGGGTAAAGAGATCCTTCATGCATCTATCCATCTGCATACTTCCATCATTCCATCCACCCACCCACATCTACCCAGTTATCTATCTGTTCATCCATCTACATATATTCATTCGTTCATCCGTATATATCTATCCATCCATCCATCTGCAACCAACCAGTCATTCATACACTATTTTCCTTACTTCCTGCATTTAAACTTCACCCTCACCCTTTTAATACAAATGTATACACACACACAGCTAAGTTTGGTATCTTACACAGTGAAATTTGCTGAATCCATGGTGCTGAGATGGCAATTTCTTTCCACTGCAGAACTCTGCAATACAGATAAAGATTTTGCTTTTCGGGTATGAATGCTTTAGTAATTAAAGCATTTACTATCCTACATTAATTAATACCAGGACTTAGTCAACGCTGAAGTTGCAGAAGAGCAAATAGCCACCAACACTGACCGATCGATAGATGAACAGCTCCTTAATGCTATCATTGCAGCTATCAATAATGAACAACTATCAATGATGTGTAGCAAAAAAAAATCCCTGTGAAATCACTGAAGATTTCAATTGGAGTAACATAAGCTATGGTCTAAATAATAAGATGGATGAACTAGAATGCCTTGTGATAAAGGAGAAAATCACAGAAACCTGGTGGATTGAGAGCAATCAATGGGACCCAATCATTCCAGGGTACAAAATATATAGGAAGGACAAAACAGGTCATGCGCGGGAGTAGGGGGAGTGGCAATATATGTGAAAGAAAATGTAGATTCAAATGAAGTAAAAATCTTAAGCGAATCCACATGTTCCATAGAATCACTATGGATAGAAATTTCATGCTCTAATAAAAATGTAACATATGGGTTCTATTATTGATGACCTGACCAGGACAGTAATAGTGACAATGAAATGCTAAGGGAAATTAGAGAGGCTATGAAAATTAAGAACCCAAAAATAGTGGGAAATTTCAATTATTCCCATATTGACGGGGAACATTTCACTTCAGGATGAAATGCAGAAATAAAATTTCTCAATACTTTAAATGACTGCTTCATGGAGCAGCTGGTATGGGAACCCACAAGGGGAGAGACAACTCTAGATCTAATCCTGAGTGGAGCGCAGGAGCTGGTCCAAGAGGTAACTATAACAGGACCACTTGGAAATAGTGACTATAACACAATAGCATTCAACATCCGTGTGGTGGGAAGAATATCTCAACAGCCCAACTCTGTGGCATTTAATTTCAAAAGGGGGAACTATACAAAAATGAGAGAGTTAGTTAAACAAAAGTTAAAAGGTACAGTGACTAAAGTGAAATCTCTGCAAGCTGCATGGGCGTTTTTTAAAGACACCGTAATAGAGGTCCAGCTTCAATGTATACCCCAATTAAGAAACACAGTAAAAGAACTAAAAAAGAGCCACCATGGCTTAACCACCATGTAAAAGAAGCAGAGATAAAAAGACTTCCTTTAAAAAGTGGAAGTCAAATCCTAGTGAGGCAAACAGAAAGGAACATAAACACTGCCAAATTAAGTGCAAGAGTGTAATAAGAAAAGCCAAAGAGGAGTTTGAAGAACGGCTAGCCAAAAACTCCAAAGTAATAACAAAATGTTTTTTATGTCCATCAGAAGCAGGAAGCCTGCTAAACAACCAGAGGGGCCCCTTGATGATCGAGACACAAAAGGTTTGCCTAAAGAAGATAAAGTCATTACGGAAAAACTAAATGGATTCTTTGCTTCAGTCTTCATGGCTGAGGATGTTAGGGAGATTCCCAAACCTGAGCTGGCTTTTGTAGGTAACAAATCTGAGGAACTGTCACGGATTGAAGTGTCACTAGAGGAGGTTTTGGAATTAATTGATAAACTCAACATAAACAAGTCACCGGGACCAGATGGCATTCACCCAAGAGTTCTGAAAGAACTTAAATATGAAGTTGCAGAACTATTAACTAAGGTTTGTAACCTGTCCTTTAAATCAGCTTCGGTACCCAATGACTGGAATTTAGCTAACTGTAACACCCAATATTTAAAAAGAGCTCTAGAGGTGATCCCAGCAATTACAGACCAGTAAGTCTAATGTCGGTACCGGGCAATTAGTCGAAACAATAGTTAAGAATAAAATTGTCAGACACAAAGAAAAACATAAACTATTGAGCAATAGTCAATATGGTTTCTGTAAAGGGAAATCATGTCTTACTAATCTATTAGAGTTCTTTGAAAGGGTCAACAAACATGGACAAGGAGGATCCACTGGACATAGTCTACTTAGATTTCCAGAAAACCTTTGACTAGGTTCCTCAGCAAAGGCTCTTACATAAATTAGGCTGTCATGGAATAAAAGGGAAGGTCCTAGATTGAGAACTGGTTAAAAGACAGGGAACAAAGAGTAGGAATTAATGGTAAATTCTCACAATGGAGAGGGCAACAAGTGGTGTTCCCCAAGGGTCAGTCCTAGGACCAATCCTATTCAATTTATTCATAAATGATCTGGAGAAAGGGTAAACAGTGAGGTGGCAAAGTTTGCAGACGATACTAAACTGCTCAAGATAGTTCAGACCAAAGCAGACTGTGAAGAACTTCAAATAGATCTCACAAAACTAAGTGATTAGGCAACAAACTGGCAAATGAAATTTAATGTGGATAAATGTAAAGTAATGTACATTGGAAAAAAATAAGTCAAAAAATACATACATTATCCTCGGGGCTAATTTAGCTACAACTAGTCATCGTGGATAGTTCTCTGAAGATGTCCACGCAGTGTGCAGAGGTGGTCAAAAAAGCAAACAGGATGTTAGGAATCATTAAAAAGGGGATAGAGAATAAGACTGAGAATATCTTATTGCCCTAATATAAATCAATGGTATGCCCACATCTTGAATACTGTGTACAGATGTGGTCTCCTCACCTCAAAAAAGATATGCTGGGACTAGAAAAGGTTCAGAAAAGGGCAACTAAAATTATTAGGGGTTTGGAGAGGGTCCCATATGAAGAAAAATTAAAGAGGCTAGGACTCTTCAGCTTGGAAAAGAGGAGACTAAGGGGGGATATGATAGAGGTATATAAAATCATGAGTGATGTGGAGAAAGTGGATAAGAAAAAGTTATTTACTTATTCCCATAATACAAGAACTAGGAGTCACCAAATGAAATTAATAGGCAGCAGGTTTTAAACAAATAAAAGGAAGTTCTTCTTCACGCAGCGCACAGTCAACTTGTGGAAATCCTTACCTGAGGAGGTTGTGAAGGCTAGGACTATAACAGCGTTTAAAAGAGAATTGGATAAATTCATGGTGGTTAAGTCCATAAATGAGTATTAGCCAGTATGGGTAAGGAATGGTGTCCCTAGCCTCTGTCAGAGGATGGAGATGGATGGCAGGAGAGAGATCATTTGATCATTGCCTCTTAGGATCACTCCCTCTGGGGCATGTGGCATTGGCCACTGTCGGTAGACAGATACTGGGCTAGATGGACCTTTGTTCTGACCCGGTAGAGCAGTTCTTATGTTCTTATGGGGTGGAGGTCTCTCCTTTTGTCAGTACTAAAGCATCCTTGAAATTTCTAAATATTATAGATGACAATTTTCTAACATAAAAAGTGTTGCATCTAACACAGGGAAATTCTGTACTGAACCTCATCTTGACAGATAAGTAAGAACCGATCATGGAACTAAAAATTAGTGGTAGCTTAGGCATAAGTGATTATAGCTTGATCACATTTACAATGTGCAAACAGAATAAAATCCAAACCAATGATCGATCGATCAATCTAATCTATCTATCTATCTATTGTGTTTTAAAAGAGCCAATTTACAATGTGCAAACAGAATAAAATCCAGACCAGTGATCGATCAATTGATCTAATCCATCTATCTATTTATCTATCATGCTTTAAAAACGCCATTTTCACAATGCTGAAAATAATCATAAGTCAAATCAGCTGGGAGAAAGAATGAACAGAAAAAAATGTGACTGATCACAGGGTATTGTTTAAGAATATTTTACTAAATGCCCAAAAGACCACAAGCTCATAGTTGAAACAGAAGCCCACAGTTGTGATAAAATAAGAGCCTGGCTTACAGGGGAAGCACAAGCAACTTAAAAAAAATAACTCCCTCACTGAAAAGCAACTATATATGACAAAAATTTTACCTGTGTATTTGGCACAGATGCGGCCACTACTGGAATATGGTGTCCAGTTCTGGTGCCAACAAGTTGAGAAAATTGGAGGGGGTTCAGAGAAGAGCCATGAGAATGATCAATGTTTGGAACACATGCCTGAGATACAAGGAGAGAGAGTGAGTGAGCATGAGAGAGGGGTATGACGAGACATAGATGGGATTGTATGAGGTTCTACCCTGCAATCTAGTTGCTCTTAGCTTCTCCAGAGGTAAGCAGGCTGGGTGAAGAGAGGAGGGGATTTAACCCATTGTATGCCAGTGGATCTGGTAATATCCTGATGGAAGAAGCAGCCATGAGCTCTTCCCACTGATGTGCAGGCAGAAGATCTTCAGAACAGCACAAGTCAAATTCTCTCTCTCCCGAGGCTGATGTGCTGGCTGAGCTGTTTCACGTGGGTGAGATTGGCATGCAGGGCTGGACTCCCCTGAAGGTTTGCACACCAGCACTGAGTTTAGAAATGCTGATCACAAACAATAACACACCCCACAGTTCACTAGGGTTTTTAAGCTAGATTGTATTATGCTTAATAGAGGAGCAAGACATCTTTGCATTGATCAGATACGAGGGCATTGACCCAAGGAGGAGAACTGAGGCATCTTGAATCACAGGCCCCTGCTCTAACCCACTAGGCTACACTCTTCTGCAATAGCTGTGCATAAAACCCAGGAATCCCAGCTCCCAGCCCCCTTCCTCTAACCCACTAGATCCTGCTCTTCTCCCATCCCACAGCTGTGGGGGTGGAGGTAGAACCTATGAGTCCTGACTCTCATTCCGTCAGGAGAACTTGAATAGAATAGAAAAGAATTATTAAAGTGTCAAGAGGAATCAGACCCAAAGAGATATGTTTCCTGAAACATAAGTACTGCCTGTCCTATAACAGTCCTTAGTGCTGGAGACAGGGACTAGAAATCTGGACTCATGGGAGGGAAATGTGGCCTAGTCGGTGGGGAGGTAGAGTTGATCTAATTTCTCTGTCTCATTGTTCCATCTCTGAAATGGCACTAATAATACAACTGGCCGGGAACTTTTGGTTAGTTGGGGTTTCTTACTGTTATTGTAATACAAATATTAATAACAACATTTGAGATGCAAAAGCAGAGGAATTTCACTTTAGCACATGTCTGTATCCAATCTCAAGTAATATTTCACTTCTACTTTAAGAATTCTTCATGCTGATGAAGGTCAAAATCCAAAGAGTTGGGTGGCTGAATCTTTAAATCAGAGATCTTTTCTCCAAAGTGTATGTCAGACTTTTGAGTTATACAGCAATGTGTTGGCATTGGTCTGTTACTCAATAGAAGGGGCATGAAGCAGTGAATCTTTAACAGAGGCAGATTTCCTTCCCTGTGTGTGTCAGATGTCTGAGTAAAATATGTGGTAAGAAAAACAACAGAACAACAAAAAAACAAGTGAACAAACAGGGTGGGTCCTTGCGCGGGGTGGAAAGAGGTGGATCAAGGGCAGGGCCTCAAGGTAAGGGATGGAGTTGGGGGAGGGTCTTGGGGCAGAGTGGGGTTGGAGCACCCACCAGGAAAAATAAAAGGCAGCACTTTGTGGTCCCGCCAATTTACACAATGGCATCAGGACATTATTTAACACTTGCTTTTCTGACTGCTGGATTTTCCAAGGTGCCCAGGGGAACTGAGAGTGGCCAGTGCTAATTTTGGCTGGCAATTTCAAGGAATCATAAGGGATTATATTGAATTTGGACACCTAATTTCCTTTGGCTCCTTGAAAATCCCAGGCATGTGTGAGTTGTTCCAGTCATCCCCTCTAATGGGCCTGGCCTTGCAATGGCCTTCACTGGATGCCATCAGCCACTGTGTTGCAGTGACAGACCGACACTATCTCGCAATGTGCTAGACAAACCCTATGGAATTAAGACAAAAGCTTATTGACCTAGCTTTAATATCTTCCATTGCATTAAAATACAGTAGTGTGTATGCTGTGGTGGATTTGTGTGTTAGTCTTCTAGGATCTCATGTAATTCCTCTGTTCTCAGCCCTTGGACGCCATCCCCAGAGAGGTTCACATACACTAGTTCAAATTGGATTCTCCAGGGACCAGCAGACAAAGAGGATTTTTGGATAAATAGCCTGGTTTTAAACTGGCTCAGGGCCTTCTTCCTGATCCAGCAAATGGACAGGACCCATGGTCCATGGAGGGCCCCAATTCTTAGGGTAAAGTTGGAAGGACTGGGCCTACTGATGCTTCATATGCCTGGGAGCTTGTTCTGAGCTGAAGCTGTGATGAACTTGAATCCACAAGGAAACCCCTTGAATGGAGTTTGGAAGGATTGCTCCAGCCAGAGTCCCTGATGGAGTCGAGGTGATCTCTAATAAGCTTATAGCATAAGCTTGGGTTCTTTTATTGTTTTTAATATATACACCTCTACCCCGATATAATGAGACCCAATATAACACACATTCGGATATAACATGGTAAAGCAGATCTATGGATGGGGGGGGGCACTGCACACTCCAGTGGATCAAAACTAGGAGTTGTTAAGAAAGGTTTACTTGGTTGCCAAAAAAGCCACCATTTCCCATTTTTGAAAGAAGAAAAATTGGTCAAAAGCCTCATCTTGGCTCAGAGGGGAAGTGAAAATTGCTGTTAAAACAGAAACAAAAATATAAGCATAACAAATGAAAACAGAGCAGTAGATAATGAATACATATTAGAATTGTAATCACAGTCATCCAGGAGACTCCATCTTCCCTAGAAATCTTTTCCTTCAGGATTGCCTCATCGAAAGCTGCCGGTTGGTGCCTTCTGTTTGCCATACACAACACATTTTTCTCCACCTTCACAATGAACATTAGTTTCGCTCTCAGTAGGTGATGATCGCTACCGATATTGAATGATGGCACTACTGAAATATCCCGCATGATGCGTCGTCTATTGATCAGAAAGTAATCGATTTCAAGGAATGGTCTTTGAAAATTGTCTCATGCCATTTGAAGTCATCGTATATCGGGGTGCTTTACCTCTGATTGAACCGAAACAGCACCCTCAAAATCATCCAGATCTATGATCCCACAAGTGCATGCAAAAATGATGATGTGAATCAAGCAATGTCTCACCCTGTTAGATAGTACAACAGTCCATCAAGCTTCCATACACAGGCTAGAAAAACCCTTTAGCCTGGCACCAGTACTTCCCCAAGTCCAGTCTTCGTTTCTCAGGTGTTTCCAAGTGTTCTCTTGTGTGGGGATTGGGCTGCTGTGATGATATCACTTCCCCCCTTTATAGTTTATTCCATATGGAAGAAATCCCTTGGTTTCAAGCCAATTTCCCAGCCCAGTTTATGGAAAAATATAGATACCAAAATGGAGCTCAGCATCATATGATCTCATCACACGCCCTTGCCTGCTGCCAATGAGTCATGCAGGCATTGTCCATAGGCTGACTGAAGCATCCACAGGTGAGGATAAGCTCTTCCATGGTCCATTGTCTTTGTTGCTGGTCCATTAGCATAGTTGTATCTGAAAGGCTAGTGGTGGGTGTTTCCAACTTCACAACATCTTTCAGTAACACACAAAACTTCATAACTTCATGTACAATGACAGCACATACAATCCAATGGGATATTTATGTTAAACAAATCAAGACTTTTAGAATGATACCTCAGAAGGCATTTTTTGTACAAAACATATCATAATTATATGACAATGTTGAATGTGGGGGTGCCAGGGTGTTGCTTTGGGGCACAGAGTGTCACAGTCCCCCTATGCCTGAGGGGAGAAAGTATTTATACAGGGGTGTCCCAACTCTTGGAAGTGTGGCCAAACCATTGACCTGTGTAATATTCTAATGTAGACCTCCCTCAGTCTCTACGGTTGAAGTTGCTCCACTGTCACTGAAGAAGGAAAACTAGACTAGACTCCAGGTCTCCCACCTCAGAGATGGAGGCCCAAACCACCAAGCTATCAAATCATCCATATTGACAGTCTCTTTCTGGCCCAGTGACTATTCAATTATTTAGCGCACAGTGAAACAGCTTCAACAGGAGAGCTGTCTATCAAAATATCCCATATCTCAGTGGTTAGCACACTGTCCTGAAAGATGTGAGAGACCTTGGCTCAGATCTTTGTTCTTCCTTTCAGGGAGAGCAGGGAGTTGAACCTTGTTATGAGAACTGGGGCTAAAAATTTACCCTAGCTTTGACCATAACTGTAAAAATTATATGAAAGTTCATAAGATGTCACAATAACCTATAATAACAAACTCTCATGGGAGAAGTTTTAAAGGGAGACAGAAAGACTGAATTAGTCTAAACAAAAAGCTCTTGTTGATATAAGTCAGGGACTGCTGAAATCATTCTTGCTAAAAACAAGAGATGTGGAGCCAGAAATCAGTGAACCAAAATTGATGTGTTGGATATTAGGCCTAATTGGTGGACAAAATAATAACAGGATGGGCTATTCCACCCATTGCTCCCCTTTGTGAGTCCTTAAAGAAGGTGGGGGTAAGGAAGAATGGACGCAGGCTACTGGAGCAAGGGTCATCATCATAGTTGCCACCCCTACCATCTTCTGGGAACTTGGGCTTCCTTTGTCCTCATCCTAGAGATGTCTGGACCAGACCAGGCCAGAGAAAGGGACACAGATAAGTCCAACACCTCAACCAGCTCCAGCTGAATCCCACAGGCTGGCTGCAATGAAAGGGCATTAACAGAGCAGCAATAAAAATGCCTCCAGCTCATCTCAACTAACTTCTTTTATTTTACTGAAAAGGACAGTTATTACCATCTTTGATACCATCTGCGAGACTGTAAAACAAGAGGTGTTTTTTTCTTCTATAAGCTTTCTTCAGCTAAAGGGAAAAGGAACAAGGGATGCTGTTAAAATGAAAGCTTTATTTAATACTTTATGCTGAGCATGCCTACTGGATCAGGTCCTGCACACTAAACAGGTCATTGCCTGCCTATCTTATGACAATTCACCTATCATATTGGGGCTTATGTGGGAGTTAAGTGCCTGAACTTCTAGAGTGAGCCAGGACTGCCCATACCCAGTGGCAGAAATAGAAATGCCTAGGGAAATTTGACTCTGAAAACATAGGTACCATGTTTTTGGCCAGAGTTTTAATTTGCAGTGAAGGCTAAAACAAGGATTTAGGTGACTGAGTCACGTTGTGAGTCACTTAAGCACCTGGATGCTTAACTGTAGATCTTCATGTCTGGAAACTTTAGCTTAAGGAAATTTCCCCAGATAGCAAAAAGAATGTAGCCACAATCTGTTGGCACAGATATAGATCTGCTGACAGAGAAATAAACATCTAGTGAAAGAAACATTTATTCTTTATTATATACACTTAAAAGTCCCAAATGAGGTCAGGAGTCCATTCTCTGCTGCTCAGTGAGGAGGGGGAAACAGTAACGGAAGACTTGGAAATGGCAGAGATGCTTAATGACTTCTTTGTTTCGGTCTTCACTGAGAAGTCTGAAGGAATGTCTAATATAGTGAATGCTTACGGGAAGAGGGTAGGTTTAGAAGATAAAATAAAAAAAGAGCAAGTAAAAAATCACTTAGAAAAGTTAGATACCTGCAAGTCACCAGGGCCTGATGAAATGCATCCTAGAATACTCAAGGAGTTAATAGAGGAGGTATCTGAGCCTCTAGCTATTATCTTTGGGAAATATGGGAGACGGGGGAGATTCCAGAAGACTGGAAAAAGTGCCCATCTATAAAAAGGGAAATAAAAACAACCCAGGAAACTAAAGACCAGTTAGTTTAACTTCTGTGCCAGGGAAGATAATGGAGCAAGTAATTAAAGAAATCATCTGCAAACACTTGGAAGGTGGTAAGGTGATAGGGAATAGCCAGCATGGATTTGTAAAGAACAAATCATGTCAAACTAATCTGATAGCATTCTTTGATAGGATAACGAGCCTTGTGGATAAGGGAGAAGCGGTGGATGTGATATACCTAGACTTTAGTAAGGCATTTGATACGGTCTCGCATGATATTCTTATAGATAAACTAGGAAAGTACAAGTTAGATGGGGCTACTATAATGTGGGTGCATAACTGGCTGGAGAACCGTACAGAGAGTAGTTATTAATGGCTCCCAATCCTGCTGGAAAGGTATAACAAGTGGGGTTCTGCAGGGGTCTGTTTTGGGACCGGCTCTGTTCAATATCTTCATCAACAATTTAGATGTTGGCATAGAAAGTACGCTTATTAAGTTTGCGGACGATACCAAACTGGGAGGGATTGCAACTGCTTTGGAGGACAGGGTCAAAATTCAAAATGATCTGGACAAATTGGAGAAATGGTCTGAGGTAAACAGGATGAAGTTCAATAAAGATAAATGCAAAGTGCTCCACTTAGGAAGGAACAATCAGTTTCTCACATACAGAATGGGAAGAGACTGTCTAGGAAGGAGTATGGCAGAAAGAGATATAAGGGTCAAAGTGGACCACAAGCTTAATATGAGTCAACAGTGTGATACTTGTTGCCAAAAAAGCAAACGTGATTCTGGGATGCATTAACAGGTGTGTTGTAAACAAAACACGAGAAGTCATTCTTCCGCTTTACTCTGCACTGGTTAGGCCTCAACTGGAGTATTGTGTCCAGTTCTGGGCACCGCATTTCAAGAAAGATGTGGAGAAATTGGAGAGGGTCCAGAGAAGAGCAACGAGAATGATTAAACGTCTTGAGAACATGACCTATGAAGGAAGGCTGAAGGAATTCGGTTTGTTTAGTTTGGAAAAGAGAAGACTGAGAGGGGACCTGATAGCAGTTTTCAGGTATCTAAAAGGGTGTCATCAGGAAGAGGGAGAAAACTTGTTCACCTTAGCCTCCAATGATAGAACAAGAAGCAATGGGCTTAAACTGCAGCAAGGGAGATTTAGGTTGGATATTAGGAAAAAGTTCCTAACTGTCAGGGTAGTTAAACACTGGAATAGATTGCCTAGGGAAGTTGTAGAATCTCCATCTCTGGAGATATTTAAGAGTAGGTTAGATAAATGTCTATCAGGGATGGTGTAGACAGTATTTGGTCCTGCCATGAGGGCAGGGGACTGGACTCGATGACCTCTCGAGGTCCCTTCCAGTCCTAGAGTCTATGAATCTATGAAAGATGATTGTCTCCATTTTAAAGATGGGTAAACCAAGGCACAGAAGGTATTTGCATACTTGCAGGGATTTTCAATAGCATCTGGGTGCCTAAAACTCATTGGTTCCAATGGGTGTTTGGCACCTAGTTACTTTTGAAATCCCACTAGGTGCCTAAATACCTTTACAAATCTGCCTGAGTGACTTGTTCAAAGACACAAAGAGGATCTGCTTCAGATGGATAGAATTTGAGGTAAGGTTTTCTGAGCTTCACTCCACTACTTTAACCACAACCCCAGGTGTGTTCCTTCTCAGGTTCAAAGCACTGGAAGTTATGCTGTAGACTTCAATGAAAGGAAAGCTCAAGGCCGTGATGGTGAAATACCACTAACTTTTTAACAATGCCCACTGGGAAACCTTAGAAAGTTATATGATCAAGATTGTTGCCATTTAAAATTAAATAGGAGAAAGCACATGAGGATTCTGTAAGAAACAATCCTACTGAGTCAAGAGAATGGGCAAGACACTCAAGGGGGTCTTAACCATCACTTGCGTCTGTGGGTCTATAATTTATAAATGCTCCTTGGATCACATTTTTGCAGATTAAGCAGAACAAGTATCCTGCAGCAATCTGTATCATCAGAAAGGTGAGGAAACCAATTAGAACATCTCCAAGACTTGGGAGAATGGACAACCAGCAGAAGGTTTTCAGAAACTGAATTTTTCAAGGTCTGTTTTCTTCTGGAGATCTGCTGCCTCATGGAAAGAGCATGGTGAATGGAGCATGTAGGTAAATGCATGTCAGAAAGAAACAATTTGTTTAATATCGGAATATGTAACACCCAGCATGAAAACACCTAGGTGCAGAACAGTGTCTATCCTTTCTTTGTGAAAAGAACAGACAGTAGTTAATATTTCATTTTATAGTTTCATTGACAAAAAAAGTACAACATGGGATGAAAAATAATAGATTTGAAGAAGGAGTAGAAGTGCAGTTCATAATTTTGCAGAGATTATGTATTTAAGAACCCAGTCATGCAAAGACGCATAGGTGCTTTGCTTTACAAACTCTGAAAAATCTGTTTGATTTTCCCATTGATTTATCTGAACATATTTAAAATATTTTATGAATTAATTAGATCTTATCAAAAAATAGAAAACACTGTGAGGAAATGCATAATTTGAAAGATTTTTGTTAATTCATTTCTTTGTCTTTTTGGTGTGATTTTCCATTTTTTTACATTTTCAGTGTAATTAAAAATATTCTGTGCATGTGAAAGGATTTTAAAAACATTTTTAAAAGAACAAAGAAGAAATAAATCTCTCTTTCTCAAAAGTAAGATGGAAACAATTTTCACATAGGAAGGGATTAATATTGTTCCACCTTCATATGAAAAATATTTTTAAAAATTTGAATTTCAAAGACAAAACAAGCTTTGCTTTAGAATTTCAATTAATGTTTAGATTTATTTCTGCAAGGTGTGAAATGGTAAATCCCATTGTACAGATGGCAAAGTGAGGTACCAATGCTGAGAAATTTTTGAAGGGAACTAAAGGAATCATAGAAGATTAGGGTTGGAAGAGACCTCGAGGGGTCATCTAGTTGAACCCCCTGCTCAAAGCAGCACCAACACCAACTAAATCTTCCCAGCTAGGGTTTTGTCAAGACGGGCCTTAAAAACCTCAAAGGATGGAGATTCCACCACATCCCTAGGTAACCCATAACAATGCTTCACCACCCTCCTAGTGAAATAGTGCTTCCTAATATCCAATCTGACCTCTCCTACTGCAGCTTGAGACCATTGTTCTGTGTTTGTGATCTGCCACCACTGAGAACAGCTGAGCTCCATCTACTTTGGAACCCCCCTTCAGGTAGCTGAAGGCTGATATCAAATCCTCCCTCACTCTTCTCTTCTGCAGACTAAACAAGCTTGATTCTCTCAGCCTTTCCTCGTAAGTTATGTGTCCCAACACTCTAATCATTTTTATTGCCCTCTGGTGAATTCTCTCCAATTTGTCCGCATCCTTTCTGAAGTGGGGGGCCCAAACTGGATGCAATGTTCCAGACGTGGTTTCACCTCTGCCAAAGAGAGGGGCATAATTACTTCCCTTGATCTGCTGGCAATGCTCCTACTACTGCAGCCCAATATGCCGTTAGCCTTCTTGGCAACAAGGGCACATCCCCACGTCCTTTTCTGCAGAACTGCTGCTTAGCCAGTCGGTCCCCAGTATGTAGCAGTGCATGGAATTTTTCCATTCTAAGTGCAGGAGTCTGCACTTGTCCTCTTTGAACCTTATCAGATTTCTTTTGGCCCAATCCTCCAATTTGTCTAGGTCACTCTGGACCCTATCCCTACCCTCCAGCGTATCTACCTCTTCACCAGCTTAGTGTCATCTGCGAAATTTCTGAGGCTGCGATCCATCCCATCAACCAGATAATTAATAAAGATATTGAACAAAAGTGGCCCCAGGACCAACCCCTGGGGCACTCCTCTTGATACCGGCTGCCAACTAGATATCAAGCCATTCATTACTACTCGTTGAGCCCGACAATCTAACCAGTTTTCTATCTATCTCTTAGTCCGTTCATCCAATCCATTCTTTTTTAACTTGCTGGCAAGAATATTGTAGGAGACTGTATTGAAAGCTTTGCTAAAGTCAAGATATATCACGTCCACTTCTTTCCCCATATCCACAGAGCCAGTTATCTCATCATAGAAGGCAATCAGGTTGGTCAGGCATGACTTGCTCTTGGTGAATCTATGTTGACTGTTCGTGATCATCTTCCTCTCCTCCAAGTGCTTCAAAATGGTTTCCATGAGGATCTGGTCCATGGACTGAGGTGAAGCTGTAGTTTCCTGGGTTCTCCTTCTTCCTTTTTTTAAATATGGGCATGATATTTGCCTTTTTCCAATTGTCTAGGACCTCCCCCGATCATCACGAGTTTTCAAAGATAATGGGCGATGGCTCTGCAATCACATCAGCCAATTCCCTCAGCACTCTCAGATGCATTAGATCTGAACCCATGAACTTGTATATGTCCAGCTTTTCTAAATAGTCCTTAACCTGTTCTTTCACCACTGAGGGCTGCTCACTTCCGCTCCATCCAGTGTTGCCCAGGACAGCAGTGTCTAAGCTGACCTTGTCTGTGAAGACCAAGGCAAAAAAAGCACTGAGTACTTCATCTTTTTCGAAAACATCTGTCATATTGCTCCTGCACCTTCAATGAGGCTTCTTTAAAATACAGCCAGCTTTCCTGGACTCCTTTCCCTCTTATATTAGCCACCCAGGGGATCCTGCCCAACAGTTCCCTAAGGGAGTCAAAGTCTGCTTTTCTGAAGTCCAGGGTCCATATTTTGCTACTCTCCTTTCTTCCTTTTGTGAGGATCTTGAACTCAACCATCTCAGGGTCACTGCTGCCCAGGTTGACCAGGGAATCAGGAATTCATCCATCCATACTGAGGAAAACACCAAAACATATGTTTAACTTTAGGCATGCACTTTCTCTCCTCAATCAAGATGGATTCCAGCATGTGCTTGTACATTTTTGGGGGCAGAAAAATTTCCACCAGCCCTGATAAGAAGTTACCATTTTCACAGAAGTTTTAAACCTTTATTTTAAAAGAATCTGTCATTAAGATGGAAAAAAATTGAAACATAGAATATAAACTTTGGGTAGCTGCTGAATTTCCATGATGGATTGATTGATGTAAATTAGGACTGTGCAGCCAGAATAAATATTGAGCATCAAGTGTTATTATTTAGGTTGTTACATGGGAATATATCTAGTAAGTAATAATAATAATTAATAATAAACATCAGTGCTTAAAGCTTACTTATGTTCGAAAGAGCTTGATAGACAGAAATGTTCCCTGAACTACAGAATGTGGTCTGAAAACGAAGAGATGGTGGAGCATATGTTTAGCATACATATACTCTTTCTCCGTTCCACTGTCTTGTATTATCCACATGTTGTTTTCAACTGAGTATATTCACTTTATTTGTTCCTGCATGCAGGCAAAGTGACAAACATGGACAATCAAAGCACAGTGACAGAATTCAGACTCCTGGGCCTCTCGAGGTTCCCAGAAATGCAGCCGTTACTCTTCATGTGCTTCCTGATTATCTACCTGCTGACCTTGGCTGACAACCTTTCCATTTGCTTGGCTATCTGGACGGATACCACTCTCCATACTCCTGTGTACTTTTTTCTGGTCAACGTGTCTCTCTTAGACATCTCATACTCTTCTGTCATTCTCCCCAATATGCTAGTGACATTGGTTGCCAAGAGTAAATCTCTTTCCTTCTCCAGTTGCATTGCCCAGCTGTATTTTATCATCTCCTTTGCTGGATCTAAATCTTTTCTTCTTGCTCTGATCATACTCTTCTGTCATTCTCCCCAATATGCTAGTGACATTGGTTGCCAAGAGTAAATCTCTTTCCTTCTCCAGTTGCATTGCCCAGCTGTATTTTATCATCTCCTTTGCTGGATCTAAATCTTTTCTTCTTGCTCTGATGGCTTATGACCGCTACATGGCAATATGCCAGCCTTTGCACTATGCAACCATCATGAACCACAGGACTTCTTTGTGCTCTGCCATTGCTATATGGATAGGTGGTTTTGTCTACTCAGTGTTACATACATTCTTCATAGCCAGGCTACCTTTCTGTGGTCCCAATGAAATCAACCACTTCTTCTGTGAGATTCCTCCTTTGATCAAATTGGCCTTCATGGACACCTATTTTAATGAGGTGTTGGTTTTTCTGCTCAGTGGAGTAGTAGGTGGAAGTTGCTTCCTGCTGATTTCCACATCATACGCTTACATACTATCCACCATCATGAAAATCTGCTCAACCCAGGGCAGATTCAAAACCTTCTCAACTTGTGTTTCCCACCTCATCACCGTCCTGCTGCTTTATGGCCCAGGTTTCTTCACCTATCTCCACCTCTCCTCCAGCTACTCCATGGACACTGGGAAAGTGGTCTCTGTGTTTTACACCGTGGTCACACCATGCTGAACCCAATGATCTACAGCCTCAGGAACAAGGATGTGCAAGCCGCCTTCAAGAAAGCCATGGGAAGGAGTAGGAAATAGCCATGAAGAGGGAGCCAGTTCTTTCTGTGAATGAAACAATGTGTTGCCCCAAAAAAAGTCTCCCTAAATTATTTGGCAGCTGATTGAGCACCAGGATTCAGAGTAGGGATGGAGGGAACTTGACTTTTTCTTCAGTTACCTCAGCCCCAAGTCTGGTGCATTCCCATTTAGCATAGATACCAATCAAAGACATTCCCATCCATTATGGCAGTGTACCTGGCCATTCCCACTCGCCAAAGACATTGATTTATTACAATAATCCCACTCACCCAATCTAAGGGCTTAAAATATTCCCAGCCACCACATCCACAAGAGAGGCACCATTCCATCCATGACTCTGATCTTGTGAGATCATTCTAGACTCATGAGACATTGCTGTGAAAGTTTAGTAGCATATATCTCATGTACTTTGTACTGAAAACACCCTGGAAACTTTATCATTGTTAAATTATTTCAGTAATAAATAAATTAATTTTG
The DNA here is from genome assembly GCF_007399415.2 of Gopherus evgoodei. Classification (NCBI taxonomy): domain Eukaryota; kingdom Metazoa; phylum Chordata; order Testudines; family Testudinidae; genus Gopherus; species Gopherus evgoodei. The sequence continues at coordinate 480,167 of NW_022060066.1, read as the reverse complement.
TTTGGTCTGAGCATGTCCACCGCTGACTCACTCCATGTGGCCAGACACTTAAGCCCCAGTATGATTTTGAACTGAGGGAAGATAGGAGTGTTAGAGGGCTTTCCCTTCACCCTTCCTCTGGTTCTTGTCATGCAGACAGAAAGCAGAAGACCAGAAGTCTGAAGTGCAGGCAATGCAAAGTTTATTGGGGTTAGTTCCAAGCAAGCATATCCATAGCTCTACACGCAGCTGGAGTCTGTTTCCCAGTGTTCTGTTCCCAGCTCTGAAACCACAGAGCCTTGCCTGTGTCCCCATTCCCACCTCCTCCTTCTTAACAGGACCAAATATACCTGAAATGAACATCTACAGTCCCACCCATTTTTGTACCCCATGGGAGGGGTGAGGAATGAGATTGTGCTATGGTCAGAGACAGGAATTTTGGGGAAATAAGAAATAGGAAATGGGGGCATAGATGTTAGAATGCTTTCCCTTCATCCCTCCCCTGTTTCTTGTCACACAGACAGAAATCAGTGTTTATATTAAAATATATAAATGTGGGGGCAGGGGAAGAAACAAAAAATGCCTCCAAATGAATAACTCAACCCCACCAGTTTCTTCAGCACAAAGCTTCCAAAATGTAAAGTGAGGCATTGGAGTCAAACTTAATGGATGTTAGTCACCTATTAAGTCATCTGCTGAGTCATTGCTGACCTCATTTCCCCAACATACTACGAAGGGATGAGTAAAACTCGAGGCCTCCTGGGGGGGGGAAACAAGTGGGGCAATTTGCCCCAGGTCCCGGGGTCCGCAAGGGCCCCCAAGAGAATGGGTGAGGTTCCTGCCTCAGCCCCTGCCCGACCCTGCCTCCGCCCCTCTCCAGGAGCCTCACTTGGCGCATCATATCCAGGAGCATCCATGAACAGCGGTGCAGCATGGCTCCGGTGGGGCCTGAGCTTTGCCCTGCTCAGAGCTGTGTGGTAAGGGGGTGAGGCTGTGAGCTCCAATTGGTTAGGATTAGCTCTGCAACGCTGTTCAGGGACACTCCTGGATAGGACACGCTGAGGCTCTGGGTGAGGGGGGAGCCGGGGGTAAGAGGCTGGGCTAGGGGAGTTGGATAAAGGGCAAGGAGTCCCGGGGACAGTCAGGGGACAGGGAGGGGGCAGAGGTTGGGGGGGCGGTCAGGGGACAGAGAACAGTGGGGTTGGATCGTGGGAGTTTTTGGGATCTGTCAGCACTCAGAGGGGGGGGTGGATAGGGGTCACGGCAGTCAGGGGACAGGGAGCAGGGGTGGAGTCCCGGAAGGTGGTTGTGGGGGGGGGTCTCTGAGGGACGGTGAGGGGGCAAGGAGCAGAATGGATTGTGGATTCTGAGGGGGGCAGGCAGTTGAGGGGCAAGAAGTGGGTGGGGGTCACATAGGGAGCAGGGCCAGGCTGTTTGGGAGGCACAGCCTTCCCTACCCTAAAGCTAATTCAGCAGTTTGAGGCTTGCAGAAGAGTCAAACTGTTAGCATTTCCATTAGGGCTACCATTCCTTTTGTTTCTTAAATACCAAATTATAGTCTATATTTAATTTCAGTGCCATAGGGAGATTCATGTCAGGGAAGGGTAGCTTCATTTAAAATTAGCTACTGGGGGAGGGATCACGTGAGAAGAGCAATATCCTACACCACCTACCTCCTTCCCAACCCTGCCAAAGGAGAGCTCTTCTCCCTTCCCTGCATTCCCTGAGGCTTCAGAGGGGTTAATTCAATGGTTCTCAAACTTTTGTCCTGGTGACCCCTTTTACATAGCAAATCTCTGAGTGTGACCCCCCCCTTATAAATTGAAAACACTTTTTTATATATTTGACACTATTATAAATGCTGGAGGCAAAGCGGTGGTTGAGGTGGAGGCTGACAGCTCGCGACCCCCAGTAATAACCTGGTGACTCCCTGAGGGGTCCTGATCTCCAGTTTGAGAACCCCTGGGTTAATTTAATTTTTAGCACCCTGTGTCCATTCACATGCATGTGCTATTTTAAGCATGTCAGTTTTCACAACATAGGCTCCTTCCAGATTCTGGAACAAGCTCAGATGCTCAGTTCGTGGAGTATGTACATAAGCTATACTAAAGACAAACCCACAGTAACCGTCTCCAGTTTGTTAGGGATCCCATGGAGCCAGTGTCGAGGAAACAGATAAATGCACGGAGATTAAGTCCATTAATGACTATTAGTTGGGATGGGTAAGGGATGGTGTCCCTAGCCTCTGTCAGAGAGTGGAGATGGATGGCAGGGGACAGATCACTTGATCTTTATCTGTTAGGTTCACTCCCTCTGGGGCACTTGGCTTTGGCTACTGTTGGAAGACAGGATACTGGGCTGGATGGACCTTTGGTTTGACCCAGTATGGCTGTTCTTATGTTCTAAGCTAAATGAATCCAAAGTTATGGAGACAGATATGAGTTACGGAAGCCAGCAGAGTATCAGAAACCTGGAAAATTCTCTGACTGGATAGGCTCAGGCATTTGGTCACAAGCTGAGGTGGTTCAAAAGTTTTGGATCTTTTTTAAGCAGAATTTTTTATTGTTTCTATAAACAATCAAACACAGCAAACAGCAAATATTTGGCCATACGCTTCTGAAACCCCAAACCATCTTCAGGTTTTGGCAGTCTAATTTCAGCTTTTCAATTAAAATAACCACAACAAATTTTGAAGGAAAGCAGACATTGTCCGTGATTTTTTTCTGCTTTTTAAAAACCCCTAGTTTTTGATCCAAAAAAAGTTTTGACAGAAAATATTTGTCCATCCCTTTTAATGAGCTTTAGTGCCTTTTAGCTGATGCTGAGAACCAGTGATATCTTGTAAAGAAGTTCTCTCAAAACTGGGTTTGTGCCGAGATGTGGAAGGTTTATTTTTCCCAGGGCTGCCTGTGGGGGGGGCTAAGCGGAGCAATTTGCCCGGGCCCCGCAGGGGCCTCCATGAGAATATAGTATTGCAATTTTTTTATGGAAGGGGCCCCCGAAATTGCTTTGCCCTAGGACCCCTGAATCCTCTGGGAGGCCCTGGACTGCAATACAGTGACATCATTTTACATCAGCCTAGAGTGTGGCTCTATTTATTTACTCATAGCTCTTTTCCCCCAGCTTTATCTACTAAATGCCAAAAACATCATTAACACACAGTTAAGGTTTCTCGGTGTTGCCTCTTGCCCTTCCAGAATATGGAAAGTGGCTAGACTTAAAACTCTGAAAACGAGAAAATACAAAGTTAATGTATCAAAGATTTGATCACCAGGTGTAGGAACAAATATTGGAAGAATCAAGAAAAAATATTCCATCTCATGACTTTTCAGGGACTTTTATCTCATAAGAAACATAAGAACAGCCATACTGGGTCAGACCAAAGGTCCATCTAATCCAGTATTCTGTCTTCCGACAGTGGCAAATGATATTTCAGAGGTAATGAACAGAACGGACAATCACCAAGTGATTCATCCTTTATTGCCCATTCTCAGCTTCTGGTGAACAGAAGATAGCGACACCATCCCTGCACATCCTGGCTAATAGCCATTGATGGATCTATCCTCCATGAATTTATCTAGCTCTTTTCTGAATTCTGTTATAGTCTTGGCCTTCACAACATCCTCTGGCAAAGAGTTCCACAGGTTGACTGTTCATTGTGTGAAGAATGCTTCCTTTTGTTTGTTTTATACCTGATGCTTATTCATTTCATGTGATGACTCCTAGTTCTTGTGTTATGAGAAGGAATAAATAACACTTCCTTATTTACTTTCTCCACACCTGTCATGATTTTATAGACCTCTATCATATCCCCCCTTGGTCGTCTCTTTTCCAAGCTGAAAAGTCCCAGTCTTATTAATCTCATGTCATCTCAGGAACCCCTTGCTCTAACAACCCCACATTTTGACCTCTAACCCTACATTGGGACTCTTTGAGGTTCAGCAATTTTAAAGACAATCCCAGTAAGCATGCAGGTATTAAAACACTTAGAAAAATCATGTGTTAAAGCAGTTAACTGTCAACCTTAACTGTAGTAGAGCTGTCATTCCTCTATAAGATACTATGCCCTACATTCTCTAACTAGTTTCAGATGCCTTCAATTTTGGGGTGCCCAACTTATCATCAATCCTCTGAATACCAGGCTTTTTTAAGGTGTCTCAAGCAGAGCACCCCAAAATTGAGGTACTGAAAATTACTGGATATGTTTGAAAATGTCTTATGTCTCTCTGTTACATCAGTGGAAGGCGTCATGGAGGGGAAGATGTATAGGATGATAGGAATAAGTGATGAAATGGAGAGAAACAGGACATTGAGAGAAGCGATGAGGAAATAAGTTTAGGTATTCCGAAACTTAACGCTTGTTCCTCAGGAATGTTTTTCTCAGGGCCTTTTTCACATACCTATTCCTCAGCGTGTATATGATCGGATTCAGCAGCGGCATTATCACCGAGTGGAAGACTGATACCACTTTATTGATGTTAGGCCAGGGGTCGGCAACCTTTCAGAAGTTATGTGCCGAGTCTTCATTTATTCACTCTAATTTAAGGTTTCGCGTGCCAGTCATACATTTTAACATTTTAGAAGGTCTCTTTCTATAAGTCTATAATATATAATTAATCTATTGTTGTATGTAAAGTAAATAAAGTTTCTAAAATGTTTAAGAAGCTTCATTTAAAATTAAAATGCAGAGCCTCCCCGACCGGTGGCCAGGACTCAGGCAGTGTGAACTGAAAATCAGCTTGTGTGCCACCTTCGGCACCAGTGCCAGAGGTTGCCTATCCCTGTATTAGACTCATACTTCACTGTAGGGTGGACACACATGAAAATGAGGATCCCAAAATAGATGGTGACCACTGAGAGGTGTGAGGCACAGTTGGAAAAAGTCTTCTTGTGGGGAGCAGCTGATGACATCGTCAGTATGGTAGCTATGATTTGGACGTAAGAGGCCATGGTGAAGAGGACAGCAGACATGATGATGACAGTGCTGAAGGCATTGCCTAGAAGTTACAACATTTCCCCAGTTTTCACATTAGTCACATCTCCTAGAAAAGTTACATATAGTCCTACAGTAACGCATAAACAATTGCACTTGTAATACAATGGACTCCAAATATGTTAAATGTAATTCAAAAAAATCTAACTTAATTCAATAAGATTATGACCCCAAAACTCCTTTCCAATTGACAAGAAGATTACAGGAATGTTCTTATTCTGGCATGCACATTCCGAATGGCCAAAGATCATAATGTGAGGCCTTAGATAAAAACTGGGGTCGCACTGGTCATTAATATTATTGTGAAATGTACGTACAGATAGACCGTAATGAGTTATGTAAATATGACGAAAACACATTCCTTGAGTCTGTACCACTGTCTGAGTCACCAGCAGAAGTGAAGAAAACAGGCAAAAGATGTGTATTGACCTCTCTCTCTGTCAGATGTAAATTAAAAATTGTAAGCTAACATAATGGATGCCTGTTTACATATGAAGTTATCAAAGAGATGTGAAGTCAGTAAGGAAAAAAGTAGTGTGTGTTGTGGGACAAGCCATGGGCAGTTAAACTGTCTCTGAGTACAATGAACTTTGGGGTTCCCCAACCCAGATGCCTGCTCCGTCCACTCGACCTGACTCCTCTTCTAATTACTAAGCCAAAACCTACATCCCAGTGCATAAGAATGTCTTTTTGCAGTGGGTTAGTGAGATAAGTGTTTTCATTTGTATGTGCCCAAAAGCTAAAAGAAAGGGTGAAAACTTCGCATTAGCATATGGCACCCAGCTGTGTTTGAGTCTTTTTAATCTGTTGTCATCTTTTCATTTTTGCAATGATCTTTTACTAAAGAATTATTGGAGTCCAGGTCCGGGGGATCCCCTCCCAGCTCTGCCACTCACCTGATGAATCATTTTACCCTCTCTCTACCTCACATTCCCTGTATCTAAAGTTGAGGATACTGATATTTACTTAGTTTGTTCAGGCATTTTGAGGTCTATTGAGGAAAAGTGCTGTTTCAAAATGAGGTTGATGAAGAGTATTCCCAATTTGCATAGGACAGAATAAAGTCATTTTAAACCCCCTCCTTCTTTAAGTTAAGTTTAGTCTCTAGAAAATGTGTTATGATTTTGTTTTATATGTAAACATTTGTTTACAGTCTTCTTACTCACTATCACTTGAATCTTGAACATTTGATAATAAACTTATTCTGCTGTCCCTTGTTGAAGGCAATGTCTTGTGCTGAATGTGAGTGTTTCTGTATCAGTTTGTGTGTCCTGGCTACCTCTGCTGGAGGACATGAGCCCTGATGGTGTATGTGCATGTGAGAGAGAAAAAGAGAAAGCAAGAGGGTGAGCTTTGGCTGTCTGCTAGACTGAGTGAGATCTGCTCCGTCTCCATGTTAGTGTGTTTAATGTTATCGATATAAATTATGACTGTATAGATCATTGTTGCAACCAAGATCCTGTAGTGGCACCAAATATTGTACAAAGATTGTTGAGTGAGGTGTCTATGACAAGGTTATGATTTGCTGGTTATGATTATGCAGTATGTATGTTTGTATTGTTTTCATAGTTGAAGTTATGAATATGGGCTATATACTTGTATCTCAAAAGTATTTAATTCCAAGTAGCCTCAGTGAAGCTTTTGGTAAGCTTCCTAAGAAAGGACTAGTCACAGGAAGTGCCAATCAAGAAACACTTAACTGATAATGGACTTTGGGAGACACTAATCCACATCTAAGCTTTCCTGGGAATGTTCAAACAAACATGTAAACAATGGCATTGGCCTGCAAATTGAGTCATGCATAGACATGTGACTTGCCCATGTGACTCCAAACTCCATCTTGCTCCTGTGATTTTTCCACAATAAGAACAGAAGGGTGTTGTCATTGTATAATTCCCCACTCTGAACCTTAGCGTCCTAAAGATGGGGTACCAGCATGAATTCGTCTAAGCTTAATTACCAGCTTAGAACCTGTAGCGCTGCCACCAACCAGGAATTCCAGTGCTTGGTACACTCTCGTCCCCCAAAACCTTGCCCGAGGACCCCCAAGACCCAGACCTTCTGGATCTTAAAGGAAAGTAAACCCTTTCCCCCACTGTTGTCTCTCCCAGGCTTCCCCTCTCTGGGTTACCCTGGAAGATCACTGTGATTCAAACTCCTTGAATCTTAAAACAGAGAGAAAATCCACCTTCCCCCCTCCTTCTCTCTCTCCCTCCCAGACTCTCCTTGAGAGAGAAAGTAATCCTAACACAGAGAGAAAATAACCTTTCTCTCCCCCTTCCCTCCTTTCTCCCCACCAATTCCCTGGTGGATCCAGACCCAGTCCCCTGGGGTCTCACCAGAATAAAAAAACAATCAGGTTCTTAAACAAGAAAAGCTTTTAATTAAAGAAAGAAAACAGTAAAAATTATCTTTGTAAATTTAAAATGGAATAGGTACAGGGTCTTTCAGCTATAGACACTGGGAATACCCTCCCAGCCTAAGTATACAAGTATAAATTAAAATCCTTTCAGCAAAATACAAATTTGAATTTCTTCCAGACAAATACACATTTGAACTCCTCCCAGCCAAATACACATTTGCAAATAAAGAAAACAAACATAAGCCTAACTTGCTTTATCTACCTAGTACTTACTATTCTGGACATATAAGAGACTGTATCAGAGAGATTGGAGAGAAACCTTGTTGCACGTCTGGTCACTCTCAGAATCCAGAGAGAACAACAACCAAAATCTAACAGCACACACAAAAACTTCCCTCCCTCAAGATCTGAAAGTATACTGTCCCCTGCTTGGTCCTCTAGTCAGGTGACAGGCAGGCTCACTGATCTTGTTAACTCTTTACAGGCAAAAGAGATATGAAGTACTTTTGTTCTATTAACTTTTACTTATCTGTTTATGACAATGACTGTGAAAAGTACCCACACCATCCCTATTCCCAGTGGCCTATTACAGCACACATGGTACAACTTTTAGATGTCAAAGGGCTATACAAATGTTCTGGGCCATCAGATCTGTGCATTTCCTTTGCAAAATCAGGGCCATGAAACGAAGGTGCAGAATGGTGCTATCACTTACTAGGCAAAGTTGGAATTGGCTTTCACTCTGTACAATATTGGTTGGTTTATAGAGCTACTGAAGTAGCTGCATCCAGCAGCATGAAAACAGGATGACTTGGGATCAGATCCCCATATGTAGATTTATCTATGTAGCTAAACCCATCTTCATGGCAGCTGAGTCTCTGTATTTCTGGAGTTCACCATCCAAGATAACATTCCTAATGAAGATCAAAGAACGAAGTATACATCCCAAGGCCGTGATTTCCCAAGGGGCTTAAGGGATTGAAAGTCAGTGGAGCAGGGAGTCAAAGGACCAGATTTTCAAAACTATTTATTCATCTATAGATGCAGATAGGTGCCAAGTGGGATTACAAAACTGTCTAATCTGGTTAGGATCCCAGAACTAGATTTTTAAAGGCATTTAGGATCCTCACTCCCACTGATTACAATGGGAGTTAGGCATGAAATTCCTTTAAAAATATTACTCCTAACTCCTATTGATTTGTAATGGAAGAGAAACACTTAACCTCCTGAAGTGCTTTGCAAAATTGCACTAGGGACTGCTGTGTATTTTCAGGTGTCCAATAACCTTTGAAAATCCCAGCTCCCAGGTTTCATCCACTGATCTCCAAGGAAGTGGACGTCTTTCCATGGACGTTGGTGGGATTGGGTCTCACCAGAGGAGTGCTGGACAGGAGCATTGGAAGGGGCCTATTCCAGCTTTAGGTTGGAGGAACAGCTGGTAGTCAGCTGAAGTGGAATTTATGCTCAGTTCTGCTATTGAACCAGCTGGTGCCTCAGTAGAGCCACAAGTAGAGGAGGAAGATTAAGATCAAAGGGACCTGATTCTGCTTTCGCTTCCAAAAGTCTAAATCAGGACTGACTTTCCTTGGCATTAGGGGGATGAGTCATGCTGACAAGCACAGTAAAGCAAGGGTAATAATAATCATTTGTAGCTTGCTCTTTTCCCTAGTAGATCTCAAAGCACTTTACAAAGGAAAGCACTAGCATTATCCCCCTTTTACACACTGTGGGGATCAAGGTCACCCAACAAGTTAGTAGCAGAGATGGGACTAAAACCCAGGACATCTAGGGCCCAGGCTACTGCTTGCTCCACTACACACCACAGTGCCTCCGAAGTGTATATAACATCTAAAAGTGTGTGAGTGACTGGCCATTCAGGCCTACTCATCAGAGGACATACATTAATTTGACTTCTCACCAAACCTGTCAGATTTTAGTTTAACTCAAGGAAAACACCATTTCAGGGAATTTTGGGATTCAGGATCCAATCAAGAGCCTGAAAGGTTGATGCAAGATTCCAATTTCCCCCTGAGGGATGGTTGTTCTTGTGGCGCGGTCAGGAGAATGTTCTGATCCCACTGTAGTAGTTTAGTAGTAGGTTTGTTACCGTATTGTCTAGGAGCCCTAGTCATAGCCATTATGCTAGGCACTGTACAAACACAGATCAAATTATGGTCCCTGTCCCATGAGAATAATGTTTGCTTATGAGGATTAGAATGTGTTGAAACACAAGTAGAGAGCAGGCCATTAGGCCGAAAGTTAAGGCTTCATATTAGCTAAAATTCAATTGTTAGCATGAGTGAGCAAATGTTATTCATAGAAGTGAGTCACGGGAGAACCTCGGGTCACGTAGTCAACAAGCTTTTGTTTTAATTGGTTTTAGCAGGTGTTGTACAGGGATTTGGAAATGTTTTAAACTATTGGTAACTGCAGTATTTTCATTGATGGAAATATAATTAGAATAAAGTTTGATATTCATAGCCAATGAAGAAGTACAAGATATTTGGTTTTTGAAGGTATGGAAGTTTGGATATGGTAGCAGAAGAATAGATATGGTTAAAAGGTGGATTTAAGGTTAGTTAGGTTATTATAGTTGATTATAAAAGGCCAAGTGTGCTTCATTTAGATTAGTGCGCTTATCCACCATTAAGGTATCATTAGAGGAAGGAGTCTATACCCATTTTTCTCACTCATATGCACCCATATCCCCCCATATGCACCATTTCATCCTGGAATGGTAATATGAATGTAGTATATGCCTGTCTTGTAATGCCTGTTTGATTTCACTAATTATTTTATTTAAAATAAAATCTTCAATTCTTCCACTTACTGTATCATTCACAGTCCTCTGTTGAATACAATGATCTGTTCAGTTGGGTTCTATTCCTTATTTTTAAACTATTAATTGGGAACACATACATTAGGATTACAGGGTACAGTCTTGTGTGACACCAGCTCCCTGTCTGTTTGGTAGGACACTGACTGTCCCACATGCCTAGAGGCAGGCATTGCAGGAGCTCCAAGCATGGAGATCTTCAAACTCTAGCTATCTCCAACAGCAACAAGCATCAGATGCTTCAGAGGAGTACAGCAGGCTCCAGACTGAGTCTTGAGTATATTGTTTGCACCGTCTGGTCTAGTCCCCAGTAGGTGGAATTCAACCCTATACAGAATAACCTTCAATAAGTCACTTCCCCTCTCCCTGTGGCTCTGTTCCACCTTCCCTCCCTATGTCTGTCTTGTCTAATTAAATTGCAAGCATTTTGTGGCAGGGATTGTCGGTCATGACTTGGGGTTTCTAGTCCCAGCTCTGCCACTGAGGTGGATAATCTCATTTGAGTTCCCCTTCGATTCCCCATCTGTGAAATAAGGATGATGATATGGTCCTTTTTTTTTGCAAAGAGCTTTGAGATCTTTGGATACAGGAAAACTAAGGCAGACAGCCTCTGAGCCCAGAACTCAGCTGTAAATGAGAGAAGCGCCAATGATGTCAAACATATTCCAGCACTTTACACCACTCTAGATTACAATCTGGAAATTTAAATCAAATGCTTTCATAACCTGCCTTTACCATCCTCTTTTCTTCAATAACTTATGTCTCTTCTTTCAAATTTCCTTTTTTCTCTAAACCTTATTCAAACTCTCTTTTTCCATCTTTACACTCTCTCACTCTCTTCTTTTAACCTTTTTCTCTCCATGTACTCAAGCACAAACATGCACAACGCTTCCCCTAGTCAAACACATATACACACTAGCAGTTACTTTTTTTTTATTTATTGTGTGCCTTGTGGTAGAATCTTAAGGTCTCACCTATGGGTGGGAGCCCATCATGCTAGGAACTGTAACAACATAGCATAGAAGCCATCCCTATTTCACACATCTTACAATCCAGAAGACAAGACAGACAAACAAGTAGAGGCAAACAACAAACAGATTCCCAGATGTTCCTCTTCCAATCCTAATATGTCTTTTTAAGATGAGGAGACCAGAACTGTACACAGTATTCAATGTGTGGGAGTACCATTGATTTACATTGAGGTATTATGATATTTTCTCTCTTATTATTTATCCCTTTCTTAATGTTTCCTAACACCTTGTTAACTTTATTGATTGTGGCTGCACGTTGAGCAGGTGTTTTCAGAAAACTATTCACAATTACTCCAATATCTATTTCTCGAGAGATAAGAGCTAATATAAATCCCATCATTTTGTATGTATAGCTGAGATTATTTTTTTCAATGTGCATTACATTAAACTTACAAACACTGAATTTCATCTACTATTTTGTTGCCAAGTCACTGAATTTTAGTGAGATCCCTTTGTATCTCTTTTCAGACAACTTTGGATTTAACTATGATAAGTAAATTTTATTATCTACAAATGTTGCCACTTCACTGTTTGCCCCATCTTCCAAATCATTTATGAATATGATAATAGCAGATCTCCCAGTACAGACCCATGGGGAAATCTCTCCCTATTGTGAAAACTGATAATTTATTCCTACCCTTTGTTTCCTATCTTTTAAGCAATTATTGATCCATGAGAGGACCTTCTCTCTTATCCCATGACAGCTTACTTTGCTTAAGAGACTTTGGTGAGAGACCTTGTTAAAGGCTTTCTGAAAGTCCAAGTACTCTATATCCATCAGATCCCCTTAGTCCACATGTTTCTTGCCCCCTCTAAGAATTATAATAGATTGGTGAGGCATGATTACAAAAGCTGAGTTGACTCTTCCTCAACATGTCATGTTTAGCTCTGTGTCTGATAATTCTGTTCTTTACTACATTTTCAACCAATTTGCCTGGTACTGAAGTTAAGTTTACCATCCTGTAATTACCAGGATTGCCTCTGGATTCTTTTTAAAAAATCAGCATTAAATTGCAGAAGGTGATGGGTTAGCCAGGAAGAGCTAGTTAATATCTTTCACACACACTGTTTTAACATCACAAAATGTGGTTTATTTGAAATCAAAATTTTCCATAGGAAAAATGTTAATTTTGACAAAATACCTTGTTTTTCTGTTGGAAAATCAAAACTATGTTTAATTTAGATGTGACATTAAAAAGAAAACAGCATTTTTGTTCTAAAAGATCAAACTGAAACAAATTGTTTCAGTTTCAAATATGGATTTAAAATAAAAAACTTGTTAGTGGTTGTTTTCCTTTCCAAATTCACATATTGACTGAGATTGAGAGTGATGTGACCTGTTTCAACGTAATTTTCCATCAAAATGTCAGTTATAACTGATTTCTTTTATTATAAATTGACAGTTTGAAATGAAAGGAAGCCAGTGGAAACAGGGTGGGAAAGCGGGGCATAAGCCCTAAAAGGAGCATGGAAACCTGTCAAAAATGCATGGTGATGAATACTATCAAGAGATATACTACTTACGTCCTAACCATAGTAGGAATATGTCCATAATAGTCCTAGTGAGGACCCACCCATGCCTGCTCACACTCATGTACTTCTTTCTCTGCAATCTCTCCTTCCTTGAGATCTGGTACCCCACAGCATGTGTTCCCTTTGGTCTCATGCTGGGCACAAGCCAAACCATCTCTTTCACTGTCTGCCTCCCACAATTGTTTTTCTTTCTCTCCATGGTTCTACAGAATGTTTCCTCCTGGCTGGCATAACCTATGACCACTGTCTGGCCATATGCCACCCATTGCGCTACAGCTCCCTCATGAACAGCAACTTCTGTGCTCAGCTGGCACCCCTCTCCTGGCTTTGCATGTTCCTGGCTGTCTCTGTGCTGGCGTCTCTAATATCCAGGTTTGCTTTCTGTGGCTCTAACATCAACAATCATTTCCTGGATAGCACTCTCCTTCACTGACACATGCCTCATTGGGAAGGTGATATTCATCGTCTCAATCATTGTTGTCTTGGTCTCAGGCTTGATAACCCCGATCTCCTACATTTACATCATCTCCACCACCTTGAGAATCCCATCATCCCAAAGCCAGCAAAAGTCCTTTTCCACTTGCTCTGCCCACATCACTATTGTGACTATCTGGTACGGATCCATCAATTTCTGTATGTCAAGCCTTCTGCACAGAGCTCATTGGATTTGAACAAAACAATCAACATCTTTAACACTATGGTAACTCTGCCCTTAAACCCTTTCATTTACACTCTAAGACAGTGTTTTTCAAAGTTAGGGTTGTGACCCAGTAATGGGTTGCAGCAAGTGAGGCACTGGGTCACCTTGCTCATCACCTAGGGACCCTAGCAGCTCTGGTCAGCACCGCTGAATGGGACATTAAAAGTCCTATCAGTGGTGCTTCTCAGCTAAGGCAGGCTAGTGCCTATCTGTTGCAACACCACACTGTGCCCCAGAAGTGCCAGCAGTGGGTCAGGCTTCTAGGCACGGGGGCACATGGCTCCGTGCACTGCCCCTGCACCCAAGCTTGTGGGTGAGAGCCACATGGAGCCACTTGTGTGCCTCCAGCTAAGAGCTGGACCTGCTGCTGGCTGCTTCTGGGGTGCAGCACAGTCCACAGTGCCAGGAAAGGCAGGAAGCCTGCCCCTGCACCCCAGCTGCACCACTGAGGTAAGCCCATGCCCCAACCCCACACCCCAAACCCCTGCCCCAGCCCTGAGCCCTCCCAAACCTAGAACCCTTTATCTCTGTCCTTACCCCAGAGTCTGCAACCCCAGCCCAGAGACCTGACCCCCTCTCACAACTCAATCCAGTGCCCCAACCCTGAGCCCCCTCCCACACCCTGAATCCTTCATGCCCAGCCCCACCCCAGAGCCCTCATCCCACACTCCAACCCTCTGCCCCGGCCCTGAGCCCCTCTCACACCTCAAACCTCTCATTCCCAGCTCTGTTGGATTGTGGGCATCTACAGTTTTCTTCAACTGGGTCCCCAGAAAAAAAGTTTGAAAACAGCTACTGGAGTAGATGATCATAATGGTCATTCTGATTTTAATGTCTATGAGTCTGATATGTTAGGATTGGATGACACTTAGCATGATCTTTATATATGCCTCCATTATTAATTACATTATGACTAAGGGAGTTAGGTTCCCAACTCCCATTGGATGTCAGATCTAGTTTGAAGCTGGCATTTTCAAAGAAGCCTGTGGGAATTATTTTCCCAAATCTCAATGAATTTAAATATATCTCAGGTTTCTAATTTAGGCTTCTGTGAAACTGTCCCATATTCTGGTGTCTATAGAGAAGGTTTTGGAACAAAATGATAAATGAAACAATAATAAGTCATCAGGACCAGAGGGTATTTACCCACGAGTTGGAAAAAACTCAAATATGATATTGTGTACTACTAACTGTAGTATTTAACCCATTGATTAAATCAGCCTCTGTACCAGATGCCTGGCAGATAGTTAATGTAATGCAAGAGGCAATCCTGGCCAATTACAGGGATAACTTCAGTATTAGGAAAATAGGTCACAACTACAGTAAAGAAGAGAATTATCAGACACATAGATGTACATGATATGTTAGAGAAGGGTCAACATAGATTTGTAAAAGGAAATCATGCCTCACCAGTCTATCAGAATTCTTTGAGGAATCAAAAAACGTGGACAATGGTGATCCAATGGACATAGTATACTTGGATTTTCAGAAAGCCTTTGAAAGGATCACCAATCAAAGTCTCTTTAGCAAAGTAAGCAGTCAACGGATAAGAGGAAAGGTCCTCTCATGGATTAGTAACTAGTTAAATACTCAGAAACCAAAGGTAGGAATAAATGGTCAGTTTTCACAATGGAAAGAGGTAAAGAGCAGGGTCCCCCAAGAATATGTACTGGGACCTGTGCTGTTCAATATATTCATGAATGATCTGGAAAAATGGGTAGACAGTGAGGTGGCAAAGTTGCAGACAGTAGAAAAATACTCAAAATAGTTAAATCCAAAGCTGATTGTGAAGAAATATAAAGGTGATCTCGCTAAACTGGGTGACACATCAGTTCAAAGGCAGATGAAATTCAATGTTGATAATTGCAAAGTGATGAACATTGAAAAACATAATCCTAACTATGCATATGAAATGATGGGATCTAAGTTAGCTGTTACCACTCAGGAAATTGATCTTGGAATCATTGTGGATAGTTCTCTGAAAACATCCACTCAATGTGCAGAAGCACTGAAAAAAACTAATGCAATATTAGGAGCCATTAGGAAAAGGATAGATAATAAGACAGAAAATATCAGAATGTCCTTATAGAAACCATAACCTTGAATACTGAAAATAGTTCTGGTCACCTCATCTCAAAAAAGATATAGTAGAATAGAAAAAAGGAGAGAAGGGGGCAACAAAAATTATTAGAGGTATGTGAGATGGATTAGACCACAGAAACCTCCTGGGAGCTGTGACCCGGATGTGTCAAGACCACTTTTACCCCTGCTTTCCTGCCTTGCCAGCTTAGGACTTCAGTGCCTTGCCTGGTTTGAGCCAGACTTGCTAGTCTGCTGCAAACCCAGACCCAGGTCTCAATCACATCCCCTAACAGCTGTAGGCTTACCCTGAAAGCAGCTAACAGAAGTGTTCTTGTCTTTAACACTCAGATGCCCAATTCCCAATGGGGTCTAAACTCAAATAAATCTGTTTTACCTGTATAAAATGTGCAAATCTATGTCTAATCAAACTAAATACTGATAAGATCCTCACCAGTTCCAGAATGCTCTCTTTTACAGACTAATCACCTTTTAGCCTGGGTCTAGCAATCACTCACACACCTTGCGGTCACTGTTCTTTGTTCCAGTTTCTTTCAGGTATCCTGGGGAGTGGAGAGGTTCTCTCTTTAGCCAGCTGAAGACAAAATGGAGGGGTCTCCCACGGGCTTAAATAGACTTTCTCTTGTGGGTGAAGACCCTCTCCTCTCCCCTATGCAAAGTCCATCTCCAAGATGGAATTTAGGAGACACTTGGCCAAGTAACATGTCCATGCATGACTCACAGTTTCTTACCAGGTAGCAGCCATGGGTCACATGCTACCTTGAATGTCCTCAAGTAGACTTCTTATGTGGATTAGAGTGTTCCAAGATTCCTTGTCCATTAAGTGTTTCTTGATTAGTTACTTAATTTCAATATTCCTTTCTCCAGGAATGACCAAATGGTCTATTATAGTTATTTAGAAATCAAACCAGTACACAGCCAATATTCATAACTTTGAATACAAAAATGATACATGCATACAGATAGGATTAATATATTCAGTAGATTATAACCTTTACATAGATATGTTTCATAATATATGTGGCATAGCACATATTCCAGTTATGCCATATATATTCATAAGCATATTTCCATAAAGCATTAGGGGGTACAGCATCACAGTATGAAACACCTTCCCTATGAGGACTGATTAATAAGACTGGGACTGTTCAGAGTGGAAAAGAAATGACTGAGTGGGGATAGGAGAGAGATCTATAAAATCATGAATGTCGTAGAGAAAGTGAATAAGGAAATGTTATGAAACCATCAGTTTCTATTAGCCAAGATGGTCAGGGATGCAATACGATGCTCTGGGTGTCCCTTAAACTCTGACTGCCAGAAGCTGGGACCAGACAATGGGGATGGACCACTCAATAATTACCCTGTTCTGTTCATTCCCTTGCAAACATCTGGTATTGGGCATCACTGGAAGACAGTCTACTGGGCTAAATGAGCCATTGGTCTGACCTAGTTGGCCATTCTTGTGTTCTTTGAAAATCCCACTTTAACAATTGAGCTCCTCTCCTTATGTTTACTGTATAAAATTTGTGTTTCACTAGCTGGAATTTAAGTATTGCCATGGAACCTGGAGAAAGAAGGCCATACTGTTTAAAAAAATCACCTGGTCTGGAGGGGAAGTGAAGGCATTATATATATAAATACACACACACACACACACACACACACAAATACACCCTTCACCTCCAAACCAGGTGAGGTTTTTAAACAGATATATATCTATAGATATATAGGTATATATTAGAATTTAGGAAAATTGATACAGGAAGCAAAGGGACACAAGGAGATATTTATGGCCAGCAGAGTTAAGGACAATTATTATGTTGTTGTTTTTTAAATATAACAAAAAAAATCCTGAAAGTGCTATTGGGCCATTACTAGATGTAAATTATAGAATTATCCATAATAATGCAAAAAGGCAGAAGGGTGTAATAAATATTTCTGGTCTTCATTGGGGAAATCAAAAACAGATGATGTAGTCATATTGTATTGTGATAATCACACAATTTCCCTTCCATTAATATCTCTGAAAGATGATAAGCATCAGCTGTTATAGTGGGAAATTTTAAAATCAGAAGGGCTGAAGAATTTGCATTCAAGAGTTTTAAAAGAGCTTTCTGAGGAGATAACTGGACTGTTAATATTGATTTTCAATAAGCCTCAGAGCCTGGAAAAGTTCCATAAGACCCGAAGAAAACTAATGTTGGGCCAATATTTAAAAAGGGAAAATGGGATGACCTAGGTAATTATAGGCATATCTACCTGCCATGGATCTCAGGCAAGATAATGGACTGGCTGATACGGGACTCAAGAAATAAAGAACTTAAAGGGAGGTACTATAATTAATGCCAGTCCATGTGGGTTTATAGAAAATAGATCCTGTCAAACTAATTGGATATCATTTTTGGATGAGATTACAAGTTTGGTTGATAAAGGTAATAGTATGGATGTAATAGATTTAGACTTCTATAAGGCATTTGACTTGGTACCTCAAGACACTTTGATTAAAAAAATAGAAAGATATAAAATCAACAGGGCAAACATTAAATGGATTAACAGATTGATAACTGATAGGTCTCAAAATGTAACTGTAAATGAGAAATCATCATTGAGCAAGGTGCGTTTGTAGTAGGGCCAAGCAAGAATTGGTTCTTGGCCCTAATCTATTTATCATTTTTATCACTCATCTATAAGACAACATAAAATCATCACTGATAACACTGGTCTACAATTTTTGAGAAGTCGTCTGCTTCAGAGATAATATGTGATATTTATTATGTATTTTGATGTGCTGAATTCAATATGACAATTAAAACAACTAATTGGCTACTGTTTCTAAGATATTTAAGTTTTTACATTTTATGTCTATGTATATTGTATAGATAGTAGAGTTTTAATCATAAATTGTAAACCTAGGTCTTTTCATGTGTTTATGGTTACTTTACATGATAATATTTCACCTGTCCTGTTTATGTAACACTTTAAAAATCAGCAAAAGGGCTATATAAATAAAATTTATTGTGAAACAAAAGGCAAAAAACTATTATGCACATAGTTTAGTCCTATTCAGTGTCTACTCGGTGCTTCTTGGCTTGTCTCTTGCATTCATTAAATGGAGCATCTCTTGTCACTGTCCAGCAATAGTCTGCAAGCATTGATGGGCTCCATTTGCCCTGATAGCCTGCCAGGAGATTCCACTGCTGTAGTCTGGAGCCCAACAGCTCTGCCTTACTCTTGGGTAGTTCCAAATCCCTGACAAGGTCATTCAGTTCACCTTGTGTTATGAGGTGTGGTTCAGAGGAGGAGGATGGGAGAAAATGTGGGTCCTGTGACATTGATGGCTCAGGACCAGAAGTTTCATCCTCTTCCTCTTCCTCATCTGACTCAAGTGAGAATGATTCTGGTGCATCAGGAACCGGCAGTCCTTCTCCTTGGGGTACTGGGCGTATAGCTGATGGAATGTTTGGATAATGCACAGTCCACTTTTTCTTCTTTGACACACCTTTCCCAACTGGAGGCACCATGCAGAAGTAACAATTGCTGGTCTGATCTGTTGGCTCTCTCCAAATCATTGGCACTGCAAAAAGCATAGATTTCCTTTTCCTGTTCAACCGCTGGCAAAGATTTGTTGCACAAGTGTTGCAGCATATGTGTGGGGACCACCTCTTGTCCTGATCTCCAATTTTGCAGCCAAAATAAAGGTGATAGGTTTTCTTAACCATAGTGGTTATACTACGATTTTGTGATGCAAAAGTCACTTCACCACAAACATAGCAGAAGTTATCTGCACTGTTCACACAAGTACGAGGCATCTCTGCTCACTTTGGCTAAACAGAAATGTGTCCCTTTGCAAAATCAAACACTGACAAATAAGAGAGTACGACACTGTACGATTTCTAGAGCTGATATAGGACAATTTGTTCAGCAGAGTGATGTAAGCTTCATTATGATTGCATCATCCATGACTTCTAGGAATAACATGATGCAATTCATATCATGTATGATGCAATACCAGCTTCAGATTGCATCATTCATTGTTTTGCCTAAAAAGCAAGTACTGTCCAAACCCAGTCATAGATTTATTCATAGATCCAGTCAAAGATGTATTTTAGTCTTTTTTGGTTTCAATTGAGATCCCTTCCCTTTATAACTCACTTATCCTCCGCCATTCCCAAGTCAAGGGTTGTATATACTGACCCAATAGCGTATCTTGAAAACTAGAGCCAATCAACAATTTTAAGCATTTTCGTTCTCAGTGACCCAGAATTAGTAAAGTTGGACTACATTTGTTTCAGAAGCATTTTGGCTGTAGAGCAGTGTAATGTTGCAGATAACAGAAAAATTGGGGGAATGGTAAATAACAAAAAGGCAAAATCTTGGATGCCTTAATAATCTGTATGTAAGCAAACAATATGGGGGGACTCTATTGATGGGAAGCAGTGACTCTGAAAAAGATTTCAGGGCCAGAGTGAATAATCAGCTGAACATGAGCTCCCACTGAGATGTTGTGGCTAAAAAGTTAATGCATGAATGAGGAATCTCAAATAGGAGTAGATGAGTTCATTTTTAATCTGTGTTTAGAACTGATGTGGCACTGCTGAAATACTGTGTCCAGTTCTTGTGCTCACAATTCAAGAAGGATGTGGATACATTTGAGATGGTTCAGAGAGGAGCCAGGCAAATGGTTACAGAACTAGAAAACAATGATAGACTCAAAGAGCTCAAACTATTTAGCCTAACAAAAAGAAGATTAAGGAGTGAGTTAATCAGAGACCATAAATTCATTCATGGGGATTAAATATTTATAATGCACTCTTTAATCTGGCAGAGAGGGTCTAACAGGAAAGCTGAAGCTAGAGGAATTCAAACAGGAAATAAGGTGCTTATTTTTACAGGGAGAGTAATAAATCATTGGAACTATTTACCAAGTCTACTGATGAATTTGCTGTCACTGGCAATTTTCAAATCGACATTGGATATTTTTTTCTAAAAGCCAGGATCCAGGAATTATTTTGCAGAGGCTGTATGGCCTGTGTTATATGAGAGGCCTTGGTATCTATGGATTTGTGTACTGGTGCCTTCCCCTCTAACTGGAGTGCTCGATAGCTGTTTATCTGTAAATGGTGAATAGATCAGGTACTAGTGGATTGCACTCAAGTATATGCAGCATAAATCCTTGCTTTTCTAGGACTAATAAAACTCAGAGATGTGGCTTCTTCTGGGAGCTCTTTGTCTGTGCCCAGCAACAGGGAAGGGTCAAATTACGGTATTTATCATTATTTCACAGAAGGGGAAAATGAGGCAGCGGGGAGAGGAAGGGGGCTGGCATAACATACTGACATTCACAATGCAGAAAGCATTTGGGAAAGACAGGGTTAGTATGCTTGTTTCCTATGCTTTAACCAGGAGACCAGCCTGACTTAGCAGAATATGTTACACACTCTAGTGACATTCTATTGAGTTCACATGTCCCCAGGGTGTGGGGAGCTGAAGGTGGAGTACAAAACAGGTTCCCTCATGTGGTCAATTTGAGATGCAGTTCATGAACAAGGTAGGTAGGAGTAAAGACAGTTGGATGGTGATGGAAAGAGATTCTAACTGATGTAGAGATCTATTGAATTTGCCAGATCCTTTCGGTTTTGAACTGGCAAATTCTTTTATACACACAATATTTCACAGCACACTAACAGTGTAAGGGTTCTATAAAAGGGAAGTGTTTTAGAATGATCCTCTTGAAACTGCTACAGTGGTATAAAGTGACCTTCATGGAAATGAGAATCTGGTATGAAATCTTCTTATAATTGATATATGTCTAGGTGCAGGAAAAGCAAAATATAGCACCTTACAATGCAGCACTGAGCAGCAGCCAGAACTATGTGTGTCCTCTGGAGAGAAAAAATTATATTGACAAGCTCCGTCAGCACAGATGGTAAGTTACATCCACTAGACAGGCATAGCTGGAGCTGAAATTGAAAGCAACCGTATTGTGAAACAACTTCACCTTTTTTGGTAATGCAAGCCAGCTGGAAATTCCTCCTGCTGATCCAAAAGTTTACGTCACTGAGGAGTTACCAGACCTGTACTGGAAGACTGGACTTAACTTGTTCCTCTGTTTTAATGTAGTGCATAGTCTAGGAGGAATACAAGGAAATAGTATTCTTTATCGATTCCATAACTAATACAATCAATTCATTCTTTGGCATCAAATATGTGGACAAAAACACAAATATTTTAGCTTTCATCAAAAATGTTCATGGTTTTTTTTTGTTTTTCAGTTTTCATCAAAAGACCAACATGTTTTGGTTAATTAAAAATGTTCATTTTTAAATCAAAAGATTCCTTTGATAAGTTATTGGAGTAGTGGATGGGGAGAAAACAGTAGCTGTGATTTATCTTTATTTAGGTAAGGCTTTTGATACAGTTCCCCATGACATTCTCATAAGCAAATTAGAGAAATAAGAACTAGAGGAAACTACTATATGGTGGGTACACGACCCATTGAAAGATGGTACTCAAAGAGTAGTTATCAGTGATGTGCTGTCAAAGTAACAGGGTGAATTTAGTGGGTTCCTGCAGGTGTCAGTCCTGGGTTCAGTACCATCCAATATTTTCATTACTGATTTGGATAATGTAGTGGAGATTGTCCTCAATAAAATTGCAGATGACACCAAGCTGAGTGGGGTTGCAATCATTTTGGAAGAAGGATTAAAATTGTAAATGACCCTGACAAATTAAACAATTCGTCCATATTCAGCAAGGTGAAATTTAAGAAAGGCTAGCGTAAAGTACTTTACTTTGAAAGGAGAAGTCAAATGCACAACTACAAAACTTGGGGTAAAAGACTAGATGTTAGGTCTGCTGAAAAGGATCTTAGGAATCACAGATGGAATATGAGTCACAAATGTGATGCAGCTGCATAAAAGACAAGTAACATCCTGGGGTGTATTAAAAGGAAAGTGGTATGTAAGACAAGGGAAGTAATTATCCACACTGCTACTGTGGGTGAGGGTGAGGCCCCAGTGGAGTAGTGTGTCCAATTCTGGGCACCACACTTTAGGAAAGATGTGGACAAATTGGACAGGGTCCAGAGGAGAGAAGCAAAAATGATAAAAGGTTTAGAAAACTTGAAAAGAAGACTTGTGTGAGGGGAAACTAACAACAATCTTCAAATATATTAGGGGTTATTATCAAGGGAGTGGGAATTGATTGTTCTCCATGTACACTGAAGTTAGGACTAGAAGTAATGGGCTTAATCTGCAACAAAGTAGTTTTAGGATACATCTTAGGAAAACTTTCGAATTATAAGGGTAGTTCAACTCTGGAATCAGCTTCCAGGGGAGGTTGTAGAATCCCCATCACTGCAACTTTTTGTAAACTGGTTGGACTTTTCACTGATAACCCAGGGTTATGTGGCCTTGCTACAGGACAAAGGGCTGGACGTAATGACTTATTGAGGTCCTTTAATTTCTATAATTAAGATATTGGAAACTGAATTTTTCTGTTTATGAAAATCCCAAATTGTTTTATGAACATATTTTTTGCTAAAGTCTCTATTTCATCAAAAAGACACAAAAATGTTTAAAGAGAAATATAAATGTTTTAAGGAGCTCTAATAAATTAAACTCTTTAATTTACTGGTTCAGTAATTTAGCTCAGACAAATAGAGAAGTTATCTATACATAAACATAAGAATGGCCAGACTGGGTCACACCAATAGCCCATCTTGCCCAGTATCCTGTCTTCTGACAGTGGCCAGAGCCAGATGCTTCAGAGAGAGTGAACAGAATAGAGCAATTTTGAGTGATCCCTGCCTTCTTCTCCAATACCAACTTCTAGTAACTGGAGATTTCTGGATGTCTATATCTGAGATTAGGGCACAGGGTACAGAAATGGGAATTTGAATTCTTATATTCAATGCCCAGTTGCCTCTCTGCTTTGCATAAAACCCTTCACCTCCCTGACTTATTTTTTGCTGAGGTAAAATGGGAACAATGATACTTATCTAGTCAACCTTTCATTCTACTATGCCTTCAATCAGGCCAATAGCCTGCCAGTGTGTGTGTGGCTGAGTAGCCATTCTCTACACATAGCAGCCGTAAAGAACTAGTATTATTATCTATACAAGGATGATACGAAGCTGAAATACTGAGGAAGGACATTGCAGCTGGAATTTTCAAAGAAGCCTAAGGGAGTTAATCGTCCAACTTCCACTGAATGTTACAGAGAACTGGGTACCTAACCCTCATAACCTCTTTGAAAATATCCAGCTACAATGACGATTGACCATTTATTCTTCCTGCCATACACTGACATCTCTCTCAGCTTCGGGAGCAATGGCCTTTGCAGAATGTGGCAAAAATACATGCAATAACCAGGTGGGTTATAAGGCTGGTTTTTTTTAAGCATTTGGCATTTGACAGGGCTTGGAAGGTGATTCCTAAGTATTGTTCTGGTCTAGCTCAGACTGTGAAGGTGTGAGTGGAGCTAAGTCTAAGGGAGGTAAGTGGAAGAAGGGGCCTGTTTTGCAAAAGGAAACTGGGAGCCATTGCACTGTATAACTGGGAAGCTGTTTCTTTGTTGTCTGCCTCTACTTATTTGTCTTGTCTTCTGGATTGTAAATGGGGCGAATAGGCTAGAACATCAAGAGAGAAAAGATATCTTAGGGTCAGACAAGGCACTGCCTCCTCACGGGCCTCAGAGAATGAAGAGTGGCAATCTCATCTCTACTGTGGAGGTAGAAAGATGCATAAGAAAGGAGGGTGTTGAGTAGCACCCATTTTGTCTTCTCTTCTCTTAGTATCAGGTTTCTGGGGCCTGCACTATTGCAGATCCACATGTGTGTTCAGCATATTTAAATGTCTTATTATCTCTCATATCTTGACAGGTGGACGTCATGGCTGAGACAGAAAGAAATCAAACCAACGTGCAGGAGTTCATCCTTCTGGGTTTTCCTGGCACTTGGTATTTCCGGGTGGTCCTTGCTGTGCTGTTTTCTGTGATGTACGTCCTAACGATCCTAGGGAACATGTCCATCATAGCCCTAGTGAGGACCCACTCACGCCTCCACACCCCCATGTACTTCTTCCTCTGCAATCTTTCTTTCCTTGATATCTGGTGCACCACAGCATGTGTTCCCAAGGCCATTGGTGTCATGTTGGACACAAGCCAAACTATCTCTTTCACTGTCTGCCTCCTGCAATTAATTTTTCTCCTCTCCATGGGTGCCACAGAATGTTTCCTCCTGGCCGTCATGGCCTATGACCGCTATCTGGCCATATGCCATCCATTGCACTACAGCTCCCTCATGAACAGCACCTTCTGTGCTCAGCTGGCACTCCTCTCTTGGCTGTGTGGGTTCCTAGCTGTCTCTGTGCTGGCAGCTTTAATATCCAGGTTGTCTTTCTGTGGCCATAATGTCATTAATCATTTCATTTGTGACATAGATTCATGGATTGCACTTTCCTGTGCCAAGACACACCTCATTGAGCTGGCAACTTTCATCGACTCATTCATTGTTGTCATAGTCTCATGTACAATAACCCTGGTCTCCTACATTTTCATTATCTCCACCATCTTGAGAATCCCTTCAGACCAAGGCCGGAAAAAGGCCTTTTCCACTTGCTCAGCCCACCTCACTGTTGTGACTATCTGGTACGGCTCTGGTATTTTTCTGTATGTCAAGTCCTCTGCACAGAAATCATTGGATTTGAATAAAACTATCAACATCTTTAATACTATGGTCACTCCACTACTAAACCCTTTTATTTATACTCTAAGAAACAAAGAGGTGAAGGAAGCCTTGGGAAAGATAGTTAGGGGCATGTAAAGTGGTCAAAGACCCTAGATTTAGTAGAAATTCCAAGCTGTTAGGTTTGAGTGTCACTTACCAGTATCTGTATGGATAGAACCATTGTTAATTACATTACGCCTAAGGGAGATAGGTTCCCAGCTCTCACTGGATATTTAGGCTTTGCTGGGGCCCCAATCGTGGGTAACAATACCAACCAAAGTAGGCTGTCAGAATATCGGCTAACCAAATAAGCACATTCCTGATCTGAGACGATGCTACTGGAACACAAGGATCTCTTAAGTCACTGCATAAACAAATTGCTAACAGGGTGGTAGAGAAACACACAGACTGCTTGTAAAGAAAAAGATGGGATGACAGAATAATGGATGGGGATGTTTTGTTCGAACTACACTATAGAAGGATTGTAATAAGATATGGAAAGTAATATGTAACTTGTTGGTATACTGTATATGAGGAAGAGAGATAGGAGGGGCAACTTAGTATTGAGCAGACACCTTGTCGCAGGCTTAAATATGTTAGTAAACCTGTAGCATGATACGCACGGAACCTGTACCATGTTTTGTTGACAATAAAACTGTCCCAACCTTTGACACTGAACCGAGTGTGTGGTCTTTCCTTATGAGTAACTGTCATAGATCTCACCTCCACTCTGAACTTTAGGGTACAGATGTGGGGACCTGCATGAACACCTCTAAGCTTAACTACCAGCTTAGATCTGGTCTCACTGCCACCATCCAGATTTCTGAGTTATCTGGAAAACTCTCTTCCGCCCTAAAACCTTCCCCTCCCTGGGTAGCCTTGAGAGAGTCCTCCACCAATTCCCTGATGAGTCCAGATCCAATTCCCTTGGATCTCAAAAACAAGGAAGAATTACTCCTTCCCCCTCCCTATCCCCCCCCCTCACCAGTCCCTGGTGAGTCCAGATCCAATTCCCTTGGATCTAAAAAACAAGGGAAAAATCTATCAGGTTCTTAGAAAGAAGACCTTTAGTTAAGGAAAAGAAAGGTAAAAGAAAAAATACCTCTGGGAGACAGCATATAAGCTGATCTCACAGACAACAGATTTAAAACACAGGATGTTCCCCTGGATAAAAACCTTAGTACACACAAGAATACCCAATTTGATAATTCCTCTAATTGCACAAAGACAAGTTACAAAAGAAAATAAACATAAACCTATTTATTCCTTTCTAAAACTTACTACTCTGATAAAAGACTGGTTCCTTGATCTTTTTCACTCTGGCTGAAACTGAAAACTGACTCTAAACAAAGGAAACTTCCCTCCTTTCTTTTGAAACATTTTGTTCCCCCATTGGTTCCTCTGGTCAGATGTCAGCTAGGCTGGGTTAACTTCTTAACCCTATGCAGGTAAAAGAGGCATTAACCCTTAACTATCTGTTTATGACAGTAACATTGAAGTCTGCTGAGTCAATACGGTGCAAGCTACACTGGTGCAGCTAATAACAGACTTCTGGGCACAGCACAGGGGAAATATTAAGAGACACAGTAGCGCCAACTACACATATCAGACCAAATTTCAAGCTAGCACTTTCAAAGGAACCTGTGTGAATTAACTGCCTAAATCCCATTGAATCTGAATAGATGAAAAGTGGCTGAATTCCTTAGGCTTTTGAGGGACTGGCTTAAATTGAAGTGTCAAAAGAAAAAATGTTGGAACAAATTGATAAATTAACCAGGACCAGATGTTATTAACCCAAGAGTTCTTAAGGAACTCAGATATGAAATTGCAGGCCGACTAACTGTGATATGTAAACTATTGCTAAGATTGGCCTCTGTACCATATACCTGGCAGATAGCTAATGTAATATCATTTTTTCCAAAAGGCTCCCAGTCAATCTTGGAAATTAAAGGTCAGTAAGCCTGACTTCAGCACCAAACAAATTAATTGAAACTATAATAAAGAACAGAATTATCAGACACAGAGATAAACATCTTATGTTGGGGAAGAGTCAACACAGCTTTCGTTAAGGCAAATCATGCCTCACCAATCTATTATAATTCTTTGAGAGAGGCAGTAAACATGGAAAAGGGTGATGCAGGGTATATAGTGTGCTTAGACTTTCAAAAAGCCTTTGACAAGGTCCTTCACTAAAGGCTCATAAGCAAAGTGAGGAGTCATGGTAAAAGAAGAAATGTTCTCTCATGTATCAGTAACCGGTTAAAAGATAGGAAACAAAGTATATGAAGAAATTAATATTTTTCACAATGGAGTGAGATAAATAGTGAGGACCAGTACTGTTCAACCTATTCATAAATGATGTAGAAAAAGCAGTAAACAGTGAAGTAGCAAATTTTGCATATAATACAAAACTACTCTACTTCGTTAAGTCCAGTGCTAACTGTGAAGATTTACAAAGGGATTTCCTGAAACTGTGTGGCAGGACTACAAAACAGCAGATGCAATTCAATTTTGATAAATCCAAAGTAATGCACATTGGAAAATATAATCCAAACTATACATACAAAATTATTAAATTAACTCTTCCCTCTAAAGAAAGAGATCTTGTAGTTACCATAGATAGTTCTCTGAAAACATCTTCTCAGTATGTAGTGGCAGGCAAAAAAGTGAACACAAAGTTAGAAACCATTAGGAAAAGGATAGATAGTAAGACAGAAAATATCATAAAAATGGCTAGGGGTATGGAACAGTTTCCATATAAGGAATAATTAAAAACACTGAGATTGTTCAGCTTGGAAAAAAGACAACTGAGAAAGGATTTGATAGAGGTCTATAAAATCATGAATAGTGTTGAGAAAGTGAATAAAGATGTGGTATTTACTCCTTCACATAACAATAGGCATAGGAAGCACTGGATGAATTTAACAGGCATCAGGTATAAAACAAACAAAAGGAACTATTTCTTCACACAATGCAGAGTCAACCTGTGGAAGTAGTTGCCAGTGGATATTGTGAAGGCAAAAAGTATAAATGGGTTCCAAAAAGAATTAGGTAACTTCATAGATGATAGGTCCATCAGAGGTTATTAGCCAAGATGGTCAGGAATGCAGTCAGAGATGTCCCTAAACCTCTGAGTGCCAGAAGCTGGGACTGGATGACAGGGATGGAGTACTTGATAATTGCCCTGATCTGTTCATTCCCTGTGAAGTACATGGTACAAGCTATAGTCAGAAGGCAGGATACTTGGTTAGATGGACCATTGATCTGAAACAGTCTGGCCGTTCTTATGCACTTTGAAAATCCCACTTATGCACTGTAGCTCTTCTAGTTATGTTTATAGTATAAACTTTGTTTTCCACTAGTGAGAACTTAAGAAATGCCATGGAAGTTCAAGGAAGAAGGCCATACTGGTTAATAAAATGGGCTTGTATAGAGAGGAAGTGAAGACATAGATACATAAAATGCAAGTGAAAGAAAGGGGAAGTTGATAGTACTAAACTGAAATAACAAATTACAATTCTTAGAAAATTGATATGGGGAGCAAAAGGGAGAAAAGGAGAATTCTACGGCCAGCAGAATTAAGGAGAAGTCACTTTCCTTATATGTATGCAACACAAAGAATCTTGATAATGATATTGCTCCATTACTAGCTTGAAATGGCAGAATTATCAGTAAATAATGCAGAAAGGCAAAAGTGTTCGGTAAATATTTTTGTTCTGCATTTGGGAAAGATGATGATAATAACACAATATCCCTGTCCCTTGTATCTCAGGAGGATGTTAAACAGCAGCTATTTTATTTAAACATTTTCAAATTAACAGCACTGCAGAACTTTTATCCAAGACTTTTAAAAGAGCTGGCTGAATAGATCACTGGACTGCTAATAATGCCTTGAAATACTGAGGAAGTGCCAGAAGACTGGGAGAAAGCTAATGTTGGGCCAATATTTCAAAAGGGAAAATGGGATGACATAGGTAATTATATACCTGTTCGTCTGATATCAATGCCAGGCAAGATAATAGAGAAGCTGATCCAGGACTCAATTAATTAATGCCACTCCCCTTGCTTTTTATGGAAAATAGACCCTTTCAAGTAATTGGATATCTTTTTTTCAGATGAGCTTACAAGTTTGGCTAATAACAGTAATAGTGTTGATGTAATACACTTCGTTAAGGCATTGGGCTTGTTACCTCATGATAAGTTGAATTTAAAAAAAAACCCTAGAATGACATAATATCAACATTAGAGAGAAAATGTGAGTGAGGTAACATCTTTTATTGGACCAATATCTGTTGATGACACAAACTTTAGAGTTTTGACAGAGCTCACAGAGCTGAGACCTGAAGAAGAGCTCTTTGTAAGCACAAACTGTTGCCTCTCTCACCAACAGACATTGGTCCAATGAAAGATGTTACCTCACCCACCCTGTCTTTTTAGTGTCTGTAACTGACACATCTACAGCAGCACTGCATACATAAAACCAATATGGCAACCATTAAATGGATTAATAGCTTGCTAACTGGTAAGTCTCAAAATGTAGTTATAAATGGAGAAGCGGCATCTCGAAGGTATCTTTCCAGTATGGTCCTGCAAGTATTGATTGTGGGCACTATGCTATTTCATGTTTTTATAAACAACTTAGATTAAAGCATAAAATCATCACAAGGTTGTAGATAATGCAAAAATTGGGGGAGTGGTAAATAATGAAGAAGTGAGGTTCCTAATATAGGGAAATATGGATTGTGTGGTAAACTGGATGTAAGCAAATAATAATATATATTTTAATGTGATTAAATGTAAATGTATACCTACAGGAACAAAGAATGCAGGCCTTACTCACAGAATGGGGGACAATATCCTGAGAAGCAATGACTCAGAAAAAGGTTTGGAGGCCAGGACAGATAATCAGCAGAACATGAACTGCAATGCTTGGATGCATAAACAAGGGAATCTCAGGAAGGAGTATAAAGGTAATTTTGTCTGTGTATTTGACACTAGTGCAAACATTGCTGGAATCCTGTGTACAGTTCTGGTGTTTGCAACTCAAGAAAGATGTTGATCAACTGGAACTGGTTCAGAGAAGCACCACAAGAACAAATGAAGGATTAGAAAACACACCCTAAAGTGATAAAACTCAAAGAGCTCAAAGTAGTTAGTTTAACAAAGAGCAAGTGAAGTGCTGACTTAATCAAAGTCTCTAAATTCCTGAATTCCTTTCTGGAAGAGAAAGTTCTAGCATGATCCAATGGCTGGAAGTTGAAGCTAGACAAATTCAGACTGGGTATAAGGTGTTAATTTTTACAATGAATGTAATTAATTATTAGAACAATTTGCCAAGGTATGTGGTGGGAATTTTTAAATCAAGATTGGATTTTTTTCTAAAAAAAAATGTAGTAGGAATTATTTTGGAGAGGCCAGACTAGATGATCACAATGGCCTCTTCTGGACTTGGAATCCATGAATCTATGGATTTGTGTACTGCTGCTTTCCCCTGTTACAGGAGTCCTCTGTAGTTGTATATCTGTAAACCGTGATTAGATCAGGTGCTAGTGGATTGCACTCAAGTATATGCAGCATAAATCTTTACCATTCTAGGACTAATAAAACTCATAGATGTGGCTTCTTCTGGGAGCTCTTTGTCTGTGCCAAGGAACTGGGAGGGGTCAAATTATGGTATTTATCATTATTTCACAGAAGGGGAAAATGAGACTGAGGGAGGGGGCTGGTATAACACACTGAATTTCACAGTGGGAAAAACAGGCCTCGTGTGCTCGTTTCCTATGCTTTAACCAGGAGACCAGCCTGACTTGGCAGAATGTGTTACACACCCTAGGAAATCTGTGACATCCTGTTGAGTTCACATGACCCCAGGGTGATGGGAAGCTGAGGGTGGAGTGCAAAACAGTTCCCCTCATGCAGTCAATTTAAGATACAGTTCATGAATAATGTAGGTAGGATAAAGACGGATGATGATGGAAAGAGATTCTAACTGATGAAGAGATCTACCTACTTTGAGAGAGTTGTCTGGTTATGACATGGCAGAATCTCATTTATATGCAGGGCTGGCTCCAGGCACCAGCCCAACAAGCAGGTGCTTAGGGTGGCCAACGGAGAGGGGGCAGCACGTCCAGCTCTTTGGCGGGAGGTCCCTCACTCCCTCTTGGAGCAAATGGCCCATCACCGAATTCTGAAGTGGTGGAGGTACAGCTGATCATAAATGCAGCTTTTTTTTTTTTTGCCTTACTTGGGGCAGCAAAAACCCTGGAGCTGGCCCTGTTTATACAGAGTACCCTGCACACCATTTTAGCATAAAAGGAAAGTGATGTAGAATAGCACAAAGACTTTAAGTCCCTACGATACTGCTACAGTGGTGTAAAGTTACTTTCACAGAAATGAGAATCACCTAAGAAATCTTCCTGCAATGTTTATATATATATGTATTTGGGGAAAGCAAGATATGCCATCCTATAATGCACCACTTAGCAGCAGTCAAGGCTGCTGTGTGTCTTCTGGAGGGAAAAAGTTTGGGAATGAAGGGAGTTTATATTGACAAGGTCCGTCAGCACAGCTGGTGAGACAAATCCACTGGCCAGACACACCTGGAATTGTAAGAGAAAGTAACTGTATTGTGAAATAACTTCACCTTTCAGGGCAATGTGAACCAGCTGGAAATCACCACTGTCATTCTAAAAGTTTGCCTCATTGAGAAGTCAGGAAGAATGGATACAGCTCATCTTTATTTTTTAAAATATTTTGTAGTCTAGAATGAGCAAAAGGAAATAGCGTTCATTTTAAACTGTATACCTAATAGAGTCAATTGGGTTTTTTGCATCTAATATTTAAGGAACAGAAGAACATAACATAAGAACGTAAGAACGGCCATGATGGATCAAACCAAAGGTCCATCTAGCCCAGCATCATGTCTTCCGACAGTGGCCAATGCCAGGTATCCCAGAAGGAATGAACAGAAAAGGCAATTATGAAGTGATTATCCTGTCACCTATTCCCAGCTTCCAGCAAACGGAGGATAGGGACATCATCCCTGGCTAATAGCCATTGATGGACATATCCTTCATACAGATATTTTAATTTTCATTCAAACTTTTAATGTATTTTTTCACTGAAAAAAATATATATTTTTGTTTAGAAACTTTCAGTTTTATATCAAAATTTTTTTTTGACAGGGTTATTGATCTAGTGAATGCGGGGAAGCTGTTGATGTGATATATCTTGATGTAAGTCAGGCTTTGACACAAACTAGAGAAATGTAGTCTAGATGAAATTACTATCAGGTGGGTACACAAACGTGTAGTTATGAATGGTTTATTGTTACACTGGGATGATGTATCTAGTGGAGCTCTGCCGGGCTCAGTCCTGGGTCCAGTACCGTGCAATATTTTCATTAATAACTTGGATATTGAAATGGAGACTATGCAATGGAGATGATGCCAAGCTAAGAAGGGTTAAAACCACTTTGGAGGCCAGGGTTAGAATGCAAGACAACCCTGAAAAATTAGAGAACAGGTCAACAATCAGCAAGATGAAATTCAAGCAAGACAGAACTTAAGAAGGGAAAATCAAATGCATAACTACAAAATGGGGGATAACTGTCTAGGTGGTTGTACTGCTGAAGAATATCTGGGGCTTATAGTGGATTCCCCATTGAATATGAGCCAAATATGCAAATGGAATTATAACCAATAGTAAAAGGTTCTATTGCCACATACATAAAAAGAAAACAAGGAAAGAAGTTGGACTGCTAAGCACTGAGGATGGAGTAGAGATGAAAGATAATCTAAGCATGGCCTTAAACCTGAACATGTACTTGCCTCAGTTTTTAATAAGGTTAATAGAGAATTTAGGAGTAGTGGCAGGGTGGCTAATGGGAACGAGGATATGGAGGTCGAAATTACCAAGCCCAAAGTGGAATAATAGAATATCAGGATTGGAAGGGACCTCAGGAGGTCATCTAGTCCAACCTCCTACTCAAAGCTGGACCAATTCCCAACTAAATCATCCCACTCAGGGCTTTGTAAAGCCTGACCCTAAAAACCTCTAAGGAACAAGATTCCACCACCTCCATAGCTAACCCATTCCAGTGCTTCACCACTCTCCTAGTGAAAAAGGTTTTCCTAATATTTAAACTAAACCTTCCTCACTGCAACTTGAGACCCTTACTCCTTGTTCTGTCATCAGGTACCACTGAGAACAGTCTAGATCCATCCTCTTTGGAATCCCCTTTCAAGTATCATCCTAGTAGCCCTTCTCTGTACCTGTTCCAGTTTGAATTCATCCTTCTTAAACATGGGAAACCAGAACTGTACACAATATTCCAGGTGAGGTCTCACCAGTGCCTTTTATAATGGTACTAACATCTCCTTATCTCTACTGGAAATACCTTGCCTGATGCATCCTTAAACCGCATTAGCTTTTTTAACAGCCATATCACATTGGCGGTTCATAGTCATCCTGTGATCGACCAATACTCTAAGGTCCTTCTCCTCCTCTGTTACTTCCAACCGATGTGTCCCCAATTTATAACCAAAATTCTTGTTATTAATCCCTAAATGCATGACCTTGCACTTTTCACTATTAAATTTCATCCTGTTACTATTACTCCAGTTTACAAGGCCATCCAGACCTTCCTGTATGATATTCCGGTCCTTCTCTGTGTTAGCAATACCTCCTAGCTTTATGTCATCCACAAACTTTATTAGCACATTCCCACTTTTTGTGTCAAGGTCAGTAATAAAAAGATTAAATAAGATTGGTCCCAAAACCAGTCCCTGCTTTGAACAGGAGGTTGGACTAGTTGACCTCCTGAGGTCCCTTCCAATCCTGATATTCTATGATTCTGTGATTCAGTGTTCTTGGGGGCTGGAAGTTTAGAGGATCAGAGAACTTCTTCTCTCCCTCGACAGCTAAAGGAGAATTCTTTGGGCCTGAATTTTAGTTAAAATCAGACTTCTTATAATTTTTCTGGTAACTTTTCCCTCCTTCTCACTTCTCAACCCCACTCAGCCAGTTCCACCAACATGTAAGCATTAAAGTGTGACTTTCTAGGCTAAAAGGACCCTAAGAGCTTCTCCATATGGAGGGTTAGGTTGAGCAAGCTGCGGGATGTAAATCTACAAAGTCATAAAGCAACTCTACAAGTCATAAAACAACATAACAAAAAATGCCCATACAGGTCTGTCTCATCTTACGCTGGGGTTATGTTCTGCAGTCAGCACTTAAAGCGAAAATCGCGTATAGTTAAAATTACATTGAGTGTAATGGTGGGTGGAATCGCTCCCACTACAGAAACAGTATTTAAATTGTCATTTTTCTCTTTTTTTTTTGCATTTTTCTTGTTTTTGCTGACAGTGTAAAGCTGAAATTGTGCATGCTAAATGCGCCAGACCTGTACTGGGTCAGACCACAGGTCCATCTAGCCCAGTATCCTGTCCTCCAATAGTGGCCAATGCCAGATGCTTCAGAGTGAATGAACAGAACAGGTAATCATCAAGTGATCCATCCCTGTCACCCATTCCCAATTTCTGACAAGAGATGTTTAATAGGTGCACCATCCCTACCCATCCTCACTAATAGCCATTGATGCTGCCCATCCTCCATTAATTTATCTAATTAGTTTTTTGAACTCTTTTATAGTCTTGGCATTCACAACGTCCTCTGGCAAAGAGTGCCACAGGTTTAATATGTGTTGTCCTATCTATCTATCTATCTATCTATCTATCTATCTATCTATCTATCTATCTATCTATCTATCTATCTATCTATCTAAGATGCCTATTGTGGTGATGTCATGGAGTGAATACCTTGGTAGTTTTGGAACCATAAGAATGAAGTTCCAGTGGGACCCTTCTGGTATAGTGTGACAACCCCTCTAGGCACAGTCTCACTAGGGCAAGCCTCCTTGATTTCAACTCCTCCTGTATTTACACTGTGAGCACCCCACAGTGAGTCTGCCTGAATGGGACACCACGGGAAGCCTTACAATACCCCCCTCAGATGGGCCGTGCACCCCAACTTTGCAGTCAATAGTGACTCTCAGCCAGTATAGTAAAATAGAAATGTTTATTAATTGATTGGGACACAGCATAGAACAGATATTGTTAGACAGAAACTCAGCAAAATCCATCTTGGGGAATCCAGAGGCCCTGGGCTCTTCCCCCACCCCCCGAGTCCCAAAAGGAGACTAACTGGCTTCCAGCATGCCCACTTGCCCCTCCTCCATCCTTTGTCTCTTTCCTGGGCAAACTGGCATCTGGCTTCCACTTCTTGCTTTGTTCTCCATCACCTCCAGCTGGCTCTTGCGGAGGATGGATCCCGGCCACGACAGTCACACCTGCCCACTAGGTGTCTCTGCAATGATCAACACACCCTTGTCCCACCACGTAAATACTGAGGTAACACATAGGGAAAACTGAGGCACACAAATTTGTGATGGGTTGGATCACAGAAACTCCCTTGGGACTGGCACCTGATGTGCTGGGACTGCCTCTGAGCCCATTTTCCCAGACAGCTTGGGACTTCAGTACCCTGCCTTGTTTGAGCGAGACATGCTTGCCTGCTGTAAACACAGATCCAAGTCTGAACCATGTCCCTCACAAGCTGCAGGGTTAACTGAAAACTTCTGGTGTCCCATGTTCAAGAAGGATGAATTCAAACTGGAACAGGTTCAGAGACGGGCTACAAGGATGATCCGAGGAATGGAAAAACTGCCTTATGAAAGGAGACTCAAAGAGCTTGGCTTGTTTAGCCTGGCCAAAAGAAGGCTGCGGGGGGATATGCTTGCTCTATATAAATATATCAGGGGGGTTAACGTTAGGGAGGGAGAGGAATTATTTAAGTTTAGTACTAATGTAGGCACGAGGACGAATGGGTATAAACTGGATATTAGGAAGTTTAGACTTGAAATTAGACGAAGGTTTCTAACCATTAGGGGAGTGAAGTTCTGGAACAGCCTTCCGAGGGAAGTAGTGGGGGCAAAAGACTTTCCTGGCTTTAAGACAAAGCTTGATAAGTATATGGAGGGGATGTTATGATAGGATTGTTAATTTGGGCAATTGATCTTGGATTACCACCAGATAGGTCTGCTCAATGGTCTGCGGGGAGATGTTGGATGGAATGGGAACTGAGTTACTGCAGAGGATTCCCTCTTGGGTGCTGGCTGGTGACTCTTGCCCACATGCTCAGGGTTTAGCTGATCGCCATATTTGGGGTCGGGAAGGAATTTTCCTCCAGGGCGGATTGGCAGGGGCCCTGGAGGTTTTTCGCCTTCCCCTGCAGCGTGGGGCACGGGTCGCTTGCTGGTAGTTTCTCTGCAGCTTGAGGTCTTCAAACCAATTTTGAGGATTTCAATAACTCTGTCCTGGGTTAGGGGTTGTTATAAAATTGGATGGGTGGGGTTCTGTGGCCTGCCTTGTGCAGGAGCTCAGACTAGATGATCAGATTGGTCCTTTCTGATCTATGAGTCTATGAGTCTATGAGTCTATGTAAGTGCTCCTGTCTCCAGCATCCTGATACCCAGCAACCAATGGGGACCAAACCCCAAATAAATCCATTTTACTCTGTATAAAGGTTATACAGGGTAAACTCATAAATTGTTCACCCTCTATAACACAGATAGAGAGATATGAATAGCTGTTTTCTCCCGCAGGAATTAATTACTTGCTCTGGGTGAATTCATAGTCAGAAGTGATTTTATTAAATATAAAAAGTATCATTTAAGTGGTTCCAAGTAATATCAAACAGAACAAAGTAAAGTACCAAGCAAAATAAAACAAACAAACAAACAAAACTTAAGTCTAAGCCTAAACACAATAAGAAATTAAATGCAGGTAAATCTCACTCTCAGAGATGTTCCAATAAGCTTATTTTACAGACTAGACTCCTTCCTAGTCTGGATCCAGCAATCACTCACACCTCTGTAGTTACTGTCTTTTGTTACAGTTGCTTTCAGGCATCTCTTTGGGGTGGAGACGCTATATCTTGACAAAATGGAGGGGTTTCCCAGGGCCTTATATAGTCTCTCTTGTGGGGTGGGAACCTCTTGTCTTCTTCTATTCAGAATTGCAGCTATGAGATGGAGTTTTAGAGTCCCCTGGGCAAGTCACATGTTCATGCATGACTCAGTTCTTTACAGGCCAATGCCACTGTCCACATACTAGTAAGAATGTTCCCAGGAATGCTCGGATGTGGACTGGCGTCTTTCAATGTTCATTCTTAGTTAAGTACTACCAATTACTTGAGTAACCTCTTCACATTATGCTGACCAAATCTACCTTATGTGCTTCCTATAGCAAACATTTTAAATATAAGCATAGAGCCAATGCTCACAACTTCAGATATAAAAATGACACATGCATACGAATAGAATGAATACATTCAGTAGAACATAAACTTTTCAAAGATATGTTACATGGCATATGTAGCAGAAACATATTCCAGTTATGTCATATTTACATTCATAAACATATTTCTATAAAGCAATGTCACAACACTATTCAGACAAAACATTAAAAACATCCCCACTTGTTACAGGTGTCAAATAACTATTAAAGAAACACGGCAGTATTATAGAGGAGGAAAATGAGTCATAAAGTGGTTATGTGAAATACCCAAGGTCACATAGTAAGTCAGTGATACAGCTAAGCACTGAACCCATATTTCCTATACTCCCAGCCAACAACTATATTATAACGAACAGAAATATTTCTGTCTTCATGGAGTTAAATGACTAATTAAGAATAAAGGACACACACCCATTTTGAGCAGTCACATCTTCCCAGTCTTTTCTTTCCAACAAGAAATAAATTTTCTATCTACCAGCCTCTTTAGGGCTTCGCGTACTTCCCTGTTCCTCAAACTATATAGGAGGGGATTCACCATGGGGGTCACTATGGTATAGAAGATGGAGAAGACTTTATTCAGATCTAGGGAGTGGTCAGCGGCTGGTACCATGTTCATAACAATCACAGTCCCATAGAATGCGGTGACCACTATAAGGTGAGATGAGCAAGTGGAAATGGCCTTTTGTGACCCAGCAGTGAACAGGTGGTTGAGGATGGCAGATAGGATATAAATATAGGAAACACGTTTAACAAAAAGGGGACCAATGTCAGAGTGGAAGACAAGAAGAAGGAGACCTTTTTGAAGAGGTAAGTATCTGAGCAGGCCAGCTTCAGGAGCGGGAAAAAATCACAGAAGAAATGATCTATTTCATTGGGATCGCAGAATGTTAAGCTCGACATGAACAGAATGGTGACCAAGATGATCACAAAGCCACTGATCCAAGAGGCAGCTGCCAGGAAAAGGCACATGCCCCTGCTCATAACAGCTGCATAGGGAAGCGGATAGCATATTGCTAGATACCGGTCATATGACGTCATGGACAGGAGGAGACACTCGGTGTCACCCAAGGAACCGAACAGATAAAACTGGGCCCTACAGACACTGAAAGAGATCGATTTTGCCTCAGTGAGGAAGCTGGCTAGCACACAGGGGAATATGTTGGTTGTGTAGCAGATCTCCAGGAAGGAGAGGTTACCCAGGAAAAAGTACATGGGGGTATGAAGGCTCCCCTCAGCAGACAGTGTGATGAACAGGAGGGTGTTTTCCACCAGGACTACAAGTTAGAAAAGTAAAAACAACACAAAGAGTAGGATCTGTACTTCATGGCTCTCTGAAAATCCCAGCAGTATGAACTCCATGACTGACATTTCATTCCATAGGAGGAGCTTTGCCATATAGGATTTAGCTGGAGAAAAGTGACATTAGAATGCAAGTAAGTATTACGAAGACTAATCTGAAGTTTTTACTCTGCCTTTACTCATTCCTCAGTAAGGGCTAGATTCTGGCCTGACTCATTTGGTGAAATTCACAGGGGCCAGCAGAAGAACTATTCTATACTTCGGTCCCAAGTGCACTTTGATACAGTTCAGCCCCGTCTGTGGTCCAGCGGGAGCACTGCCTCTATGGCTCCTGGTTCCTCAACCATCATCTCTCTTGGGCAGAGACTTGTGTCTCCCTCCCTCCTGACTCCCCACCATATTTCCAGTCTTCACAGACTGTGCTGTGATTTTCCCAGCAAGACCATCTGCCTCACTGGGCCTGCTTTGCCTTCGTTCCTCAGAAGCTATAAACAGTATAATTGCTCACTGTTCAATTACCACACCACCCTTTCTAAGCAAGCACATTGATTCTGAAGGTGAGATCATTACAGAGAAAACACTAAGAACATAAGAATAGCCATACTGAGTAAGACCAAAGGTCCATCTAGTCTAATATCCAAAGGTCCATCTAGTCTAATATCCTGTCTGCCTCCAGTGGCCAATGCTAGGTGCTTCAGAGAGAATGAACAGAACAGGGAATCATCAAGTGATCCATCCCCTGTCACCCATTCCCAGCTCTGGCAAACACAGGCCAGAGACACCACCCCTGACTATCCTGGCTAATAGCCACTGACGGTCCTATCCTCCATGAACATATCTAGTTCTTTTTTGAACCCATAAAAGAAGTTGCACACCTGCTAATCATCTCACTAGAGAACATCCCAACTCCAACCAGTGCTCTGGCCAGTCCTTCAAATACCACTAAGCGTATTTTTTGTGCATACAAATTCGTAACTGGCTTGGTTGAGAACAAGTACACCCATGCAGCTGTGAATCACTTCTATATACAGTTTCAGTCTTTGACCTGCCCTCATTTAAGAGTTGTTCTATAGACAAAGGGTCACCTTTTCCTTCAGTGTGGGGGTTACATTATCATATACCTCTGCTTAGAGAGTTCCTGGGGAACCCATTTAACTTAAAAAGTTCACATTGTTCCAAATAGTTCTTTGAAGCTCATAACCCTTCCCAAGCTTTTCATTAGTCAGGTCTCCTCCTTATAGATCTTACCACAATAATACAGAAACATTTACATTTTTAATACAATGAACTCCTAAAATTACTTAGTTCAATATGGTTTAATGTAATTCAGTAAGGTCTGCCCAGGATATTGCAGGAAATTGCCATGTCTGTCACACATTTGTGCTCCATTTAAATTCCACTTGGGACATTTGTAGTGCATAGGCTATTCGCTGGACAATCGGCACATCCATTTCTTGCAATCATTTCATCCACTGAGTGATATTCTATCCCATGACTAGTCCCAAGTGCTATTCAAAATGACAAGGGATGGCAAAATTGAAGCCTTTCTTGAAAAACCACTCACAGAGCTCAAAGATCAGAGCCTGAAACTGTTACTCCATTTTTTCCCCTGATTTATACAGCCAAATTCCCACTGAAGTAATCATGAGTTTGGGACTTTAGGAAGTGGCCCATTGTTTATGCAACCTTCATCCACTTTGGAAATCTCAGTGTGTTTCCCAGACTTTTCATGGTAAATTTTCCCCCTTTTGGCAGCAGCTATAGTACTGATCCCTTCTGAAAACTGGCCTCTAGATCCCAGTTACATACATATTAATCACCATCATCTAGAAATAGACATCACTTTTAAGAATCAAGAGAAATTAACAAGTGTCAATATATTAACTTCCCATCATACCTGGTCAGATTCTTATTCAATTTAAATCCACTAACACCTGTAGCAGCAATTCATTTTTACACCAGTGCAAATGAGATCAGAATCTGGCCTGTGTTTTCTTTGTAGAAATGCACTGTAAAGGCCCTGATCAGATTCACATGTTCAGTAATTATTCAGGACAGTATCAATCACCTTTCCTTCCTGATGTTTTCCTCTTCTTTCCATAAGAATTGCAGATAGAAGGAGAGAATGGAGAGAATGGATTTGAACCTCTTGTCTTCAAGTATCACTCTGTCTTGTAGCCAACAGATGAAAAAGTAACCTCTCCTTCTACCTAACAATGTGATATTTATAGCAGACAGCAAGATCTCCCTTGATGCTCTTGAGGGGCATAAGAATTACTGAGTTGGAGAGCTAATAATTTTGTTTTGAAGATTTTGTAAACAGCAATTTTAATTACAATTGTAACCTCAGATGAAGCAGCATTGCAATAGCTAGTCCATTATGGAAGGTCTCTAGTGGATGAAGAGTGTGGTCTGCAGCATGAAATCCTCACTGAAACACGCCAACACCACTGTATTCCTGCTGTGCTAGTGAAAAACACTCTTGCATGTCATTAACTTAACTTCTGAGTAATCCCATTGAATTTAGGCATAAAATGTCCCACATGCATAAGAGTCAGTAGAAAAGCCTGTCAAGCGAGTGTGTAACCCACCGCCTGCTTGGTGTGACACTCTGTGCCCGTCCACTAGCACCTAGACCTGCTAGACTTTAACGAGTTTGCTAGAACCTTAGCTAAGAGGCACATGGCTTTTAGCTCCTGCAGTAGAGGCTCATGCACTAAGCTTTAGTGTCCCAGGTTCAGTCTCCCCTGCCAATGACCATGAACTGTTGGTGTTACAAGTGCAAGACTGTTCTTATGTTCAACGTATTGTATGGAAATATGTGAGCTATCAACTCAATTCCCGCCCGTGCTTGAGACTGTGGGGCTCTGGAGGGGAAATCAACCTGTGTTGACTGCACAGTCCCCATTACAAATTAAAAGCAGTTGAGCCTCATATGTGGCCTTGAAAAATCCCACCCTTCGTAATATGGGGACAGATTTATTGTAGGGTTCTGTTTATAAATACAAAATGGTCATGCAGACCCTAGTATAACAAAAAGTGGGGTTCTTTACCTAGAAGCTAGACCATGTACAGCTCGCATGGCTGGTGCTTTACTTCAATCAGTAGACACACATGTTTTTAGATCCAGAGGTCTTATGATCAGTTCCCCAAGACAACCCAGCCAAGAATGCCCTAACACTAGGTTAAGAGGCGCTGTAGAAATGGATAGTTTGAAGAGATGAAAGTTACGTTTTGTTTACAGAGTGTCTACACTGCAGCTGGAGGTGTTATTTCCAGCTCAGGCAGACATACCCTCACTAGTTTTGACTGAGCTAGCACACTAAGGTAGCAGTGTAGCAGCAGTGGTGGAGGCAATAGGGTGGGCTGCCTGTCCTGAGGATATCACTAGGGTCTCCATGGGATTCTGCTAGCCAGTGCTGCCAAAGCTGCCCTTCCCTTTTTAGCTGGCTTGCTTGCTCAAAGCTAGTGAAGGTATGTCTAAACTAGATGCCGTGTAGATGTACCCAAAGGTAGAATTGGAACTTGTAAGGATGCCTATCAAAGAGTATTAGGGAAAATACAGAATAAAAAAAGCAAGAAAAACGCAGAGTGATGGAAGATCACAAAAAGTTAGACATATTTGGTGATTTGTTTTTTCATTTTATTAAATTTGCTGTTGTGATATTCTTACCCCCTCAAATGCACCTGATTCATCCCCACAGCTTAATTATGTTTGCCTTGTCTCAAATATCGGACACCCTTTCACTCTATCACTGGTCTCTGCACATTTTCAGCTAGCGCCACCTTCCTCAGCCTCAGACTAACATTTAGCTAGGTCAGAGGCCACAAACAAGGACAAGTCAGGCCTGAAGCTGGGCTATTCTAAGAAGACAAAGTGATTTAGGAACCCAATTACCATTGTTGAGCACCTAACTCCTTAAACTCTTTTGGGCTTCTAACTCACTGGGCATCTTTTGAAAACCCTAACCTACAGCAGGCTTTAAAGTCTTTGTGCTGGTTTCACCAAAGTTTGCCCCCAACGCAAAGAGTGATCACCGCTCATCATCATCAACACCTCATTGCTGGCAATGATCATGACCAGAGCTGGTTGGAAATTGGAAACACTTTAATGAAAAAATTTTTTTTCCACATTTTATATTGAAAATTATTATCTAAAAAATTCCTGTCAGAAAATTTTCATTTCTCTGCATTTTCTGGGTTTTTCTTGTTTGGATGGTTTATTCTCCCTCCCCATCCCCTCCTGTTCCTTTCTCTTCTCTCATCTTCCTCCTTCCATGCCCTGCCCCCCCCCCACATTTCCCCTTTTTTTTACATTTTCCATTTTGCCACTAAAAAATGGGAATAGGGAAAGAGAAGAGAAAGCGAGGAAATAAAAAAATAGAAGAGAATTAAAAAAATAGTTTACAATTTCATTGAAAGAAACAGAAAATTATATATATATATATATATTCAAAAAAATTACCAGTTTAGAAAAAGGACCATTTTTCAACAACAACAAAATTCAAACAGCTTTAATAACTACCATAGGCACTGACTCTGTGGGTTCTCCAGGGATGAACCACTCATGGAGAAAAAAAATGGCAGGTGCTTAGCATCAACTGGCAGCCAAACTCCCCTACTTCCACCTGAACATCTTCCCCTCCCTCCCAGTGCCTCTCGAATGCTGCAGAACAGCTGTTCAGCAGCATGCAGGAGGCACTGGGAATGAGGGGGAGGTGCGGAGACAGGGTGCACTTGGGGTATGGGGTGGAAATAGTCAGGGAAGAGGTGAGGTGGGGATGGGGCCTTGGGGGAAGGGGTGGAGTGGGGGTGGGGCTGGAGGTGGAGCAGAGGCTGAGCACCCTCAGGGAAAATTAGAAGCCAAAGCCTGTGATAATTCCTAACCACACTGAAAAAGAAATAAAACAAAGTCATATATGCTGGACGGACCCCTGACCACAGCTCAAGACATATGATTTTTAAATTGAATGACGGTCACACGGGTCAAAATACTCAGTGTGAGCTTGTTTCCCCAAGATTTTGAAGCATCTAATGACCATCCACATGCATTATCTCCAGATTATTTATCCTAAATAATTTAGCTCGGATGCTCTGACTTCTTCTAAAAGCCATAAGGCTCCTAGTGGCTCTTCTCAGGGCCTGCTTGACCTCTTTGTTTCTTAGGCTGTATATGAGAGGATTGACCATGAAGTAAAGACGGTGTAGAAGACAGAGAACACTTTGTGTAGGCCTCCCATCAGGTTATGGTTTGGCAAGATATACATAATCATTAGGGTTCCACAGAAACTTCTCACCACAATGAGGTGAGAGCAGCAGATGGAAAAAGCCTTCTGTCCCCTAGTGGTGGAAGGGATCCTCAGGATAGTAGTGATGATAT
Source organism: Gopherus evgoodei (assembly GCF_007399415.2). Lineage (NCBI taxonomy): Eukaryota > Metazoa > Chordata > Testudines > Testudinidae > Gopherus > Gopherus evgoodei. The sequence goes on along the minus strand of NW_022060066.1, from coordinate 435,871 downwards.
GAACACAGAATGTCACGGTTAATAGAAATGGTGGAAAAGGTTTCAATGGCAGACGAAAGCCAGAAGTTGTATCTGATGGGTGTCACTGCAGGGCAATTTTATCATTGGTGTGAAGTCACAAAAGAAATCGACAATTTCATTGAGGCCATAGAAAGTTAAAGGTGACATTAGAAATATTATTATGCTAATAGATAGAAATACACTGAATCATAGAATCATGAAATATCAGGGTTGAAAAGGACCTCAGGAGGTCATCTAGTCCAACTCTTTTAGCACCCTCAGATGCAGATCATCCAGTCCCATGGAATTGTGCTTGTCCAGTTTTTCCAAATAATCCTGAACCACTTCTTTCTCCACAGAGGGCTGGTCACCTTCTCCCCCATACTGTGCTGCCCAGTGCAGTAGTCTGGGAACTGATCTTGTTTGTGAAGACAGAGGCAAAAAATGTCATTGAGTACATTAGCTTTTTCCACATCCTCTGTCACTAGGTTTCCTCCCTCATTCAGTAAGGGGCCTACACTTTTCTTGACTTTCTTCTTGTTGCTAACATACCTGAAGAAACCCTTCTTGTTACTCTTAACATCTCTTGCAAGCTGCAACTTGAAATGTGATTTTGCCTTCCTGATTTCACTCCTGCATGCCTGAACAATATTTTTATACTCCTCCCTGGTCATTTGTCCAATCTTCCACTTCTTGTAAGCTTCTTTTTTGCATTTAATATCAGCAAGGATTTCACTGTTAAGCCAAACTGGTCGCTTGTCATATTTACTATTCTTTCTACATATAGGAATGTTTTTTTCCTGCAACTTCAATAAGTATTCTTTAAAATTCAGCCAGCTCTCCTGGACTCCTTTCCCCTTCATTTTATTTTCCCAGGGGAACTGTAGGCAAAAAATGTCAAAAGCAAGAAAATAACTGTGGGTACCTAAGTCCTCATTTATATGTTTGAGGATCAGAATTTCAAAAGCATTTCAAATTTGTGACAAAATTAACCTTTTTTCACCATCAAAATTTCACCTTTTTTCATCAATGTTTCGAAATACAACATTTTCAACCAGAAAAATAGGACAAATTTTTCAAGCCCACATGCATGAAAAATTATCTATTTCTTTGTATTGATATTTCAAATTTGATGGAAAATTTCAGTAACAAAATGTGAAACTCCAAACATTTCAACTAGATATACGCTGAGTAGGTGGTGAGTGAGGGTGAGGGACAGAAGGACATGTTTATTTGAGCAGGTCTCCTCTCTCCTTTACTTTCCCTATAAGGATTGAAGTTTTTTTCCTTTGACTGTTTGTATAGTCTAGGGAATAAGCATGTTATTAACATCCCCCTTCTCATTAATTTTGAAAACCCAGCAGCAAAAGAGTCAAGATGCACCTTCCTATTGGAAGGATAAATACTGAGTCAGGAAAGGCACTCATTTGCTGTCACTGGATATAACACAAGAGATACCATGTGGGACAAGAGAACCAGGTCTCATTTCTGAGAGAACTGAAGCATATGCGATACATGAGGAGTCCAGACAGCCTGCAGAAACAGCATATGTGATACTGAGTGAAGGAGTCAGATCAGGGTTTAAATATTGTGTCCATCATTCTTTAAGGTAGAGTAACCATTTAATCACTCCTTTTATTTGCAAATATGAGAATCAGATATGGAAATGAAGTTTAGAGATTAAGTGATCTTGTTCATCCACCACCACCACCACCCCCCTGCCCCAGAGGAGGATTTTATCATATTGTTGCACTTCCTTCACAAGCTTGCGGAGGCCCTGGATAGATAAGATTATATGGTAAACAGCTGTAAAGGGCTTCAGTCTCCAATGAAAATATCAGCCTTAAGCATTCATAGATTTCCAGGCCAGAAGGGACCACTGAGATCATCTAGTCTGACCTCCAGCATAAGACAGACCATAGAACTTTCCCAACAGTAATTCCTAGAGCAGATCTTTTAGATAAACATCCAATCTTGATGTAAAAATTACCAGTGATGGAGAATCCACCATGACCTGTGGTAAATTGTTCCACTGGTTAATTACTCTCACTGTTAAAAATGTACACCTTATTTCCCCTCTGAATTAGTCTTGTCTCAAATTCCAGCAACTGGATAGCGTTAGACCTTTCTCTGCTAAGTTGAAGAACCCATTATTACATATTTGTTCCCCATGTAGGTACTTATAGACTGTCATCAAGTCACTTCTTAACCTTCTCTTTGTTAAGCTAAATAGATTGAGCTCCTTGAGTCTATCTCTATAAGGCAAGTTGTCTAATCCTTAATCATTCTCAGGGCTCTTCTCTGAATCCTCTCCAATTTGTCAACATGTCTCTTGCATTGTGGGCAACAGAACTGGACACAGGATTCCAGCAGTAGTCGCACCAGTGCCAAATACAGAGGTAAAAAAACCTCTCTACTCCTACTCAGGATTCCCTGGTTTATGCATCCAAGGATTGCATTAGCCCTTTTGACCACAGCCCGGCACTAGGAGCTCATGTGCACCTGATTATCCATCACCCTCCCAATCTTTTTATGAGTCAGTCCTTCCCAGGATACAGCCCTACATCAGTAAGTATGGCTGACATTTTTTGTTCCTAGATGTATATATTTACATTTAGCCACATTAATATGCAAATTGTGTGTGCCCAGTTTACCAAGTGATCCAGATCACTCTATGTCAGTGACTTTTCCTCTTCTTATTTACCATTCCCCTAAATTTGGTTTTGCCTGAAAACTTTCTCAGGGAAGATTTTATGTTTTATTCTATTGATGAAGCTGAGACTGTCTTCACTTCCCTTTAAACCAAGTTAGTTTTTTGCACTAATACTTATTTTCTTCCTTGAGTGCGGCTTTTTGGGTGACCAGTGAATCATCCTTAAATGTTTCACTTTTTTCTGATTAAATTATTCTTCCAGCTGATTTGTCTCATAATTGTTTTCAGCTTTGTGCAATTGGCCCTTTTAAAGCCCCAAGTATGTATACATATATATATATATATCACTGCTCTAGATATTATTCTTTTTGCACATTGTATGCTTGGTTAAGTCATGATCGCTTGTACTTACGTTACCATTAATTTTTAGTTCTTTGATCCATTCCTTTTTATCTGTCTAGATGAGATGTAATATAGAATTCCCCCATATAGGAGGCAACACCTTTTGCATTAGGGAATCATCATCTATAATATTTAGAAATTCAAGGGATGTTTTAGCATGGGACCTGCAGCAAATGTCACTCAAATTGGAGTCCCCTATGATCACACATCTTTTTTTCTTACACGTTGTAGACAGGTGGGTTCATTCTGTTCCCTAGTGTGATTTGAGGTTCTGTCACAGTCCCCATCTTGTGCTTTATCTATTAAAATATAGATCCATAAGAATTCAAGATTATTTTTTTCCAAGTAGCAGTGACTCGGGAACAGGTAATGCCATTTTTGATGTAGACTGTCACTCCACACTCCCTTTTGCCCTTTTGTTCCTTGCTAAATAGGTTATAACCATTAATTTTAACATTCCAGTCACAGGAATCGTTAAGAGGCAGATGTTTCAGCACCCGCTAGCAAATCCTTACTGGGATTGTCAAAGGGGCTGAGGGAATTTAGGCACCAGCTCACATTGAATTTCAGTGGGAAGATTTTCACTGGTATTTGGGTGCTTACATTTGTAGATAGCTGCCTAGTGGGGTTTTCAGATGTGCCAACATTGATCTCCCAGTGATATCACTGATGTCCCAGTGAACTCCTAATGTAACCATTCATTGAAATCAATGAGAGTCAGGCCCATGCTGTGCTTAGGCATTTTTGTCAAGCCCACTAGATCCCTGTCTACCCCTAAAGATACCTAAATACATTTGAAAAGCTAGCCATAGGAGCTTAACTCCCTTAGGCTCCTTTGAAATTCCTAGTCAGGGAGAGAAATTGTTGCTGCTGGGGACTGAAGACTTTTGAAAATCTAGTCACTTATTTAGGTGATTGAATCAGGATTCCACTCTCATTCTCATGTTGTTTCTTTTTTAGATTGTTTTATTACTCTTATTCTTATTAATTATTGTTATTATACCAATCACTGTAGAATCTATGTCCTGACAAACTAATTTTTAGCTTGGGACATCTCTAGTTATGTCTGGGTGAAATCATTGATATCCCACCTGAAGCAGAAAACGCAGGTGCAAGAATGACTGAAAGAAACAAATGTTGATAGCAGGAAGGAAACTAGGTCTGCAAATCCTTACTGAAGAAAGAAAGGAATGGCTGAAGCCCAACTCTCTGCTGATTCTCTGATACAAAACAGTTATAGCCATTATGACAGAGAGTTGTTGTTGTTGTTTTTTTACTTAAACTGAAGGGAAAGTGTGTGCATTAAAAACTGTTCATAACACCTTTGGAAACTATGACCTATTTTTTACTGACTCAGAGGAAGCAATGAGATTGATTCCCTCTCTCAGTCACCCTGGTGTAAATCAGGAGTAACTCCCCTGAAGCGCTTCATCTGAAACATCCAGTACTGGCCACTCCTGGGGATGTGTTGTACTTCATGATTTATGGTGTCAACTGACCAACTCTACGAGGAAGGTATGACAATCTGTAACCCTATATTCACCCCTTTTAGAGGACTATGATAAATCTTGTACAAAGTAAGCCTTGTGAGGTATATTTTAAACTCATAATCCGCTGATTATTATTGTTTTTGTAAAATATGTGGGGTATCATTGTATGTAGAGTTATAAGATTCCACTGTATGATGTTACCAAGACTTGTTCCAACATATTATGGAGGACAGTCACAAATCAGTTCCACAGAGACAAAAGGCTAGCCAAGAGCCGCTGCCTAGGAAATGAGGGAGGGACATGTCGCCACTTCCAGAGATCCTCCCAAGGTAAGCACCACCCAGAGTCCGCAACCCCTTCTGTGCCCCTATCCCCTGCACTAGCCTTAAGCCCCTTCCCACACTCTAACTCCTGCTGTTGGGGGGGCCCCGATGGTTCGAAGCTGCCCCAGCAGCAGCTGATGCGGTTGGTCATGAGGCTGCCTGAGCTGTTCAGGTGGTCCCCAGATCAGCCGCACAGGCCACTGCAGAAGTCACAGAGCTCCCGGAAAGTCATGGAATCCATGACTTCTGTGACTGACTGCAGCCTTACTTGTGATAACTTAAAAATCTATCTTGCTCAACTTAATACATTTGTTTTATTCTTATATCTAAACCAATGTATTTAGATTGAAGTATTTGGCATTTCCATTTTAGATAATGGGATTTGAGTGTATCACTTTCATAGAATCATAGAAAATTAGGGTTGGAAGCACCACAGGAGGTCATCTAGTCCATCCCCCTGCTCAAAGCAGGACCAACACCAACTAAATCATTCCAGCCAGAGATGTCAAGCCAGGCTTTAAAAAACCTCTAAGGATGAAGATTCCACCAACTCCGCCTTTTTATTGATGAAGTGACAGACTTTATATGAGCTTTTCTAGAAGCAGAGAGCTGGGCTGTACAAGATGCACATTTCTGGGACGAAGTCTGGGACTGGGAGTTTGCTGGTGTTCTAAAGTGTAATTCAAGAGTGGCTAGTTATAGCAGTTATACAATATAGCTAGGAGTGATTTGCATGCTGGATGTGCTGTAGCCCATGAAAGCTTGTGCTCAAATAAATTTATCAGTCTCCAAGGTGCCACAGGTACTCCTGTTCTTTTTGCAGATATATACTAACATGACTGCTACTCCTAAATGCTGGAGAATGTGTGTGAACAGACTAAGTGTAGTGGCTTTCAAAGTGAAGCACTGTAAAAGGCACCCGAGAATGGAGGGAACACAGCTGTTCAACTGTCCAGATTGTACCCTGGGGAATGTCACGGAAGGAAAAATGAATATTGAATTTAGAGTTTTGGGTTGTAAAAATTGTCTAAGGCAGTTGAGTACTCATATTCCACTATGAGGAGATAGGACACCAAAGAAGATGAAATAATTTGGATGGCACCAGCAAGGTGTGTAGATAAAGAGAGCACTTGTTTGAACTCTCATAAGAGGAGATGGGTTACCAGAATCAAAATGAAATTGTATAGTGGGAATATCAGACATTCAAACTGCTGGGAGCCAAATACATGGTTGGCTAAAATGTGAAGATACAGGAAAGTTCACCTTTCTGATCTTGGGTCTTGACCCACCTATTGGGAAAGTAAATAGCCCAGCACTTGGGTAGAGAACCCAGATTTCAGAAGAGAGGTGAGAATTTTGGTGTTCCTGAGATTAAATAAAAGATACTTGGCTAAAATTTACAAGTATCTCCTTAAATTTAAATGGCTGAGTTTATTTTCTTTCCCCTAGATGCAATCAGTGGCAAACACTGAGTGGGGAAATCAATCAAGCATCACAGAATTCATATTCCTGGGATTTGAGAATATTCAGGAACTGCAGGTTCTTCTCTTCCTGGTATTTCTAGTGATCTACATTGTGACTGTGACTGCGAACATGCTCATCATTGTTCTAGTTATGGCTGATCAGCACCTTCACACCCCCATGTACTATTTCCTGGGGAATTTGGCCTGCTTGGAGATCTGCTACACTTCCATCATCCTGCTCAGGCTGCTTTCCAGTCTCCTGACTGGGTACAGAACCATGTCTGTCATGGGCTGTATTACACAAATGTATTTTTTTGGTTCTTTGGCAGCTGCAGAATGTTACCTCCTAGCAGCAATGTCTTATGATCGGTATTTGGCAATATGTAAACCACTGCATTATCCTACCTGTATGACAGGCAGGTTCTGCCTTCAGCTCACAGCTGGATCTTGGATAAGTGCATTTCTGGCTATTAGCATAATAGTGTTGTTCGTGTCACAGTTAACTTTCTGTGGCACCAATGAAATTGACCATTTCTTTTGTGAGCTCACCCTGGTGGTAAAACTCTCCTGCAGTGACACCAACGTGGTGGAATTTTTAATGTTCCTATTTGCCTCCATTTTCACTCTACCTCCATTTCTATTAACCATTATCTCCTATGTTCTTATTATAGCCACCATCCTGAGAATCTCTTCCGTCACTGGAAAGCAAAAGGCATTTTCCACCTGCTCCTCTCACCTCATAGTTGTTACAGTTTTCTATGGGACACTAATGATTGTCTATGTGTTACCGAAAAACAACAAACTCAGAGTTTTAAACAAATTGTTTTCTGTTTTCTACACTATCTTAACTCCTATGGTCAATCCCCTTATATATAGCCTGAGAAACAAAGACGTAAAGCAGGCTCTGAAAAAATATGCCAGTATGTTTTTGGCTTTTCCAAGAATTCAGACAATCAGAGCAAATCCATTCAGAATAACACCAAGTTGAAAGAACAAAAAAATTAAAATTATTCAGAAACCAAATTGTTCAGAAAAAATTTAGTTCATTTGTTTTTTAAATTTTCTCCTTTCTTTTTTTCTATTGGAACTTGCCATGAAAATTTGTTGGTTTCTTGTTTGTTTGTTTTTTCTTTATTTTTCACTTTTTCACTTCTTGTTTTTTTTTCCTTTCTTCCCCCTTTTTCCCCTAAATCCTCCTTTTCATTGGCAAAATAGGCAAAATAAAAACATGGGGAAAGGAGGGAAAGGGGAAGGGAAAACTCTAGAGACATTGTGGAAAAAGCAAGAAACAAACATCAAACCACATAATAAATGATTTCTTCAACTCCATGTTTCAATAATAAATGTCATGACAATTTCTGATAAATTAAAATGTAGTCCTTTTCAAAATATGCTGAAAGAAAATGATTATTAAGAGCGTGGGTTTTTATAAGAAATCTTTACCATTTTTCAAACAGCTCCTTGTGTTAGATAAAACATTGTGCAGGGTCTGTAAAATTGAATAGTGAGACTAAGAGTTTTCAAAGTATCCAATGTGGTCATTCCTAAAGAAGGAAACGTTCTTACCAACTGTGCATCACACACATCTATTTCTTTAACTAATGTGAATGTTAAAACAATCAATAGCCTATAGGCTTGTCGGTCTAACCTAGAGCTTACCATCTCCGGAAAAGCTTAGGGTGCATCAGTTGTTTTAGCCCCATCTGGAAGGGCCTGTCTATGGACTGGTCTACACTAAAGCTGTAAGTTGACCTAGTTACACTACTTCACTTATGTAAATTATGTAACTTAAGTCCACATATCTTAGGTCTACTGACAGCGATGTCTACACCACACTGTGTTGACAGGAGACACTCTCCTGCCAACTTGCCTTCCACCTCTCAGGGAGGTGGAGTAAAGACATCCATGAGAGACCATTCTGCCATCAACTTAGCTTGTCTTCATCAGACCCTCTAAATCAACACCACTGCAGGGATCGCAGCAGTGACGATTTATCTGTAAATATAGACAAGCCCTATGTGTCAGTCTGTTTCCCTGCAAAAAGCCCCTGACAACTCTCTCTCTCTCTCTCTCTCTCTCTCTCTCTCTCTCTCTCTCTTTAAAACTGTTTCTGTCCTTTTGATCTGTCTTTTCCCAGCCTGGGCTGAAGAACCCTATAACTGAGCAGGATCCTCTGTAAATAACATCTTCACAGCTCAGTTTTAATTAGAAACCTAGACTGATACAAAATTAACATGGCACACATTAAATGGATTAAAAACTGATTAACTGACAAGTCTCAAAATGTAATTGTAAATGGGAAATCATCACTTAGTGGATGTGTTTCTAGTGGTGTCCTGCAAGCCTTAAGTCACTTAAGCTTTTTTGAAAAACCCATAAAATCTTCACTGGTAATGTTTTCAGATGACTCAAAGATTCTGTGAGTTGGTAAATAATGAAAAGGACAGATCACCTATGCAGAGAAATCGATATCTCTTAGTAAACTAAGCACAGTCAATAAAAATACATTCAAATATGGTCAAATGTAAAGTGGTACATTTAGGAGCAAAAACATAGGCCATACTTCAGCATGACGAACTTCATCCTGGGAAGCAGTGACTTGGAAAAAGACTCGGAGGATTAGCTAATCATGAGCTCCCATTGCAGCACTGGGATCAAGAGGATAATATGATTCTTGACTGTATAAACAGGGGAATCTCAAGTAAAAGTAAGTAGGATATACTGCCTCTGAATTTGTCACTGATTTAACCACTACTGGAATAACTTGTCTCATTCTGTTGGGCACAATTCAAGAAGGATGTTCATAAATTGGAGAGGGTTCAGAGAAGCGCCACAAGAATTTTTAAGAGATTGGAAAACCTGCCTTACAGTGACAGACTAAAGCAGGCCTGCACAACATATGGCCAGCCTGCAGAGCCTCACTGTGTGGCCCGCGGGAGGATTCTAAATCCCCTGCACATGGCACTCTGTGGGCAGTCCAGAGCCCTTTGAATCCTGGATGAGGCAGGAAATCAAAGGGCTTTGCACTGCCTGCAGCGGCAGGGAGCCCAGAGTCCTTTAAATCCCAGCTGCAGCTGGGAGTCAGAGGGCTCTGGGCTGCCAGCAGAGATTCCCAGCCGCAGCTGTGTCATAAACAGATAGTTAAGGGTTAATAGAACAGGAGTACTTCATGTCTCTTTTGCCTGTAAAGGGTTAACAAGCTCAGTGAGCCTGGCTGTCACCTGACCAGAGAACCAATCAGGGGACAGGATACTTTCAAATCTTGGTGGAGGGAAGTCTTTGTATGTGCTGTTAGCGTTTGGTTGTTGTTCACTCTGGGTTCTGAGAGTGACCAGATGTGCAACCAGGTTTCTCTCCAATCTCTCTGATACAGTCTCTTATATGTTCAGAATAGTAAGTACTAGGTAGATAAGATGGATTAGGCTTATGTTTGTTTTCTTTATTTGCAAATGTGTATTTAGCTGGAAGGATTGTATCTCTGTTTGTTGCAACTTGTATTTGTGCTGGGGCGAGGATTGTCTCTGGTGTCTATAAGCTGAAAGACCCTGTAACATTTTCCATCTTGATTTTACAGAGATAATTTTTACTTTTTTTCCCTTTCTTTAATTAAAAGCTTCTCCTTTTTAAGAACCTGATTTTTTTTTTATTCTTGTGTGAGACCCCAGGGGCCGGGGTCTGGACTCACCAGGGAATTGGTGGGAGAAAGGAGAGAAGGGGGGGAGGAAAAGCCTGATTTGTCTCTGTGTTAGAATCACTGTCTCTCTCTCAGGGAGAGTCTGGGAGGGGGAGAGAAGGGGAGGGAAGGTGAATTTCCTCTCTGTTTTTAGATTCAAGGAGTTTGAATCACAGTGATCTCCCAATGTAACCCAGGGAGGGGAGAAACTGGGAGGAAGAAAGGAGGGGAATGGTTTATTTCCCTTTGTTTTGAGATCCAAGGGGTTTGGGTCTTGGGGTCCCCAGGGAAGGGTTTGGGGGCCAGAAAGTGTCCCAAAACACAATATTTTTGGGTGGTGGCAGCTCTACCATTTCTAAGCTAGTAATTAAGCTTAGAGGGGTTCATGCAGGTACCCCATCTTTTGGAAGCTAAGGTTCAGCATGGGGAATCATACCTTGACAGGCTGAGATTTAAAGGGCTCAGGGCTCCCCAGAGCCTTTTGAATCCCTGCCCGCGGCCAGGGCCGGCTCCAGGCCCCAGCGCACCAAGTGCGTGCTTGGGGCGGCATGCTGCGGGGGGCACTCTGCCGATTGCCGGGAGGGCAGCAGGCGGCTCCGGTGGACCTCCCGCAGGCGTCCCTGTGGAGGGTCCACTGGTCCTGCGGCTTCGGTGGAGCATCTTCAGGCATGCCTGCGGGAGGTCCATCGGAGCAGCGGGACTGGAGAGCGGCACAGCGCCCCCCGTGGTGTGCCACCGTGCTTGGGGTGCCAAAATGGCTAGAGCCGGCCCTGCCCGCGGCCACTGATTGCCGCCTCCCCAGACCCCTGCCCCAACTGCCTCCCCAGGATCCCCACCCCCTATCTAACACCGCTGGTCCTTGTCTCCTGATACCCCTCTCCCAAGACCCCTGCCCCTAACTGCCCCCCAGGACTCCATCCTCTATCTAAATGCCTCTGCTCCTTGTCCCCAACTGCCCCCTCCTGAGAACACCCCAACTTCCCCTCAGGACCCCACCCCTTACCTGTCTCCTGATAAACCCCTAGGACTCCCATGCCTATCCAACTGCTGCCTGTCCCTTGACTGCCCCCGTGAACCTTCGCCTCAGCCAACCCCCCCGTTCCCTGTCTCTTGACTGCCCCCCAAAACCCCCTACCCCTTCTCCAACCCCAGCCCCCTTACAGTGCCACTCAGACCAGCGTGTCTGGCTCCATGCAGCTCCAGACACGTTGCTGCCATTCTCCTCCGCGGAGCCCACAGCTTTCCCCCCCACCCCAGCACCTGCCTTCCAGATTTGAATACTTCAAAATTCAGGAGTGCTCAAGCTCAGTTTGGGTAGCTGTTACTTCATTTCTCCCAAATCAAATATACTGATCCACTGTAACTTGCTGTAGAAAAAGTAGGATAAAATTGAGCAAGAAATGCTTATTAGGGCTGGAATTGCTATTTTCAACAGCCATTGCCGCCTTGTTTGTTTAAAAGGAAAACAGTGATATTGCATTGGCAAATTCCCCATAGAAAGAAAGAGTGGAACAAAAGAATAATAAAGGCACCTCAACTTTTCCTCATTTATGGAGGACAGTCTTATAATATGCATCCAGATATCCTCCAATCACACAAGCTGAAAATTGTTCCACTTTACTGCAGCTCTGTAACCACATGGGAACCAATCCTGTCTGTGTTTTGTGCACATCTAAAATTCCTGCTGAATGACCTGCCCTGGGAGCATTACCAGTGACCCAGGGCTGGGGCGGCAGGAGGTGTGTGTGGGGGACACTGGTGGGGGGGAGCACAGGGTTGGGGCAGCAGTGAGGTGGTGGGAGGGCACTGGTGAGGAGAAAAGGGGGAAGCCCAGAGCTGGGGTGCCAGGATGGGTGGGGGGAGAGCCCAGAACTAGGGCAACAGGGGGAGTACTGGGGGGAGCCCAGTGCTGGGACAGGGGGCAGCCAATTTTTTTTTTTGCTTGGGGCAGCAAAAAACCTAGAGCCAGCCGTGCCGGGTCCCCTTAGCCGCCTGAGCCTCGGGCCCTTTAATTTGACCCCGAGGTCTCCCAGTCACCTCTTCAGCTGGGAGCCCCCGGTTGATTTAAAATTAAGTATCACCTCCCTACCCCCAACCTTCCTTTTTGGCCCACAGCTGTTTTGGTGGGGTGGCGCTAGGAAAGGAGGGTTTGTTTCCGTAGGGCTGGGCGGCCTTGGGGCGGGATGTTTCTGCGGGGCCGGGAGGTTTTGGCCCTCAGCTGTTTTCTTTGGAGTAATGTGGCCCTTGCCGCTTTACGAGTTGTGCAGGCCTGGACTAAAGGAACACATTTTTATCAGAAACGGTAATTAACCATTGGAACAATTTATCAAGGGTTGTGGTGGATTCTCCATCACTGGAGATTTTTTAAAACAAGATTGGACATCTGTCTTATAAATATGCTCTGTTTTACAGGCATTAACTCAGGGAAGCCCTGTGGAATGTGTGACACAGGAGGTCAGACTAATGATGATGGCAGCGGTTCCTTCTAGCCTTTTCGTAGATTCAAACAAATGTTGGGCAGGAAGGCACCTCAAGAGATCAAGTCCAGCCCCCTGTGCTTAGGCAGGACCAATTAAACCTAGATTCATAGATTCAAAGATTCCAAGACCAGAAGGAACCATTGTGGTCATCTAGTCCAGGAGTGGGCAAACCTTTTGGCCTGAGGGCCACACTGGGGTTGCAAAACTGTATGGGCATCCCCAAACAGCCCCCTTCCACTTCCCATCCCCTGACTGCCCCCTCAGAGCACCCGACCCATCCAACCCCCCCAAATGCCTCGTCCCGGGACCGCTGCCCCTAACTACCCCCCAGGACCCCACCCGCTATCTAACCCCTGCTCCAAGTCACCCAACCCTTATCCACACTCCCGCCTCCTGACAGGCCTCCTGGGATCCGATGCCTATCCACACCCCCATTCCCCGTCCCTTGACCACCACCCCCCAGAACCTCCACCCTATCCAACCGCCCCCTGTTCCCTGTCCCCTGACTGCCCCCCGCCCCTTATCCAACCCTCCTGGCCCTGGTCCCAGTCCCCTTACCATTCCGCTCAGAGCAGCATGTCTGTCAGGCCAGAGCAAGACACTCTGCCACTCTGCTTGGCAGGAGCTCACAGCCCCGCCGTCTAGAGTGCTGCCCCCGAGGGAGCGGGGGAGGGGCCGGGTGCTAGTCTCCCCAGCTGGGAGCTCAAGGGCCGGGAAGGACAGTCCCGCGGGCTGGATGTGGCCCACGGGCCATAGTTTGTCCTCCTCTGATCTAGTCTGACCTCCTGTAGAGCACAAGCCATGGGACTTCCCCAAAATAATTCCCAGAGCAGACCTTTTAGAAAAAAACAAAAACAAAACATCCAATCTTGATTTTAAAAGTGCCAGTGATGGAAATTCACCATGAACCTTGGTAAATTGGTCCATTGGTTAATTACTTCATCATTAGAGAATTACACATTATTTCCAGAATGAATTTGTCTAACTTCAACTGCCTGCCATTGGATCGTGTTAGACCCTTGCCTCCTAGATAGAAGAGTTCATTATTAAATATTTGTTCCACATGTAGATACATACAGACTTCAATTAATTCACCCCTGAAACTTCTCTTTGTTAAGCAAAATAGATTGAGCTCCTTGAGTCAAACACTATTGGGCATGTTTTCTAATCCTTTAATCATTCTTGTGGCTCTTCTATGAACCTTCTCCAATTACCAACATCCTTTTTGCACTGTGGGCCCCACAACTGAACATGGTTTTCCAGCAGCAGTTGCACCAGTGCCAAACACAGAGGAAAAATGACATCACTACTCCTTTTTGAGATTGCCATCTTTATGCATCCAAAGATTGTATTAACTCTTTTGGCCACAGCACTGCGCGTGGAGGTGATTATCCACCACGACCCTGCAAATCTTTTTCAGTCACTGCATCCCAGGATAGAGCCTTTTTCTTGTGAATATGGCCTACATTCTTCAGTCCTAGATGTACACATTTCCATGTAGCCACATTAAAACTCATATTGTTTGGTTTTGCCCAGTTTACCAAGCAATCCAGATGACTCTGTATCAGTGACTTGTCCACTTCATTATTTACCACTCCCCCAATTTTTGTGTCCTCTGCATACTTTATCAATTATGATTTTGTTTTCTTTCAGGTCAAGGATAAAAATGTTAAATAGTGTAAGGTCAAGAACTGATCCCAGTGGGACCCAACTGAAACACACCCACTTGATGATGATTCCATTTTTATAGTTACAGTTTGAGACCTATAAACTAGACAGTATTTAATTTATTTAATGTTCATCATGTTAATTTTACATCATTCTATTTTTAATCAAAATACCATGCGATACCAAGTCAAATGCATTAGAGAAATACTATCTCAGTATATTGACTAAACACTATCACCTTTATCAACGAAACTTGTAATCTCATCAAAATAAGGTACCAAGTTATTTAACAGGATCTATTTTTTTAAATAATTTTATGTTGATTGTCATTCATTACATTTCTATCTTTAACTCTTCACTAACTGAGTCACATATCAGCCACTGCATTATCTTGCCTGGAATCAAGGTCATTCTGACAGGCTTATAATTAACTGGGCCATCCCATTTATCCTTTTCAAATATTGGCATAACATTAGCTTTCTTTCAGCATTCTGGAATCTCCCTAGTGCTCCAAGACATTGAAAATTAACATTATTGATCCATCAAGCTCCCCAGCAAGCTCTTTTAAAACTCTTGGAGGCAAGTTATCTGGACCTGCTAATTTTAGAATGTCTGACTTTGGTATCTGTTGTTTAATGTTCACCAGAGATATTAGTGGAATGCAAAGAGTGTTAACATCACTACTAAGAGGCATAAGAGAGTTAGGTGCCCGCCTCCTATTGACTTTCAATGGGAGTTGCATGCACGGATTTGAAATGAAAATATGGTTCATGGACCTGCAGTGGGAGTTCTGTTAAATCTCAGCTAAATTCCACTGTACTGAATGGAGTTATTCTGAACCTTAACTGGTGGTAGGATGTGGCCATTTGTCTTTTCCAGGCCCTGCCTCCAGTATTTCTCCTCACAATCCCACCTGCTGATCACAAGTTACTCTTTCTGTTGTATTCACACTGAGGGAAAGTGGTGTAGAGAGAGAGATGAACTAATAGTAAAAGGAATTGTTATACAGACAGATCTCATAGTTTTCTCTGCGAAAGTATGTTGCGTGGCCAAGACTTTCCTGTCTGGGAACCTAAAGACAGGTTTCTAACCCATGACTTTCAAAGGGGCCTAAAGGCGTGATACATAAGAGAATTCAATGAAAGTGAATGGACAAAAACAAACAAGTCAACAAAAAGCCAGCTATCTTACTCAAAGTCTTTCAGGGTTTATATGTGTTTGCTATTGTCCACCATCATAACTAGGGAGGGTTTTCAGAGTCCTTTCACCAAAAATCCTTAAAATATGACAGCATGAACTGTCTGGGAAGCATTTCAATTTTGTCCTTCTCTTGAAACAGTCTGTGCTCCTACCAACGTAGGCTCCGATTGTCAAAGAGGATTATGGGAGTTAGGTGCCTGCATCCCACAGAAAGTCACTAGAACTTGGGTGCCTAATTCCCTAAGGGTCCACTGAAAATCCCAGCCTAGATCTCAACTAGTTGAGTGAGTTCAGTAAGCTAGTTCAACCTGATGATACGGTCTTGATGCAATTATCATGGGGTGAAATACTTAGTACTGTAATGGTAGAAAGTTGTATTCTTCAGTCTTCCTAATTGCTCTATAAATTTCAAAATGCAGTCAATTCCCCTATGACATTAATTTAAATATGATTATCAAAAGCAATCTCAATGGAGAATCATGCATCAGTATGATCCAGGGAGGCTGATTTCTTCTATAAAGCTGATAACAACCCAGAGAAAGGCAAAGGAAGATTTTGTGTAATGCAGCATAGCCGGACCAGCCCAGCCTGTCAAGGAAAGTGGAGGGGTCTTTATAAAGAGAGTGAAAACATATGACGAAGATGAAAGACAGAAGAGCAAGGGTGGAAACTGGATCATGATTCCCAAAATCAGTCACTAGCAATACAACAGCTGCTCCTCCTACTCTGATATTACCAGTCACTCCTTCCCAGTCACTTAAAGGTAGGAGTGAATGAAAATTGTCCACCAACATTTTCTCTTGTTACAGGAAATTAGATTTTCAACAAAAGGAATGTTTGCATGAAAAATGTCTGCTTTCCTCTTGTGATGAGGCTGTGAGAGTCTTGTACTTAACGGGGCATCAGCCCCTGGACACCATTAGCCTGTTAGCCTCCCAAGCAATCACCAAGGTTTGGCATAAGCATGTCATAAGCTTTTATTGGATACCTCCCAGGCTATCATTTGTGAATGAACATGGCTTGCTAGGTGTAGTGAATTTGTCAGGCCTGTCTGGAGTTGCTGTTACTGAACAATGACTCCCATGGAGGGGTTCTTAGGGTCACAGGAGATCGAGGGAAAGAAAGGGTTAAGAGTAACTGAAAGGCTATATCAAAAATAGAATCATTTCCCCAGATTGCACCATTCACAACTATGTCCCAGCCCCAGACCCCTCCCTGGCATCTTCCCAGGCAGATGGAATGCCCAGTATGAGGCCAGAGATGCATATAGCAACATAGTAAACGCTGGTCGGCTTAAAGAAAATGCAAGGGCAGGGTGTCATAACCTAGTCCCAGATTTGGATCTTAGCGTCCAAAATATGGAGGTTAGCATGAAAACCTCCAAGCTTAGTTACCAGCTTGGACCTGGTACTGCTGCCACCACCCAAAAAATTAGAGTGTTTTGGGGCACTCTGGTCCCCCCAAAAACCTTCCCTGGGGACCCCAAGACCCAAACCCTTGAGTCTCACAACAAAGGGAAAGAAATCTTTTCCCTTCCCCCCTCCAGGTGCTCCTGTAGAGATACACAGAAGCAACCTCCGTGAATCTAAGCAGAGGGACTCCACCCTCCCCGTTCCCAGTCCTGGAGAACAGAATTACCTCCCTCTTCACCCAGAGGGAATGCAAAATCAAGCTAGTAAATCTAACACACACAGAGTTCCCTCTGAGTTCTTCCTCCCACCAATTCCCTGGTGAGTACAGACTCAATTCCCTGGAATTTCCCACTAAAGAAAAACTTTAAAAGGTCTTAAAAAGAAAGCTTTATATAAAAAGAAAGAAAAATACATAAAAATGGTCTCTCTGTATTAAGGTGACAAATACAGGGTCAATTGCTTAAAAGAATATTGAATAAACAGCCTTATTCAAACAGAATACAATTTAAAGCACTCCAGCAACTATATTCATGTAAATACAAAAAAAAACATATAAATCCTATCTGATCTTTTTGTACTTACAACTGGGAAACAGAAGATTAGAAAGCAGGAAATAGAAATCACTCCTCATCTGAGAGAGCATACAGGCAGACAGACAAAGAACTCAGACACACAATTCCCTCCACCCAGAGTTGAAAAAAATCCTGTTTCCTGATTGGTCCTCTGGTCAGGTGGTTCAGATTACTTCTTTCCAGGTGAAAGAGACATTAATCCTTAGCTATCTGTTTATGACACAGGGTCCTTTCCTGGGTCCCTGGTCTGGAGTCCCATGGAGGTCCCGGTTGGTTCTAGGTAGCTGGCACCAGGTTGGATCTTTGCCTCTGGATCCTGGTCTCCTCAGGCTTGGATCTGCCTGATCCATGCATTGGGTCCCACATCAATTCAGGGTCTGCCTTTTTGGGGAGAGGGAGCTAAGCAGAGAATGCCTGAGCTGTTATGCTTCTTATTCCAGACTCAAACTCTAAGCAGTTTGGAAAGTGGTGTCTGGAGGCCCTGGTGTCATTATTGTTGTAGTCCATGAGTAGGTCCCCTAGAAGCTCAGTCCAGCATTCCAGGAGCCGACAAACTCCAAAATCGGCCTATTTATAGATTACACAGGAACACAGGACATGCACATAATTTCCAGGTCCTGATTCTGGTCGCACTCATTCAGCTGTCCAGTGGGATTCTCTCCTACAGAAGTTAATGTTGTAAAGAACAATTTAAGTGGGGTCAGAATTGGACCAAGGCAATTTCTCATGTGAGGAAACGCTGCAAGATTGGGCCCATTATTATTGGAGCAATTCCAACATTCTTGCTTAGCTCCTTAGACCTTTACTGAGTGATATAAAACTCCGCACTGGCTAGCATACCTTGAGAAACCAGTCCCTATGTTGCTCTGTATAGCTTAATTAAAGTCCTTATTCAGCAAAGCACTTGGGGTCCATATTTTTAAAGGTATTTGGGCACCTAACAGGATTTTCAAAAGCACCTAGGCACCAAGAACTCATAGATTTCAATATAGGTTCTAATTGCCTTTGTACCAATCTGCGATTTTAAGCACCTACTGCTTTTAAAAATCTGGCCTTCATCACTTGCTTAATCCAGTGCAAGTTCAGGATTTCCCAATTCTGCCTTTGAAAGTCCTGTCTCTCCTATATAGTATTTTTATATTTATCTAGATGACCCACATACAGAAAGCAGAAGTGGGCAATCAAACGGTCATCACCAAGTTCATCCTCTTAGGATTCGGGGATCTCCCTAAACTACAGATTCTTCTCTTCCTGCTGTTTCTAGTGATCTACATTGCAACCGTGGCTGGGAACATCCTCATCATTGCTCTAGTTGTGGCTGATCAGCACCTGCACATCCCCATGTACGTCTTCCTCGGGAACTTGTCCTTTGTGGAGACCTGCTATAGTTCCATAATCCTGCCCAGGATGCTGGCCAGTCTCCTAATTGGAGACAGAACTATTTCTGTCTGTGGCTGCATCATGCAGTTTTATTGTTTTGGTTTCTTGGCATGTACAGAGTGTTATCTCCTAGCAGCAATGTCTTATGACCGATATTTAGCAATATGTAAACCTCTGCATTATGTAGCCCTTATGAATTGCAGATTCTGGGTTCTAGCAGCTGGGTCATGGCTGTGGGCATTTGTGGCTAGTACCATAAATGTATGTTTGATGTCACAATTAACATTCTGTGGCTCCAGTGAAATCAACCATTTCTTCTGTGATCTCAACCCATTGATTAAACATTCCTGTCATGACACCAAGTTGATCAGGCTGCTGAGTTTCATACTCACCTCCATAGGTGTCCCTTTCCCATTTCTATTAACCATGGCATCCTACACTTTTATCATCACCACCATTTTAAGAATCCCTTCTACCACCGGGAAGAAAAAGGCATTTTCTACTTGCTCCACTCATCTCATGGTGGTGACAATTTTCTATGGGCCTATAATCATTGTCTATATTTTACCAGACACTGACACTCTTAGAGACCTCAACAAAGTGTTCTCTGTCTTCTACACTGTCCTGACTCCCCTGGTCAATCCCCTCATCTACAGCCTGAAGAACAAAGAGATCAAGGAGGCCTTGAGAAAGATGATCTATAAATTGGTGGTGTTCACAGGAATTCAGAAGGAGTGACTACTGTGGGAACAAATCCAGCTGGCTGAACTAGCAGAGCAGGTAGCATTTAGGTGGCCTCAGGCTCATGCCCACTGGTGCTTCCATGGGGAATGTGAGGATATACTAAGTTTTGGGATCCCTGCATTCCCATTAAATACTAGCGCTCCTATTTACTATTTCCTTCACTGCAACCATAACTGTGATATGCCTTGCACTCCACACAGCAAAATTCAAGATTCCAGTTCCATATTTCATCTGCTCTTCTGCTCTAACTGAGTTTGGAAAACACATTTTGCATAGCCCTAGTTTTGGATTCCAGTGGGTGGGTTTGGATTGTTACACTAGTTGGTCTCTCCTTTATGTCCTGGATTCCTAAATGTTCCCGAATGTTGTATCTGGGAAGACTGTATTTTTGTAATATGTTTCTCTTGCAAAGATTAATAGGTTTAGAAAACCTAAATAGTTTCCTATCAATCAATCAATCAATCAATCAATCATCAGTCAATAAATGATAAAAATGTTATTGTTGAAACATTTCTTTATAACAACAAGTTATTGTTAAATAAAAAATTCTAAGTACTTGTGGAGAAAATACTACTCAATTCTGTATTTGAAAAATGTCAGGATCTATTCTCCTGAAGCATATTGGGTAAAATTAACAAAGTGCCTAAATGCCTTAAAAGCCTAAATCCCATTGACTTTCACTGAAACTTAGATTCAGGACCTTGTTCACTTTTGAAAATAGAACTTAGGCCCTAAATCACTTAGAGGCTTTGCAAGTTCTACCCACTGAGTAGTACCTGTGCCTTAGACGTTCATTCAAAGTAATATACAGGATCTAATTCAAGGCATAACAGTAGAGGAAGCCATTCAGCAGCGGTGCCCACAATATAATTAGGTTCAACATCCTAGGGGCAGGTAGGGTATCAAATAGTGATAGTTTTGGTTTTGTGGCTGAATGTTATCTGCTAGCATTAATGTCTTATGATTGGTATTTATCAATATGTAAACCACTCTATTATGCAGCCCTTGTGACTGGCTGTAGCATAAGTACCTTTCTGACTAGTACCATAGTAATATCTTTGTTGTAATGAATAATGTTCTGTGGCCACCAATGGAATTGACCTTTTCTTTTGTGACTTCACCCCATTGATCAATCTCTCCTGCCATGGCATCTCCTGAATGACTGGTGACCTTCAGATTCTCTTCTACAGAGACCCTGCCCAATTCCTATTGACCCCAAAATCCTATGCTTGTGTCATCACCATCATCCTGAGAATCCTTTCCACTACCACAGGAAAAAGGCATTTTCCACCTGCTCCTCTTACCTTATTGGGGTTACAATTTTCTATGGGACCTAATAGCTGGTTTGCTACCAAATACTGTTGCACTAAGAGACCTGAACACTGTGAAATCCTTACTGATCTTAAATGCAAAAAAGAAACTTACAAGAAGTGGAAGATTGGACAAATGACCAGGGAGGAGAATAAAAATATTTCTCAGGCATGCAGGAGTGAAATCAGGAAGGCCAAAGCACACTTGGAGTTGCAGATAGCAAGAGATGTTAGGAATAACAAGAAGGGTTTCTTCAGGTATTTTAGCAACAAGGAGAAAGTCAAGGAAAGTGTGGACCCCTTACTGAATGAGGGAGGCAACCTAATGAGAGAGGATGTCGAAAAAGCTAATGTACTCTGTCAAGGTTCCCTCCTACTCTGAACTTTGGGGTACAGATGTGGGGGACCTGCAAGAGAAGCTCTAAACTCAATTAAGCTTAGATCTGGTCTGGCTGCCACCACTCACAAGCACTACTTCCCTTCCATGGGTAGCCTTGAGAGACTTCATCAATTTCCTGGTGAACACAGATCCAAACTCCTTGGCTCTTAAAACAAGGAGAAATTAACCATCCCCCCTTCTTTCTCCCACCAACTCCTGGTGGATCCAGATCCAACCCCCTTGGATCTAAAAACAAGGAAAAATCAATCAGGTATTAAGAAAAAGTCTTTTAATTAAAGAAAAGAAAGGTAAAAGAAAACCCTCTGGGAGAGATTAGCATACCAGCTACTCTCACAGACAACAGATTCAAACACAGAAAATGTTCCTCTGGGCAAAAACTTAGTTACACAGAAAAATACCCAAATACCCAATTTGACTATTCCTCTAATTGTGCAAGACAGGTTACAAAGAAATAAACATAAACCTTTTTATTTCCTTCACTAATACTCGCTACTTAATAAGAGGCTGAATTCTGGAGCTTTCCCACTCCGGTCAAAGTGAAACTGACCCAGACAAAGGGAACTTCCCTCTTCCCTTTTGAACCATATTGTTCTTCCATTGGTTCCTCTGGTGTCAGCTAGGCTAGGTGAACTTCTTAACCCTTTACAGGTAAAAGAGGCATTAACCCTTAACTATCTGTTTATGACATACTCAATGCTTTGTTTTGCCTCTGTCTTCACAAACAAGTTCAGCTCCCAGACTGCTGCACTGGGCAGCACAGCATGGGGGGGGAGATGACCAGTCCTCTGTGGTGAAAGAAGCAGTATGAGACTATTTAGAAAAACTGGACGAGCACAAGTCCATCGAGCTGGATGCCCTGCTAAACGAGTTGGCAGATGTGATTGCAGAGCCATTGACCATTATCTTAGAAAACTCATGGCGATTGGGGGAGGTCCCGGATGACTAGAAAAAGGCTAATGTTCTGCCTATCTTTAAAAAAAGGACAATCCAGGGAACTACAGGCCAGTTAACCTCACCTCAGTCCCTGGAAAAATCATGGAGCCGGTCCTCAAGACAGGGTCTCCCGGAGGATTCAGAGGGTGTTTGGGGCACTTCGGTGGTGGATCCCAGAGCAGAAGGACCCTCCGCTGCGGGTCTTCAGGGCATTTTGGTGGCAGGTCCTGGAATGGAAGGACCCCCCGCCTCCGAACTGCCGCTGAAGACTCTGAGTGGAAGACGTTCTAGGGGCCAGGGCCCCTGGAGAGTTTTCCGTGGCCCCCAGACCAAGTGAAGGACCTTGCTCAAGGGGCCCCGGGTCCTGGGGCAAATTGCCTCACTTTCCCCACACACACCCCAGGCGGCCCTGCCTCAAGGAATCAATTCTGAAGCACTTAGAAGAGAGGAAAATGATCAGGAACAGTCAGCATGGATTCACCAAGGGCACGTCATGCTTGACTAACCTAATTGCCTTCTATGAGGAGATAACTAGGTCTGTGGATGTGTTATTCCTTGACTTTAGCAAAGCTTTTGATATAGTCTCCCACAGTATTCTTGCTGGCAAGTTAAAGAAGCATGGGCTGGATGAATGGACTATAAGGTGGATAGAAAACTGGCTAGATCGTCGGGCTCAACCAGTAGTGCTCAATGGCTCCATGTCTAGCTGGTAGCCAGTTTCAAGCAGAGTGCCCCTAGGCGCAGTCCTGGAACTGGTTTTGTTCAATATCTTCATTAATGATCTGGAGGATGGCGTGGACTGCACCCTCAGCAAGTTTGCAGATGACACTAAACTGGGAAGAGTGGTAGATATGCTGGAGAGTAGGGATAGGATACAGAGAAACCTAGAAAAATTAGAGGATTGGACCAAAAGAAACCTGATGAGGTTCAACATGGACAAGTGCAGAGTCCTGCACTTAGGATGGAAGAATCGCATTCGCTGTTACAGATTAGGGCTGAATGACTAGGTAGCAGTTATGCAGAAAAGGACCTAGGGGTTACAGTGAACAAGAAGCTGAATATGAGTCAACAGTGTGCCCTTGTTGCCAAGGCATTTTGGGCTGTATAAGTAGGGACATTGCCAGCAGATCAAGGGAAGTGATTATTCCCCTGTATTCTTCCCTGGTGAGGCCATATGTGGAGTAATGCATCCAGTTTTGGGCCCCCCACTACAGAAAGGATGTGGACAAATTGAAGAGAGTCCAGCGGAGGACAACAAAAAATGATCAGGGGGCTGGGACACATGACTTTCCAGGAGATGCCGAGGGAACTGGGCATGTTTAGTCTGCAGAAGGGAAGAGTGAGGGGGGGATTTGATAATAGCCTTCCACTATGTGAAGAGAGGTTCCAAAGATGATGGATCTAAACTGTTCTCAATTGTAGATGACAGAACAAGGACTAATGTTCTCAAGTTGCAATGAGGAAGGTTTAGGTTGGATATTATGAAAAACTGTTTTACTAGGAGGGTGGTGAAGCACTGGAATGGGTTATCTAGGGAGGTGGTGGAATCTCCTTCCCTAGGGGTTTTTAAGGTTAGACTTGACAAGCCCTGAGTGGGATGATTTAGTTGGGAATTGGTCCTGCTTTGAGCAGGGGGTTGGACTAGATGACATCCTGAGGTTTCTTCCAACCCTAATCTTCTATGATTCTATGAAGCATTTTATTAAATCCCAGCAACACTCCGTATTAAGAACGGCAAGAAGACAGTACCATTCAGTTCCCTTCGGGAGGCAGAAAAATACTTCACAAATCTGCAAACTCCTCCCTGCTGTTACCCGGGGTGCTTTCAACCCAAAGCTCTTGGTAACTTTTAATCTGTTTGAGGTGGAGTTAGGAAATAAATCAGGGGAGAGACGGCCGTCCAAGCGATAGATGGCTGGCACAAACAGGACAATACAAGAGTGCTTTCACTTAATGTTAAACTTTACTAGTCTCAAGCACTTACACACATCCATAACAGGTTAGTAAAACACCCCCAACCCTCAATAATTGCCAAAGCTGAGCGTGGCTCTCGAGTGGTACAGTGGCAGCCCGTCTGCTGCTGGGAAACACAAGATGCATCCAGAGGGAGAGACCAGTCCTGAAAAGTCTCCCTACCTCAAACTTTTCCTCCTTATTTTATACATTAGTACCACACATCATGACATGTCCCTTAAAGAACACTTGTCAAACAAGCAGTTTCAATAATCAAGCAAGAGGCTCCTTATAATTATTGATTTACCAGGTCTGGGTTTTTCCAGAGTTTGCAGCCTTGAGGCCCTGTTAGACACATTCCTGAGAGCACATCCTGCTCTTCTGAAATGAATGTATCAGCAACTTCAACACAAATCTTATCAGGAAGGACGTGGGGTCAAACTGCCCTTTCTGTGGCACCCAAAATTCCCTCCCCTCCTTCCTTTGTTAAGCTAAGCTTACTGACTTGGCTGCTTTTAGCAATAAGCCATAGTGTTTTAAGCCCTTCACTGATTTGCTGCCATCTCTCTGTACACTGCAAGAGAGAATGAGCCAACCATATGGAATTTATATAATGCTCAGTGACATCCGACACAGGTGCTCTAAACTAGTTGATGGGTGCTAGTTGATATTAATGTTAGTTTCTTTTCTTTTTTCTCTCTCTGGTTGGGGTTGAAGGGTCAAAGGGTTATTATCACATTACTTCTTATTGCCTTAATTCATGGGATAAGCACATCAATGTAAAATCTGTCATTTAATTAATAATTACACATATATTTGTATCTGTGCTTTATTAGAGGGTGTTTCTTTATGGACTAATGTATGAAGTTACTGTTGGTAATAGGTGATCATTATAGTTGTAATGTTTGGGGGCCAGTGTGCTGTGAGATTCACCAAGTTTCACCTGATCTGGATGCTCCCTCTGGGTGTCAGGTGTGTATTTTTGGGCAGTTTAAACAGATTCTCCTTTTAAATGGTATGGCACAAATGTGCATTTCTCACTCCACTATCTTTTTTGTTTTGTTTTTTTCCCACTTATTTAATTCCTTTTTCTGTCCCTCTCCTTCCCATTTTTGTGGAATATGTGCTGGGAAGTGATGCCTGCCCCTGGATTATATAACTTTTCCTGCTTAGGAATGTAAGAATTGTGCATGCTGCCTAGGAAAAAATGAAATTTCTCATTTATTCACCAAGTGACTTTATATTTTGTCTGGTACGTTTTAACAATAATGGCTCCAATAATTAAATGTGTTTTCTGGAATATAAAGAGCTTCAATAGCCTTATTAAGAGATAATACACACATACTCAATGCTTAAAGAAGAGAATGTTGACTTTCCCATGGTCCAGGAGAGACATCTGACAGAACTTGAAGCTTGTAAATTGGACAGGGATTGGGAAGGCCTCTCCATTTTTAGCTGTTTTAATTCTAAAGCGAAGGATGTTGCTATACTAAAGGATAAAAAATATGAATGTTAATATTCCAAGTGCAGCGTCTGACAGTAAGGGCAGATTGACTGTTCTCAAGGCTGAAATTGGCAATTCTATAGTCATCTTTGTCAACCTCTATGTGCTAAACCAGAATGATCCCAATTTTTTCATAATTTTTTTATGAGTATAAATGACCATGGGCCACCATCCTAATATTATAGCTGGAGACTTTAACAAAACTGTTGACCCAGTCCTTGAAAATTCTTCTCCATCTCCATATAAAAATGTGAATGCTCGCCAGGCACTCTTAAATACCTGGGTGATTTAGATTTAAGAGATGTATGGAGATTGCATATTCCAACAGCCAGAGACTATAGGGTTGGTTTGTTTTTTTAATTTCTGCAGATCATTCAACATAGTAAAGATTTGACTATTTTTTTTGTCACAAAACTTGATCAATTCTGTCACTGATAGTGGCATTATTAATGTATTGTTGTTATTATTATATCTAACCATGCTTATATGCTTATGTCTTGCATGTGCCCCCAAGTAATATGTGGAAGTTAAATATCTCTCTGCTGTTTGACACATCATTTGTTAACGCTATCAAGTGGGAGTTGAAACTTTAAAAAAAAACAAATGCTCCCTCTGCCCCAGTTCATCGGTGTCCCACTTTGGGGAGTTATTTAAGCCTTCATTGGAGGCCTCATAAATGCAGATCGCTCTTGGAAATGTAAACTCGCTTGGTGTTCCATGAGCTCATATGTTTTAAGAATTTCTCATCTGAGGTGGGTGAAAGGACCAATTTTATACTGCATGCAAAGCTGAAGCCCTCCCCGCAAAATTCCGTGTTTGGACATGTTCCCGATACATGGAGATTACCTGGTAACAAGGCAGCTTTGGTAGCTAAAAAATTAATGCAGCAAAAATGAAAAATATTCTCCCCACCAAGAACTGATGCCTGGCTCAGTGAGATGGCTGCCCTCACAGCTGACAAATGACTTGTATTCCACACTAGGCAATGGCCGGAAAAATCAAAGCAATTTGCACTGACTTCTTAAAGGTCTATGATTAACGTAGACCCTGAAGATAGATACGTTGCTTCCCCTCCCTTTATCCTAACCCTCTTCATTTATATTCTGTGTTATGAGGAGTCTGAGATTTCGGAATATTTCTTACATTGGGAAAAATTAATAACAATTATAAAAGAAAAAGGGAAACTTTAAAATGAACAACTGATACTTGTTCTGAAATGTCAAACCGCTCAGTTCTGACATTCTCAAACTTTTTTTTCCCATTCCTCCCCTCCCCCTGCATGAAATTGATTTGACTTTTTAAAAACTGGTTTAATCAAAATGACATTTTTGGATGGAAAACTGTCTCAACAAATTTTTTCCACCCAGCTCCACATCTGGGCCATGTGGACAAGACAACAACTCAGGGAGTGTCAAGGGATAGTAAAGTGGAAGCAAATCCTATTTATGGCATAAAGAAGCCTTTGTGTAAATGAGAATCAGGGCCCTTATGCATTGACTTCACCTCTCATCTTGATGTTTTGTGTATTTCGTATCTGAAATGCCAGTTTGTATCATGTTTCAGCTAACGAGAAAAGTTAACTTGCTGCATTGACCAGTGGATCTGCCACATGCCTTGATTCAAGGAGACATGGCTTCTCTGCCACTGTTCTGATGGCTGACCCTGGGAAAGACACTTCCCCTTCCCAGGCCTCAGTTTCCCCATCTGTGAAATTACCATTCATGGACATATAATCAGTATGTTGAAAATGTATGGAATAAAATTACTGTACACTGTGTAAGTACAACTAGTAAAGTGATGGAGGTGTATTTTTCAGTCACCCGGGCTCCTCACACACACAGGACATGACACAGAGGGAAGTTTCCCATGGGATTGCACTGGCCTCCACATTCACACTGTTTTAACAAGTGACATGGGGTTAATTCCCCAGAACGTCAATTTAAAAGTGACCACAATCAACAGTCTGGGAGGACATCCGTCTAGCAGCAGGAGACTGTGTGAAGCTGCGCTCCCCTATAAACCCTGTAAGAATCCATCCCAGGAAGTGCTGAGGTTCTGTGTAAGCTGCACAAACAAGAGCATCAAGCAAGAGCAGCCCAGGCCAGTAGCAAAAATGAGGTGTCTTTGCTGAGCAAAAGAGTGTGTGTGAGACAGTGAGGACAGCAGGTGCCCTTGAGGGAGAGGTCACCACTGGATGCTGAGGATTAAAGGTAAATTGGATCATTCCGATTGACCTCCTGAGGTCTCCTCCAACCTTAATCTTCCACAATTCTATGATTCCCGGGACAAGTGCTGGGGGGTTCAGTTAAGAAGGAAAAGTCGGCATGTTGGGAAGGAGAGTGGCCAGAGCAGTCACTCAGGCCCGCCCTGTAACTGTGCACTTAGAACTCTGTGGCACTGCCTGTTCCCTCCTCAACATGTCTCATCACAGCTCCTATTGCCGCTGAGCTGAGACCCCACATAGCACGACTCGGGGATGGCATCATGGATGCTGTACAGCAGGGACACAGCACCAATGTCCGCTTCGATCCCCCCTGTCCCTTAAGGTCTAGGTGGCCTCCTATTTCAAGCCCTGGGAGAGCTCCGGGCTCTTCCCACCCTACATAGGAGCAGAGCACTGAGGTGATGATAAGTGGAAAGCTTTTCAGATCAGGGAACAGAGCAGTGCCCCCTGGATATCTGACATCCACTATGGGTCTTCTTTGCCCTGTCCCATTTCTCATTCTCCCCCTGATACGTTTCCTCATGGTTCCTAACATAGCTTGGCTGAGACAGTGGCTGGGAGGACTGAGTTACATCTGCTCTATTGCTGCCCAGGATTTATCTGTAATTCCACGCCAACAGGCACATGCATGATAGCTGGGCTGCAAGGTGCAACTGGGGACAGAATGTGTGTGAAGGTTTCTAGGTGACTCATGGGATTCATAAGAGTGTAAGGGATCTGTGTGTGTGTCTCCTTGGGGTGTCCCTTGTGCATGAAGCACGGTGTATAGGGGATAGATAGATAGATAGATAGATAGATAGATAGATAGATAGATAGATAGATAGATAGATAGATAGATAGATTTGCTCAGGGAACTAACTTCGAACTTCATCGATTCATAGATGCCAAGGCCAGAAGGGACCATTGTGATCAGTTACGCTGAACATCTAAGCCAATGGTTCTCAATCTGCGGTTCATGGACCTCAGGAGATCAGCAGACTACGTCTAGGGGATCTGTGAAAGGTCGTTGTTACCACAGAAAGTGGTTTTTAACCTGTGTTCTGCAGATCCTTGAGGGGTCTGCAGAATACGTCTAACATTTCCACAGGGGTCCGCACCTCCATTCAAAATGTTTAGAGGTTCACAAATAAAAACCACTGCTCTAGGCCATAGAACTCCTCCAAAGTAATTCCTGTGTGACTTTAAGGGACCGGGGATCATTTCCCTGCTCCATTAAAAATGCCTGTGTGACCTTAGCAACTCACTTATGGCCACAGTTTCAAAGATGTTTAACCACCTAAAGCAGCATATACGCAGCTAATGGGATTTTCAAAATAATCTAAGTTGTTTAGGCATCTAAGTCCCATTGACTTCAGTGCAATTCTGGTACCTAGCCTGCTCAGAGGCTTTTGAAAATCCAGTAAGCAATGACATGCATCTTTAGTGCCTACATGCATTTAAACATCTGACCCTCTGCGTAAAACAGGCATACTATCATTTTCCTACTTCCCAGGACATGCTGTGAGGCTAAGTATATTATAGAACATGAGATGCTTTGATTATGGAGTCCAAATGAGGACCTAAGAATAAATGCATACACATAGTTCCACTAGCTGAGTTAAAAATGTACAAGAGATACAAGCTTTCATAGTACTGGAAACGAGGCCAACAATTAATTGTCTGGCCAAACAATTCCCCATGTAGATGCTGTTGCACCAGTATCTGTTATGGGAGCTTATAGCTCCTCTATAGAAACTGAGAGTGCCCACTATTAAAGGCACACTATTAAAGAAACCAGATTAAATGGACAGTTTCGGTGTAGTAATGCCCATGTCTATGATTCTATGATTCCATGTCTCTTACCGAGTCTCAAAGGTTTCAGCCTTAGAAGACAGTAAATGACCTTGTCGGAGTCCCATTGGTACTTTTCTGTAATCATGGATACTGCTTTATTGAGTTTAACAGGAGAGAGAGAAAAAAAATCTCCACTGTTTCTTGTTTCCTTCCCCCTACTAGATACGTCTCATGGGGAAAGGATAATGGGAAAATCGAAAGTCCATCACCGAATTCATCCTCCTAGGATTTGGGAATGTTCCAGAACTGCAGGATCTTCTCTTCCTCGTGTTTCTAGTGATCTACATTGTGACCGTAGCAGGGGAACATTCTCATCATTGTGCTAGTTGTGTCTGATCAGCACCTACACACTCCCATGTACTTCTTGCTGGGGAACTTGTCCTGCTTGGAGACCTATTACACCTCCACCATCCTGCCTAGGATGCTGGCCAGTCTCCTGACTGGGGACAGAACCATTTCTGTTGGGGGCTGTATTGTGCAATTATATTTATTTGGTTCTCTAGTAGGTGCAGACCGTTGTCTTTTAGCAGTGATGTCTTACGACCGGTATTTAGCCATATATAAACCCTTGCATTATTCAAACATTATGAAAGGCAGCTTCTGTCTCCAGCTATCAGCTGGGTCATGGCTATTGGCATTTATGGCTAGTACCTTACTTGTATGTTTGGTTTCACAATTAATATTCTGTGGCCCCAATGAAACTGACCATTTCTTTTGTGACTTCACCCCAATGATTAAGCTTTCGTATAATGATACCAACCTGGTCATACTGGTGAGTTTCATACTCTGCTCCACAGAAGTGCTTTCCCCATTTCTATTAACAATAACATCCTATATTTCAATCATCACCACCATCCTGAGAATCCCGTCCACCACCAGGAGGAAAAAAGCATTTTTCCACCTGCTCCTCTCACCTCATGGTGGTGACAATTTTCTATGGGATCCTGATCATTGTCTATATGCTCCCAGATGTTCTGTACTGAGAGACCTGAACAAAGGCCTCTCTGTCTTCTACACTGTCCTGACTCCCCTGGCCAACCCCCTCATCTACAGCCTGAGAAACAGAGAGCCAAGGAAGCCACGAGGAAAGTCATCCAAACTATGAGGCCCTCACAAAAAGTAGGCTGGATTGACTGATAGAGGAGACAACCTGTGTGGTTTAGCCAGCAAGTGAGGTAGCATCGAGGTTTCCCCTAGATCATGTTAGTCGTATGATCCGTGAATAATGTGGCGATAATACTAACAACTACATGTTTCCTCTATTTCTGTGTTCTGACTCTCCAAATTTTACAAGCACTGCCCTAGAATTCTTGTGGATAGGTTCAGCCCCTTAATATACTCTGACTCTTCTTGATGTTCTGGATTGCTAGATCCTGCAGACATTTGTATCTGGAAACATCATGATGGTCTTCACGAATACGTGGGTATGTGTATGTGTGTGTGTGCACGATCTTGCAAAGATCAGTGGGAGTCTAGAACTCATGGCTAGAGCTGAGTGATTTCAACACAGGATTTTTGTTCAGAAATGCATTTTTAGAACACAGAAAGTATTAATAAATTCAGATTGAATTCATTTAGTAGTTTTCTCTTTAAAAAGTGGTATTTTCTTTTTATAAAAACCTTTTCTTTCTACCATTTCAGACAGAAACGTTTCAACTATTCATTTAGAATGTTT
Organism: Gopherus evgoodei; assembly: GCF_007399415.2. Lineage (NCBI taxonomy): Eukaryota > Metazoa > Chordata > Testudines > Testudinidae > Gopherus > Gopherus evgoodei. The sequence goes on along the minus strand of NW_022060066.1, from coordinate 404,579 downwards.
CCTTTGGAAATTTATATTATTTTTTTAAAAGGTTGAAAAGGCGACACCAGTGGGTACTGAGACTGAGGTTGCTTCAGCTCTGAAGTGGCCCCAGGGGAATCCCCAAACTTTGGCCCCCAAAACCCATCATCCAACCCCAAGAAATATTGTTCCCATCTACTGAAACCCCCAAGATTCTCTGCACCTTCCTCTCCAAATCTGAAAGCAATGAAAACACAGAGAAGATCTGCCTACCTGACTTCTACAAACAAAATGGTACCTGAGCCTGATGGAATGTAGCTGATGGCTGTTCTGCTACTGGTGGCCACAGATTCTCTTGAAATTAAATCTACAGACCCTGCAGACCACCATGACTGAGATTCCGAGTGTGCTACAAGCTCTATACAGACGGATGGGTGAAACAGAACTCAGAATTTCTGAAGCGGAAGAGGATTTCAAAGAGCTGTAATGTAATGTTTGGGGGCCCAGGCACTGTGAGGATCATCAAGTTTCACCTGATCTGGTTTCCCAGTCTGGGTGTCAAGTGTGTATTTTTGGACTGTTTCAACTGATTCTCCTTTTTGACTGTATGGTACTGAGGTGTGTGTTTCTCGCTCCACTATCTTTTCTGATTTTTTGTATAACCATGTGAAAAGAGAAAAAATACATACTCAATGCTTGCAAGAGAATGCTGGCATTGCCTTTCTCCAGGGCAGACATCTACAGTACTTGGAGCTTGTAAATTGAACAGATTGGGAAGGCCTCTCAATTTTTAGCTGTTTTAATTCTAAAGTGAAAGGAGTTGCTATACTAATGGATAAAAAGTAGAATGTTAATATTCTGAGCATAATGTCTCACAGTGAAGGTCAAGTTACTGTCCTCAAGGCTGAAATTGGCAATTCTATACCATCTTTGCCAAACTCTGTGTGCCAAACCAGGATGAACTCATTTTTTTTTTCATAATTTTTCAATGAGTATAAATGACCATGGGCCACCATCCAAATATTATAGCTGGAGACTTTAATGAAACTCTTGATCCAGGCCTTGAGAAATCTTCTTCATCTCTACATAAAAACATGAATGCTCCCCAGACACTTCATATATAACTGGCTGATTTAGGTTTACAGATGTTTGAAGATTGGGTAATTCAACAGCCAGACACCTTGCAGCTCATTCAGTTTAGTCAAGATTGGACTGTTTCTTAGTATTTCAAGACTTCATCAGTTCTGCCACTGACTGTGTCATTATTAATTAATTATTATCATACAGTCATAGCCTCTCAGGGTTGAAAGGGACCTCAGGAGGTCATCTGGTCCAACACCCTGCTCAAAGCAGGGCCAAACCCCAAATAAATCATCCCAGCCAGCTCTTTGTCAAGCCTGACCTAAAAACCCTCTAAGGAAGGAGATTCTGGAAAGTGTAGGGGACAATTTCCTTGTGCAAGTTCTGGAGGAACCAACTAGGGGCAGAGCTCTTCTTGACCTGCTGCTCAGAAACAGGGAAGAATTAGTAGAGAAAGCAAAAGTGGATGGGAACCTGGGAGGCAGTGACCATGAGATGGTCGAATTCAGGATCCTGACACAAGGAAGAAAGGAGAGCAGTAGAATATGGACCCTGGACTTCAGAAAAGCAGACTTTGACTCCCTCAGGGAACTGATGGACAGGATCCCCTGGGAGAATAACATGAGGCGTTAAGAAGTCCAGGAGAGCTGGCTGGATTTTAAAGAATCCTTATTGAGGCTTGTTGCGGGGTGGTTACCCCGCTCCTGCCCTAAAGGGCTTAAAATAGCCCTGGGAGAGGGCAGTGGCAGGGAAAGCAGCTACTAGGCTGACTGGGGATGCAGTTGCAGCTGGGCCATGCCCCAATCAGGCCTCAACTGGCCCTATATAAGAGGCTGGGAGCCAGGAGCTCAACAGTCTCTCTCTGCATTCAGAGAGAGAAGGGCCTGGCTGCAGGGAGGTTAACCAGGTATCTGGAGTAGAGCAGGGCTGGGGAAAGGCCAAGGGAACCAGGGAGCTTTGGCCTAGGAAAGCCCCAGGCTGCTGGCCTGGTAAGGCCTATTAGGTACTGGGTTGCAGGAGCAGCCCACGGGTAGCCAGAGGCAGCAGGTCCAAACCCCTTTGCCTGTGATGAGTAACTTATACTGAAGTATACCCCAGTGAACAGTGGCTAGATGGAGACTGGACGGTAACCAAGACTGAGATGAAGTGGAGATAGTGGGTGGGGGTTCCCCTGGGAGGGGGAGACCTAGACTGTAGGGGTACTGACAGGGAGCAGCAACCAGTTAAAGGGACATGGGGATCCTGGGAGGGACATGGGGGCCAGCAGTGATGGTGAGACACCAACCTGCAAAAGGCGCTCCAGAGGCTGGATGAGCTAATTCCTCGAGACAACCAGCAGGAGGTACTGCAGCAGTGAGTCCTGCACATTTACAAGGCTGCAGGAACAAACTATCCCAATGCGTAGAAAAAACTGTAAATATGGCAGGCAACCAGTTTGGCTTAACAGTGAAATTCTTGCTGATCTTAAACACAAAAAAGAAGCTTACAAAAAGTGAAAGATTGCACAAACGACCAGGAAGGAGTATAAAGCTATTGCTCAGGCATGCAAGAATGAAATCAGGAAGGCCAAATCACACTTGGAGTCACAGTTAGCAAGAGATGTTCAGAGTGACAAGAAGGGTTTCTTCAGGTATGTTAGCAACAAGAAGAAAGTCAAGGAAAGTGTGGGCCCCTTACTGAATGAGGGAGGCAACCTAGTGGAAGTGTTATTCCCTGACTTTAGCGCAGCTTTTGATACGGTCTCCCACAGTATTCTTGCCAGCAAGTTAAAGAAGCATGGACTAGATGAATGGACTATAAGGTGAATAGAAAGCTGGCTAAATCATCAGGCTCAATGAGTAGTGATCAATGGCTCTATGTCTAGTTGGCAGCTGGTATCAAGTGGAGTGCCCCAAGGGCCTGTCCTGGGAACGGGTTTTGTTCAATATCTTCATTAATGATCTGGAGTATGATGTGGACTGCACCCTCAGCAAGTTTGCAGATCACACTAAACTTGGAGGAGTGGTAGATACGCTGAAGGGTAAGGATAAGATACAGAAGGTCCTAGACAAATTAGAGGATTGGGCCAAAAGAAACCTAATGAGGTTCAACAAGGACAAATGCAGAGTCCTGCACTTAGGACGGAAGAATTCCATGCACTGCTACAGACTAGGGACTGAATGGCTAGTCAGCAATTCTGCAGAAAAAGACCTAGGAGTTACAGTGGACGAGAAGCTGGATATAAGTCAGCAGTGTGCCCTTGTTGCCAAGAAGGCTACCAGCATTTTGGGCTGCATAAGTAGGGGCACTGCCAGCAGATCAAGGGACGTGATCATTCCTCTTTATTCTGCATTGATGAGGCCTCATTTGGAGTACTGTATCCAGTTTTGTGCCCCTGTCAAGGTTTTTTCCCCCACTTTGAACTTTAGGGTACAAATGTGGGGACCTGCATGGACACTTCAAGCTTAATTACTAGCTTAGGTCTAGTAACTCTGACACCAGAAATTTCAGTGTCTGGATCACTTCTTGTCCCCCCCAAAACCTTCCCCTCCCTGGGCAGCCTTGAAAGGCTTCACCAATTCCCTGGTGAACACAGATCCAAACCTCTTGGATCTTAAAACAAGGAGAAATTAACCATCCTCCCTCCTTTCCCCCCACCAGTCCCTGGTGAGTCCAGACCCAATCCCCTTGGATCTTAAAACAAAGAAAAATCAATCAGGTTCTTAATAAAAGAAGCTTTTAATTAAAGAAAGAAAGGTAAAAATCATCTCTGTAAAATCAGGATGGAAAATACTTTACAGGGAACTTAGATTCATATAGCCCAGAGGAAACCCCCTCTAGCCTTAGGTTCAAAATTACGGCAAGCAGAGGTAAAATACTCCCAGCAAAAAGGGGGCATTTACAAGTTTAGAAAACAAAAATAAAACTAATCCGCCTTGCCTGGCTATTACTTACAATTTTGAAACATGAAAGACTGATTCAGAAAGACTTGGAGAGCCTGGATGGACGTCTGGTCCCTCTTAGTCCCAAGAGTGAACAACACCCAAAACAAAGAGCACAAACAAAGACTTCCCTCCACCAAGATTTGAAAGTATTTTGTCCCCTTGTTGGTCCTCTGGTCAGGTGTCAGTCAGGTTTACTGAGCTTCTTAACCCTTTACAGGTAAAAGAAGCATTAACTCTTAACTATCTGTTTATGACAGACCCACACTACAAGAAGGATGTGAAAAAACTGGAAAGAGTCCAGCAGAGGGCAACAAAAATGATCAGGGAGCTGGAGCACATGACTTATGACGAGCAGCTGAGGGAACTGGGATTGTTCAGTCTGCAGAAGGGAAGAATGAGGGGGGATTTGATAGCTGCTTTCAACTACCTGAAAATGGGTTTTAAAGGGGATGGATCCAGTCTGTTTTCAATGGTAGCAGATAACAGAACAAAGAGTAATGGTCTCAAGTTGCAGAGGTGAGAGGTTTAGGTTGGATATTAGAAAAAACTTTTTCTCTAGGAGGGAGGTGGTGGAATCTCCATCCTTAGAGGTTTTTAAGGTCAGGCTTGACAAAGCCCTGGCTGGGATGATTTAGTTGGTTTTGGTCCTGCTTTGAGTAGGGGGTTGGACTAGATGACCTGCTGAGGTACCTTCCAACCCTGATATTCTATGATTCTATGATCTAGTTTGACCTGAAGAATGCTATCCAGAGAGCTCCCCCCACTGATTCCTGCAGCTAGTCCTATCATTTGGGTTTTACCTGTAACATATCAATTAGCAAGTCACTCAGCAAGACGTCAAGGAATGGAGAATCCACCACATCTCTTCGGGATCTGTGGGTGAGGCCTTTAGTCCTTTAAAAGCCCATTGGGTTTGTGGTTTACGTTGCTGTGTAACCAAAGTTGGGTTAACAGAAGCTCCATGGGGCCTGAGTTCAAAGGGATTTCATTGACCCAGCTTTCTGAAATCCAATGATCTATGAAGGGTGCCTACCAGTGTCTGCTAAGGGGCTTTGAGGGCACCACACACAGGGAATGGAAGCAAAAGTGATGTTAAGAATGAGATTTGCTGTGGACTTTGTTTGAATTAGCCCATATCTGTCTTTCTCCACCAGCATCATCATTATCCTTTTGTTCCCCATGCGTTGCACCTTTACGTTTCAAGGAGTCTGTCATTCTGTGAGTGGCAGCTGCCATTTTCTCTCCGGTTCTGAGACATACACCCTGTGCTCTCCTCTCCCAGACATTCTGGGTGGCACTTTCCAAACCTGCTAAAGGATTTTGGTACCATCTCCTAGGCAGTATTAACATTTCTTCCCACGAGCACAGTGGAGACTGGGATTTTCAAAGGGTGCAAGGGATTTAGGTGCCCAACTCCCATAGAAATTCAATTTAATCTCTTTAGTGGTTGGGGCAGTAGCCTAGGGGAAACCTAGGTTCAAGTCCCTGCTCCACCAGAGACTTCCTATATATTGGGCAAGTCACTTAGGCTCAGATCCACAAAAGGATTTAGACACCTTCCTGCCATGGCAGGCCCCTAAGCCTGACCTTTAGAAGCCACTGAGGTCATCAGAACACCTGCTCATCTGCCACCTAACTCTGGAGACACGTAAAAACCCCTGGACACCTACATTTCCCCGACTGATGTCCCCAAGGTGCCTAAATTTTTGCCACGAGGCTTGTGACTTTCTACCTGAGTCCCAGTGGCTGACGCCCATCTCACAGCAAAGCCATTGCAGCTCGGCGTTGTCCTGTCTTCCTTGTCTGGGGGTCATACCCAGACCATGCCCATGGCCACACAAGACAGCTGGAGAGGGAAAGGGAATTACAGAGGGGTCTCCTATGTCACACGTCACAGGAGAGTACCCTAGCCATTGGGATAAGAGTGCACTTCCTCCTTTATTCTGCCCCATCTCCCAGAATTCCTTGCAAAATGGCTTTGGTGCCTAACTCTAGGAGAGGGGTCACAGCTGAGAACAACAAGCAGAGGGAGGTGCCTTCCTCTGGCCCAGCCCCTGAAAGTGAAGGGACTTAGGCCCCACCCTCCTCCTCAGCACCTCCCATTGGCTCGCTTAGGCAGCACCCTGCCTAGTGTGCTTCCTTTGTGGATCCCATTCCTAGGTACCCAAACTCTCACCATGCATTGTATAGGGCACTTTACCTGGGGCTGGAGATGCCACTGGGTGGTTAAGTATCTTAAACACTCGCCAGTGCCCAAGTCCCTTGGTGGGTCTGTGCCCGAGTCTCTCTGTGCCTCAGTTTCCCATTGGTGCGATGGGAATAATACCACTCTGTGGCATTATGAGGATAAACACTTTGCAGAATGGGAGATGTTCTGATGCTACAGTCATGTGGCCCATAAAAGTACTTTAGAGTGCTAGATTAGTAAAACTGAAAAATGTATCCTTAATGTGGGGTTTTGAATGGCATTTCCTAGGGATTTCTAAAAAGAATATATATACTTCAATTGTTACATGTAACAGAAACAATTCCCTACATCTAACACCAGCAGGTTTTGAATCCAGGACTGTCCAATCCACTACACAGTACTCTGCCACTTGAACTAGAAGACAAAGTTAGTGCCTTACTGGTACCCGTTAAACTCTAGTACTTTGAAGTCTCACCATGCTATACGCTAGCAGAAAACCTGAGCAGTCAGCTATTGTCACCTCTCTGCTTCTTTATTATACATTCAACATCATGGTGTTTGGGTTACCTGGGAGCTAGGTGGTTCTTTCCCCCAGTAGTCTCCTCAGAGCTGCCTTCACCTCCTTGTTTTTCAGGCTGTAGATGAGGGGATTTAACATGGGGGTTAAGATGCTGTAGTGGATGGACACCAGGCAGTCCAACACCACCGAGGAAGCCGAATTGGGTCTGAAATACCTAAATAAGCCCTTTCCCATAGCATAAACCCACTACAATGAGGTGGGAGCTGCAGGTGGAGAAGGCTTTATGCCTGCCCTCTGCAGAGCGTATCCTCAGGATAGTGGTGAGTATATGAATGTAGGAGCCCAGGGTAAGGGAGAACGAGACCAGACCTATTGTCAGAGCAGAGATTAGAAACACCAGATCACTTGTGAAGGTCTCAGAGCAGGACAGAGCCACCAGGGAGGGTAACTCACAGCTGAAATGGTTGATTGTGTTAGGCCCACAGAAATGTAAGGCCAACAGAAGGAGCGTGTTAATGAAGACATACTAAGATCCGATCAGCAATGCACCAGCCACCAGCTAACTGCAGACGCTTTTGCTCATTGTCCTCATATAATGCAACGGGTTGCAGATGGCAGTGTATCGGTCATAAGCCATTGCTGAGAGAATAAAAACCTCACTACACCCCGACAGGAGGAGGAAGAACATCTGGGCAAAGCAGCTGCTGACAGAAATGGTTTTCCGCTCTGATAGGAGAGTCTCCAGCATCTTAGGCACCGTTACTGAGCAGAAGCAGATATCTGAGAAGGACAAATGGGAGAGGAGGAAATACATGGGGGTGCCCAGGTGGGGATCAGCCCTTCTCACCAACATGATGGACACATTTCCCCCTAGGGTGGTCAGGTAAATAGCTAGGAACACCAGGAAGAGGAAAGCCTGGAGATGCAGGTCACTGGAAAGTCCCAGGAAAATAAACTCGATCACTGTTGTCTGGTTTGCCATGGGCATTTATTCAGCCAAAACTGTGATCTGTAAGAACAGAAAGAAATCCTAGAATCAAAGAACTGGAAGGGACCTCAAGAGGTCATCTAGTCCATCACCCTGCACTCATGGCAGGACTAAATATTATCTAGTGTTTGTCTAACCTGCTCTTAAAAATCTCTAATGATGGAGATTCCACAACCTCCCTAAGCAATTTATTCCAATGTTTAACCTCCCTGACAGTTAGGAAGTTTTTCTTAATGTCCATCCTGAACCTGAACCTCCCTTGCTGCAATTTAAGCCCATTGCTTCTTAGCCTATCCTCACAGGTTAAGAAGTATAATTCTTCTCCCTCCTCCTTGTACCAACCTTTTATGTACTTGAAAACTTATCATGTCCCCTCAGTCTTCTCTTTTCCAGACTAAAAAAACCAGATTTTTTCAATCTTCCTTTGCAGCTCATGTTTTCTAGACCTTTAATCATTTTTGTTGTACTTCTTTGGACTTTCTCCAATTTGTCCACATCTTTCCCGAAATGTGGCATCCAGAACTGGACACAGTACTCCAGCTGAGACCTAATCAGCATGGAGTAGAGCGGGAGAATTACTTCTCGTGTCTTGCTTACAACACTCCTGCTAATACATCCCAGAATTATGTTTACTTTTTTTTGCAACGGTGTTACACTGTTGACTCATATTTAGCTTGTGAATCATTGGGAAGCACTCTTTAATACCAACACCTTCTTCTCCATTGTTATACCTCCCCAAGCCTGCAACATTTCCCTGTGGCAACTTTGCCAAAGGGATTTAGATATAGATAGATACCTAGGGCCACATTTTGAAAGCTCGTATGGGAGTTCAGTAGGAATTAGGCAACTAGACACTTTTGAAAATCCCATTAAGTGGCTGGACACCTCTAAAAACGTGGCCTCCAGTTCCCAATGAAATCAGCGGCTCCTGTCCTGCAGGGTGGGGCCCAGCTCTGGGCATTGCAACCTGACGCTCAGAGTCACAGCACTGCTCGCTAAACATTTGGCCTGCCCACTGCTCTGCCATGAAGATGGACGGGCAGTTGGGCCAAACCAGAGCAGTTCTGTGAAAAAATGATAAAAGGAAGAAAGAATTTCATGCAGCTCTGCCTATCTGTATCTTTAGACACATCTCTGTCTATATACTTTTGAAAATCTAGTTTTTGGTGCACTGAGGTCCCTGAATGGGGCATGAATAAGAATGGAATCCGTGACTTCTGGCTATAAAAGCATGGGCTGCTAAATCTTTAACTTTAAAAGCAGGTGTATGGGATATAGGCTATAGTGGACAACGTCTGTCTAGTCATAGAATATCAGGGTTGGAAGGGACCTCAGGAGGTCATCTTGTCCAACCCCCTGCTCAAAGCCAATCCCCAACTAAATCATCCCAGCTAGGGCTTTGTCAAGCCGGGCCTTAAAAACCTCTATGGAAGGAGATTCCACCACCTCCTTAGACACACAATAGCAGATATAAAGGTAGCCATTCTGCCGCAAAAAAACTTCAGCACTAGACTTCAGAGAGAAACTGCTGAGTTCTAGTTCATCTGCAAATTTGACACCATCAGCTCAGGATTAAACAAAGACTATGAATGGCTAGCCAAATACAAAAGCAGTTTCTGCTCCCTTGGTTTTCACACCTCAACTGCTAGAAGAGGGCCTCATCCTCCCTGACTGAACTAACCTCGTTATCTCTAGCCTGCTTCTTGCTTGCATATATATACCTGCCCCTGGAGATTTCCACTACATGCATCCGACGAAGTGGGTATTCACCCAAGAAAGCTCATGCACCAAAATGTCTGTTAGTCTATAAGGTTCCACAGGATTCCTTGCTGCTTTTAAGGATAATGAGGAGGTTTCCCATCACAGTGACCAGATAAATGGCTAAGAGTGCCACAAAGAGTAAAACCTGCCTCTCTGGAGAAGCAGAAAATACCAGGAGAAGAAACTCAGTTACCACAGTCTGATTCAAGTTCATCATTTCTTCATAAGCGTTCAACTGGAAGACAAACAGAGACAGGTATTACATGGTGTATCCACCATCTCCAAGCCTTCTATCAACCAAGATTAGATGCCTTTCTTCAAAGGTCTGTGGCTCTAGGGAAGCCCAGCAACCACACAGGCATGCAAACAGGGTTTTATTCCTTTCTCAGGAAAATGTTAAAAATGGTGGCTTTCATTTGGAGTGAAACCCAGTTTCAAAAGACTGAAATCTTTCATGAAACAGGATCACTTTTCTCCTTCAACTCAACTCATAGCTAGAGCTGGCCAAAGTATTTATTCTGAATCGCAGTCATTACAAGTGGGCTTGAATGAAAAGGAAATAAAGGACTATGCATCAGTCTCTATCCTTTTGGTCAATGATACCTTGGTCAACAATGAGCACAATTGATTTCAAAAGAGAGAATCTGTTACCTTTTCTCTCAGGCTGGGATTTTCAAAGAAACCTAAGAGATTTATGCTTCTTAATTTCAATTAGATTTATGCACTTGAAAATTTCAGTCTCACTGCTGATTTCAATATGACCATTCAAGCAGTGAGGTACTAACTCAACATGTATAAGAATGTTGATCTGTGCGATCAAGATTACTCGAGACAAAAATCCCATTCACTTGGATCATGATTTTCTTGAGTCAAATGCTGGAAAGTCATAAATATTTCACACAGAATGTATTCACACTCTGTTCCTCAGGCCCTGATTTCATAATCAGATTCACGTGGATTAACCTGTAATCCATGTGTGAGAACTGAAATCAATGTTTTCTCCCTTTCCCCTATGTTTTAGCTGACTTCTCTATTTAGATTAAAAATTCTTTGGAACAGAGACTTTCTTTTGTTCTATGTTGATCCATACTTAGCCCTAGAGGGCCCATTCTTGGTTGGCCCCTAGAAGTAGCGTAATGAACATGGTAACTACTACTACTAAGAAGGATGTTACTCTGCATGGGCATAAAGGAACATCTGCATGAATCTTGTTTCAGAAGCAGGTTATAGCTTCAGTTAGATGCTTTGATTGATGGAAATCATCATGAAACAAATGACCAGTTAATAATGATTGTCACAGTTCAGGGCCAGCAGCACCTCTGACCTCTCTCGGCATCTCCCTGAGTGCAACTTGTTCTGGTGACAGGTTTCTTGCCTTCACGTCTCTGGGGTGGAATCCGACAGTTCTCCCAATATCAGACAAAGGTACAGCCCGTTGGATACCAACTGTGTTTGAGCCTGTCATGGTATAAACCCCCACTCTGAACCTTAGCGTCCAAAAGATGGGGAACCAGCATGAATTCCTCTAAGCTCAATTACTAGCTTAGTACTTGTAGTGCTGCCACCAACCAGGAATTCCAGTGCCTGGTACCCTCTGGTCCCCCCAAAACCTTGCCTGGGGACCCCCAAGAACCAGACCTTCTGGATCTTTACACAAGGAAAGTAAACCCTTTCCCTCACTGTTGCCTCTCCCAGACTTCCCCTCCCTGGGTTACCCTGGAAGATCACTGTGATTCAAACTCCTTGAATCTTAAAACAGAGAGGCAAATTCACCTTCCCCCCTCCTTCTCTCTCCCGCTCCCAGACTCTCCCTGAGAGAGAAAGTAATCCTAACACAGAGAGAAATCAACCTTTCTCTCCCCCTTTCCTCCTTTCTCCCCACCAATTCCCTGGTGGATCCAGACCCAGTCCCCTGGGGTCTCACCAGAATAAAAAAAACAATCAGGTTCTTAAACAAGAAAAAGCTTTTAATAAAAGAAAGAAAAAACAGTAAAAATTATCTTTGTAAATTTAAGATGGAATACTTTACAGGGTCTTTCAGCTATAGACACTGGGAATACCCTCCCAGCCTAAGTATACAAGTACAAATTAAAATCCTTTCAGCAAAATACACATTTGAACTCCTTCCAGCCAAATACACATTTGCAAATAAAGAAAACAAACATAAGCCTAACTCGCCTTATCACCTAGTACTTACTATTTTGAATCTATAAGAACCTGTATCAGGGAGATTGGAGAGAAACCTGGTGGCACGTCTGGTCACTCTCAGAACCCAGAGAGAACAACAAAATCTAACAGCACACACAATGACTTCCCTCCCTCAAGATTTGAAAGTATCCTGTCCCCTGATTGGTCCTCTGGTCACTTCCCTCACAACTATAATAATTTTATTTACCACTAAAAACTTTGGCAAATATTTTTACCTTCATATATAAAAGAAATGAAAAAAAAGTACCAAGCTTTTATTGAATTGATAGTAAGAGATTAACAATCACAGCAATCAAACACATAGAATTTGCCCATGTTTTTTAATGTAATGATTAATGATTAACTAGACAGCTAGATAGACATTATGTCTTAGGGAATTTTCTTTTTCATGCTTTTTCTCCTCATTTTTTGTACTGAAAATAAAAACCAAACAAATATTATAATTTTCATCCTTTTAAATAATATTATATTAATTGTCCGAAACACAGCAGCCTATAATAGGCATACTGCAATACTTTTGGCTACTGCTATTAACAAATTATTTAACTCTAACTCCTAGTACTGTAAGGTTAGCATCCCAGGCCTCCTTTTCACCTTTGCCATGTTATTGATGTTTGTGTGTATCATGACCACAGCAGTCTCTGGAATCTCTCTAGTCTGGTGATTAGAGCTGGGTGAAAGTTTTCCAACACAACAGTTTTCCATCAAAAAAGGATGATTCAAGTAAATAAAAAAGAGAATGTACCAATGTTGTTGTATTTTGACTGAAATATATAAAAATGTTTAATATAATATAATATAATATAATATAATATAATATAATATAATATAATATAATATAATCATTGAAATGATAAATTCAAAATAAAGGGTTTCAAACTTTAAACAATGAAACATATTGACCTGATTGAAATGAAATGCTTTGGTAAGGTTGTTTCAATATTTCCAAACTGAGGGGATTTTTGGCATGTTGGTTTCATGGGAAATTTCAGAAATATGAGCAGCAAAGAATCCAGTGGCACCTTATAGACTAACAGATGTATTGGAGCATGAACTTTCATGGGTGAATACCCACTTCGTCGGATGCATGAGTTTTTCTTCTAGCTGTGAATGAATGAAAGTTTCAAAATGTAGAATTTCCTGTGGAATAGAAATTCCAAGATTTGATCTGCTCTGTGTCAATTTAATAACAGTCTGCAAGCAGAGTCTTCCTCCATTTCAAATTAAACAAGCCATGTCAGCAATAGGTAGCATTTTCTGTACATTTATCTGGAGCCAGATCAAAAACATTCCCAAGGAAGTGTGGGTTACAATACATATGTTTATCCAAAGGTTCAGGCCCCCTTCTTGGTTATTCACAGCACAACAAGTAATAGTGCTAGCACTGTAGCATATAGAGGCCCCAAGCACCAAACACTTCCCTGTTGGGCTGGGTGTTTCACACACATGTAGTAAAGAGACAGCAGCTGCCCAATGAACTTACAGGCAGGATGAAACAGGTGGACAAGAAAAAAAAAGTTCAGTAACAATGAGTAACGGTAGGAAGAGGTCTGCATCTCCTTCACCCTTTTTCTTTGCAAGCCCTCCCAGATACACCAGGTCTTTCACCAGCTAACATACACTAGCTTTATGGGAAAACATAAAATATTCCCAGCCTGTCAATCTCTCCTATTCCTTTCTTCCAACTCCTGGATGGACCCACATCTACACGACCACACTACACACCCCTCATCAGATCCCTACCCCAATAATTCCACTTCTTTCCAAGCCCCCTTTATTCTCTTCTCTCACTAGCACCTTTGCACCTTTGCCCAGGCTGCCAGGCTGAGATTTTGAAAGCTGCCTGACAGTTTGGGCACCTCATTCCCATTACACTTCACTGGAATGGTACCCAAAGCCATGAGCTGCCTTCTCTGAACCAGTTCTGCACAAACGTCTCTCTCCTACTTCATTTCAGTCTTCAGAGCAATGCCTTATTCTAGAATCCCTCTAGTAGTACTTCCAGTCAAAGAAAGAAAGCAAGAAAGCAAGCAAGCAAGCAAGAAAGAAAGAAATTAGGATGCCGGTGCTACTAGCCAAGCAATGCTCATTGCCCAGTTTTGTGTGTTCTGTCCCACTCCATCCATCCATTGCCTGTTGTTATCTCCCCAGCATTTTGTCTTGCCATGATCAGCTGAGTCAATAGGCTCTTAGGAACAAAGACGATGAATTTACTTCTATTGTAAAGCACAGTGCATCCCACCTAGCTCTCAATACACAGTTTAAAGAACAATGTAAGACAATGTCATTATTAGTTCTCTAATAAAATCAAGCAAATCTCTCACCTGACTTGAGAACAAAGGGCCATTTCTTCAGTGGCTCATCAGGCAGATATAAGTATGAGCAAAATGACGTGTCTCAGGATACGAGACCCTACGTGTGGTCTCACTGATCTCCACAAACAACTGCAGCCTCCCCAGAGCAGTGTCCGCCTTGAACACCAGTGTGAATAGCAAGGATTCATAAAGTTTAACATAACCAGCTAATGTTTCAGCACTCAGGTGAGTAACTCTTCCTCTAGCAGTTAGTCCCAGAGTTCTCCTGCCCTCCTGAGTAATGATCAAACATTGCCCAAAAGAATAAGGGTTGCAGGATTAGGTCCTTAAGGGAATGTCTATATTGTAAATGGGAGCTAGCTTGGTTCCAGCTAGGGCACTAAAACTAGCAGTGTGGACATTGCAGAGATGCAGGGAGTGAGCTATGTTTGAGAGCCAGATCTGCTGCCTGAGATGCAATGTCTACACTACTAGTTTTCGCTTATCTGTGGTTAGTGCAAGTCTGTGTGCTCAGGCTGGGAGACTCACATTCACCTGCAGTGTAGACCTAGCCCTAAGGGTCTTCTTCAATCCACCGGGTTGTCCACTGAGTTTTGTTTGCAAAAGTGGCCTCCTCCTGAAGCCCTTACTCACACAGCTAGTAGATACTCATGCAAGTGCTCATAGCAAAGCCAGCATGGTCACTAGAGTGAGTCACTGTTGCTCATGTAAGGGTGCAGGATCAGGTCCAAAGAGTGAAGAATTGGGCCCAGGTCAATTACACAGAATGAATTTGGAGCTGAATCCTGGTTATGAAGCCAGCAGGAGCTGTGTGTGCTCAGCACCTCTCAGGAATGCGCGAACAAAGCTTGTGTTGAGTCTACACATAAACTACTCCCTGAATTAATGTAATCTGGAGCTCTGCACTGGGACAATTTGTCACCCACAAAGGGCCACATTAAATAGTTTGATTCATGCAAGACTTTTGTATCTAAGTGGGCTGTGAGTGCCAGCACTTGGGAAACAGTGCTTTCTCAGTCTTTTAAAATCTTCCAGTCCAGATTGGCTGCCTTTCAAACATAAGTTATTGGGATCAGTACAGGGGTAACTGGGTGAAATTATCCATTCTTTCCTATTCAAGAGATCAGGCTAGCTGATCTAATGGGTCTTTCTGTCCATCAAATCTATTAATCTATTAAAAACACCAGGAACAACTAAAATCTTTGGCGATTATTTCCAAAAGTTGTTTCCGGATTTGGGCCTAAATTGCAGCATTGCTGACCACCTCCAGATCATACTAAAGCCAAAGGGAGCTGAAGGTTCTCAGAAGTTCCAAAAATAACTTAAGCCCGATGGCCAAAATTGTGCAGCCTGTCCACTAATTTGGGGTGCCTCCATTTTTGGTGCCCAGTTTGTGAGAATGGAGACCTGGGTTTTCTGATTTGAAGAGCACTCTGAGCTTGCATGGATTTCTATTGAGGTTGTAGGTGAGCAGCAATTTTGGAGAGAAAGACCAGATTGGTTGATGTTAAATTGTGGCTATTTAACAAAATTTGGCTTGCAAAGACCCTTCACCTGTGGGGTCCAACTTTTGGTAGAATCAGATCTTTAGCACAATGTCCTTCTGTTGTTACTTAGGAGCCTAGTACTTTCTTCATCCTTACTTTTGTCATGTGAGTTGTACCATTGGAGCCCATCATAGAACCATAGGGTTAGAATGGACCACAACCCCTTCCAAGATGCAGGATTTGTTGTGTCTAAACCATCCAAGACAGATGGCTATCCAGCCTCCTTTTGAAAAGCTTCCACAACTTTCGGAGGTGTCTGTTCTATTGTCCTATGAATAGTGATCTGCAAAATCCATAGATTAATAGATTTCAAAGGCAGGAGGGACCACTGTGGTCATCTGGTCTGAACTCCCACATAATACATGGCAGAGAATCCGCTTAGTGTTTCCTGCTTCTAGCCCAGCAAATTGGAATTGAATTTGAATGCATCATTCAGAAAGGCATCTGTTCTTTGTATAGGCTGGGATTTTGAAAATTCCTGAGAGACTGGGTTGCCTAACTAATTTAGATTCCAAGACTCCAAGATATGAAGTATGCAGCACTTCTCTTGTCAAGTCCATGCTCAGGAAAATAGTTCTATTATATATGGTTCTGTAACCAGGACTGAATTAAGGCAGGATCCAGGGAGCAGCCCTTAGGCTGGAAGGCTGCCCCTGGACCTACAGAACTACGGAGATTGCCTACTTCCAGAGAGTATTGGAATCTGCTGTGGGGACAACATTGGCAGACCACTGAGCCAATGGTATCATAAGCACTTTGTTGAGTTGGTGGCCGTATGTCTGGATTGAATCCAGGCCTTACTCCACTTCACCCCATAAGTCAATTTGCTTTCTGAGGCCTGTTCTTTATGGGCCCAATTCAGCAAAGTATCTAAACTTATGCCTAGTTTTTAAGGATGTTTGTTGTCCCATGGAACTCTGGGAATTCTCTTGTGCTTAAAGTTAAGCATGTCCTCAAGTACTTTGTGGAATTTGGATATAAACTGCTCAGATGCCAAGGGAACTTTTACCCTGAACACTTAGGCACCTACAGGATGAGGCAACAGCCAAGTAGGGGTTTTGTGGATCATGGTGGAGCCTAAAACTGGGTCTTAAGTGCTGAAAGCTGGGATTTAGGTGCCTAAGTACCTTTGTGGCTCTGTGCCCTAGGCCTCACTTACTACTGCGTTGTCACTCAGTGAGCACTGTGGTGGGTTCCTCAGATTGTCAGCCATGGGCGGTAGGTATAATAGGCCACAGAAGGCTCTGCCACCCTCAGCGCTTCCACAGCCACACCTATCGGACCCTAGTTCCTGGGCTTGGTGGCAATGTTTTTGTTTTATTATGCCTCATTCAGGTTCTAGGGCATCTGAGGAAGCACATACCACCTCCTCAGCTGCTCCAGAACCTGCATAGGGCATATCAAAAGCATCTTCTAACAGACGCTTTTGGCTTTTCCCTGGAAGGGTTGGGTCCCAGGAGGGGAGGCATGGCATGGCTCCTGCCAGCCCAGCCTGGTGGGAGGTGGGTGCTCAGAGCTTCGGCCAGCCCAGGACTCCTCCGGCCGTGGCGGGGAATGCCCAGGGCTTTGGCCAGCCTGGGGCCCATGCGGCTGCAGGAGATGAGGTGCTTGTGGCTCCGGCTATATGGGGCAGGTCCTTTTGTTCTGCCTTATGCAGTGTCCTAGACCATGACAGGGCCTCTGTGCACTATGGCAACAATAATACTGTTGACTCTTTCCGACCCGGGCAGCTAGTCATAGTTTGGGACCCTAGGGGAGTTCCCAGCTGGAAGCAGAAGCCAATGGAGGATGGTGTTCGCTCGGATGCAGTCTTGTTTATTTACAAGGGATGTACCAAGTCCTGCTTCTCCAAACACATGAGGAGCTAGGAACAAAAGGACCAGTTCCTCAGCTCATGGCCCCAAGCCTTTCTATCCAACAGATCCACAAGCTCTCCTCAGATTTTATCAGAGTTTCACTGTGTTCACAGGTTACTGGTTGGCTTTGTTGCCTCTGCCTCTCTCTCTGTTCTTGTCTGGTCTCATTTTCTGTGTGTTCTCTCACAGACCTGGTCACAATACCCATAGAATCTTGAATGCTCACATGGTGCTACTTTCTGGACAGAGCTTGTTGGCCTCTTGTCTTTTACAATTATCTCAAATGAAGGGCCCATTGACACATCACTTTGAATGAGGTTTTACTCAACCTGTAACAAGTTTTCACCCAGCTCATAGCAATATAGTAAGAGTAACCATACTTAGCAGGGTTATTGTATTGCTGGATGTGTCTTTTTGACGGACATAAAATGAAGTCCTCTCATTAATATGCTCAGTAATGGACTAAATACAAACATATATAAAGGATTTTTTGGTGATGCTTGTCCCCTAAGGCATGTACTTAATTTTAAAAAATGCTGATAATGCACAACATTGTAATGATTCCCTTTAGAAGAGATTTTCACTAGATCACTCAGGGGAGGTTCCTGTCTCCTATAAAGAGAATAGGAAAAGGGTAACATCATTTCTGGTGCTGCTTTTCCAGAATGACATAGGTTCTGGCCAGTGGGCTGGTCTCCTTCCAACCAAACTCTGGACCACTTGAAAAAAGACTTGATGAACTGAAGACAAAGATGAATTGACACAATCCCATCAGCTGCTATCTGCTCCATGACCCAAATAAGGATAATAATCCTACATTCCTGGTGCAGGAAAAAGGTAACATTTATGGTATATGAAACTACAATAATTTCCTTCTCCATTCAGGCTTCCACAGTGCACTGTAAATGCATAGTGAGACAGAGGGCAAAATGTTCAAAAGAGCCTATGTCCCTTCATCAGGGGGTTACTAAGTGAATAAGGTTCTTTTGAAAATGGGACTTAGTAACTTTAAAACATTCTAACCAGAACCCCTTACCATTCTTTAGGTGACGGGATGGATCACATGATGATTGCCTTTCTGTTCATTCACTCCGAAGCACCTGGCATTGGCCACCATCAGAAGACAGGATACTGGGCTAGGTGGACCTTTTGGTCTGACCCAGTATGGCCTTTCTAATGTTCTTAGCCACATATGCAAAAAAAAAAATCAATTGAATAAGGCCAAGATTTTCAGACTTGACTCGTGTTTTTGTAAGCTTCTTTTTTTCAGTGCCTAATAGCAGACGTTTTAAAGGGGCTTGATTTTCAGAAAGTCCTGAGCGCCCACCTTCTGAAAATCACTAGTCACTTGCTACTTGGTATAAATTATTCAGTGAAGAACAGCAACATTTGCTGAAGAATTTTTGTGACCAAAGAGCATCCAATCAGTTCTATTTGTAACTGTGGTACTTGCGTTTGCTGTACATCATCGAGAAGTCTTTTTCCAGTTTTCTGCTCTGTGTGGCTCTTTCAGGGAGCAGTTTAGCTAAGAACTGTTGTGCAGTCCTGTGCATAGTCTTTAAAGAAGCATGGATGCCAGTGATAGAAAAAAAACTGCTGGACTATTATTTGTCAAATAAATATTTGCCAGGATTTT
This sequence comes from Gopherus evgoodei, assembly GCF_007399415.2. NCBI lineage: Eukaryota > Metazoa > Chordata > Testudines > Testudinidae > Gopherus > Gopherus evgoodei. Next base: position 385,595 of record NW_022060066.1, on the reverse strand, counting down.
AAGGGGCCCAATCTGAGACACTTTAAAAGGGCCTGATTTCCAGAAAGAGGTGAGAACATATTTTACATCTAAACAGTGAGACTTGGTCTATTGTAGTTTTGTATATATGCATGTGAGAGGCAGAAAGAAGCAGAAAACAAGAGAGGCAGAGGTTAGCATAGCCTTGGGATAAAAGCAAGAGAAGAGCTACTTTTGGGCACAGGACCCAATGGAAAGGCAGACTTGGATTGCTGAATGAGGAAAGTGCCCTCTGCACATTCTTTGTAAATAAACAGGATTCCCTACAAACATCTCTGACTTTTATCACAGATCTCTGCTACCTGTGCCAGCCGAGGGACAACAGTATTTAAATTTATTTCCCCATGTTAACTGCTGAAGACTCCCTGTCACACTTGTGCTAAAGATTTCCCTCTGTTGGGGTGTGACTATGTGCCCAGTGAAGACCCTTCACATTGTAAACTGTCCAGGGAAAGGACTTGGTTCATTGCTGTGTCTTGTACTTAATAAATAACAAAAGTGAGACACAGAGAGGTTAAGAGACATACTCAAAGTCACCAGCAAGTCAGAGGTAAAAGCCAAAATCAAGACTTTTGATAGGAGAGGTCTATCCTGGCACACAGTCGCATGCTTTTACCTTGACATAGTGCTGCCTGTCATCAGTTATTATCCCCGGTGTCCTGAATGCTCAGGGTTCACAGCAAAGTTTGGGCCTGGAGTTGGTCCATAATTTGCTGAATGATCAATTTTCCTCAGTTTGCTGATTCAACAAAATGTAAATGTTTCATGGGAACATACCGATTTTGGCACATTTTTTATGACAAATAAGTGAGGTATTTTATTTCTGTAACTTCAAAGCACCTAGATTCGACTATCATCTCAGGTTTAATAGACTAGAATAGAACTGAGTAGAAATGATAAATTAAAAGAGAAGTGCTTTATCGTTATCTCAACAAAGCAAGTCAACATTTTGATAAGGTTCTTTAACTGTTTCTGAAAAGAAATTTCTCAGAATTTTGCTGGAAATGTTGCTGTTTCATTGTGATCTGGGATGAAAGGCAATTTCAGAATGTCAGGATTGCCCATGGAATGGACATTCTGAGTTTTGGCCAGGTCACATCATTGAAAGAAGAGAAATAAATGAAGCACAGCTTCAAGATACTTCTTCTTACTCACGATGGGGGTGGAGGGCCAGTACTTTTGGTCTATCTTGCTAAACTCCATTGCTCTTCTAGACCTAGGCTAGTATCCAGGAGTCCTGATGCTAAGATACCCCTTCTCTAGCCCACTAGACCCCAGGCCTTTTTCAGAGTTAAGATACAACCCAGGAGTCCTGGCCTCCATTGTTCTAACCACTAGACATCACTCTCCTCCTTCACTGCTGTAAACATGAGTCAGCACTACTTCTCACAAGGACACATAGCTTCAGGTATTATGAATAGTTTTTTTCGTTGTCTCGTAATTATCTGCTGACTCTTTTTCCTTCAGACCCTCCCTATGGAGGAGTTAGGCAGTGGAAACCTCACCATCATCTCTCACATCCTCTTCCTGGGATTTGGGGACTTCAAGGAACTGTAGATCCTTCTCTTTATTGGCTTTCTAGCTGTGTATATCATATCCATGGCTGCCAACCTCATCCTGGTAGTGTTGGTGGTGCTGGATCCGCATCTCCAGACCCCTATGTATTTCTTCCTCTCCAGCCTCTCCTGCCTGGAGATGATCTCCACCTCCAACATCTCCCCTGTGATTCTTGCTGGTCTCCAGGCAGGCAATGTGACAATATCTCTGGGCAGCTGCTTTGCACAGCTCTATCTGTTCGGCTCCCTGGCCACCGTGGAGTGCTTCCTGCTGGCAGCCATGTCTTATGACCGGTATTTGGCCATGTGCCGCCCACTTCGCTACCCTTCCCTCATGGATGGCAAGGTCTGCGGGCAGCTGGTGGTTGGGTACTGGGTGGGCGGTTTCCTATTCATGGGGATTGTGTCACTGTCACTTATAGCCTTGAGCTTCTGTGGGCCATACAAGATAGACCACTACTTCTGTGATTTCCAGTCCATCCTGGAGCTCTCCTGCACCGACACCTCCATTGTCCAGGTGCTCACGTTCTTCCTGTCCTTCATCCCAGTCTCCCCATTATTTCTGACAGTCACTTCTTACATTTGCATCACCTGGGCTGTGCTGAGGATCCCCTCTGCCTCAGGGCGGCACAAAGCCTTCTCCATCTGCTCCTCCCACCTCACTGTAGTTATGCAGTTCTATGGAAAGTTGGTGGCTGTGTACATGTTCCCCAGGAGCAGCACGGAGGTTCCACAGAAAAGAGCTCTCCCTGCTCTACATAGTGCTCACCCCACTCCTCAATCCCCTCGTCTACAGTCTGAGGAACCAGGAGGTGAGCAAGGCCTGTGGGAGAATTGCCAGGATGATCTCATCAGGGGGCTTATACCACCAGCCAGTCTCCAGCTTTTGGCCCACCCAATAGCTGCTACTGCATGAGAGAGGCTTGGGGACACCACTATGGGGAATTCTAAAAGCTGCATTATCCTCATTCCACTGCTCCCTGATCATCATCCTCTGGGCCCTACTGACCCAGTCTCTGATGATCTCTATTGCTCTCTCTTGGAGTCTTTTGGCCTGCTGGTCTCCCTCCACCCATGCTGCTCTCTTTTGGCTAGAGTTGGGTACTACCAGCCCCTGCTGGTCCCATGGCTCATCTCTGGGTTCTACCAACCATTGCTCGTCTGTGCTGACCCCTGCCTTTCTCTATTGTCCACAGCTGTGATCTTCCGGCCTCTGCTGGGCTCGAACTGCTTCTACCAGCCTATGTTTGTAGCACAGGAGCCCCTAAGTTCAATAGATCCATTGCTCCCTTCCAAAATCTGGTTGTCAACTGGAAACAGTTGAATTTTTTCCACTTAGATGGGGAGAGGGTGAACAGAGCTTCATTCCCATTCATAGTGCATCCAAGAGGGAAGCTACTGCTCATGCATCCATTATGAGGCTCTTCATATCCCAAAAGGGGCATGTCTAGGTGTGCAGGAGGTATATCCTGGACTCCCCCAGTTCTGCATATTCACAAGCAGTGGAAGCGAGGGCCCTTACAGGACAAGCTGATCTTCTGCTGTAGGTGTAGAAATTGCTGCTGCCCCTGATTATTTCCCCAATGCCCTTAGAAGGATTTGTCCTTCACAAACACATGTCAAAATTTGAGCTGGTTGAAAAATTTCTGATGGGCATTTCACTGAAATCCACAGGAGTGTCAATTCTGATAAACATTTATTTAACAAAAATGTTTTGCAATTTGTTTTATTTTCTATTCTACTCTAAATTCGCCTCTGTGTTCCATTGACCTGAAACAAAGTTATTTCAAAAATTTCATTTGGCAGAAATGTCAAAATTTGATGGTTTGTTCCAATGCAAAACAAAAGCATTTCAAAATCACCGGACTTCATGTCAAATGGAAATACCAGACCTAGGAGCTGAGTTTTATTTTTCCCTCGAAGTGCTCTACCCCCACTCTGCCCTGAGGACCTGCCCCCACTCCACTCCTTCCCCCAAGAACCCTGCCCGCCCATCGCTCGCTGCTCTCCACCCTCCCTCCAGATCCCCCCTCAAGCCACCAAACAGTTATTTGGCAGCGGCATCGATCAGCTCTTTGGTGGCACCACCGATTAGTTGTGATTTATTTTTCCATCTGTATTCCAGCCCTGGAATACTCATGGAGTCAACACCTATGATTCCAGGTCCCGCACAAACTAGTCAGAATGCTTTAAATTGTCATCTGATTTTGGTTACCTTCTTTTTTGGGGTGCCAAAACTGTTGCACTGAAGCTGTGCATGTTCACCCTCTTTCAAAACCGGGTCTAAAATTTTCTAGTTAGAGGCCTAAATTTAAATCTCTAAATATGGGGCCTGATTTTCAGAAGGCCACTTCATTCAATGGGAGCAGTGGATGCTCAGCACTTCTGAAAATCAATATATACTTGGCCAATCAGCATTTAGTGCTAGGCACTCAAGTTAGATACTTCCTCACCAGGAGCCAAAATGTAGCCCTATGTGAAGCCCCACAATGTAAACATAGGCTCAAGTTTGGGGCCTCCAGAGTTGAAGGTTCAAGCCCCAAATATATGAACTAAGGTGTTGATGCAATAAGTCCTCCAACAACTGCTACTTTGAAGAATGATCAGGCAGTGTCATAAACAGATAGTTAAGGGTTAATAGAACAGGAGTCCTTCATGCCTCTTTTGCCTGTAAAGGGTTAACAAGATCAGTGAGCCTGGCTGTCACCTGACCAGAGGACGAATCAGGGGACAGGATACTTTCAAATCTTGAGGGAGGGAAGTTTTTGTGTGTGCTGTTAGTGTTTGGTTGTTGTTCTTTCTGGGTTCTGAGAGTTACCAGAAATATATACAGACTCTCCAATCTTCTGAAACAGCCTCTTCTGTTCAATTTAGTAAGTACTAGTTAGAAAGGTGGTTTTGTCTTTTGATTGTTTTCGTTATTTGCAAATGTGTATTTAGCTGGAAGGATTGTATCTCTGTTTGCTGCAACTTGTATTTGTGCTGGGGGAAGGACTCTCCCTGGTGTCTATAAGCTGAAAGACCCTGTAACATTTTCCATCTTGATTTTACAGAGACAATTTTTACTTTTTTTTCTTTCTTTAATTAAAAGCTTTTCTTTTTAAGAACCTGAATTTTTTTTATTCTTGTGTGAGATCCCAGGGGATGGGGTCTGGACTCACCAGGGAATTGGTGGGAGAAAGGAGAGAAGGGGGGAGGAAAAGCCTGATTTCTCTCTGTGTTAGAGTCACTGTCTCTCTGTCAAGGAGAGTCTAGGAGGGGGAGAAAAGGGGGTGGGAAGGTGGATTTCCTCTCTGTTTTAAGATTCAAGGAGTTGAATCACAGCCATCTCCTAGTGTACCCAGGAATGGGAGGATCTGGGAGGAAGAAAGGAGGGGGGAATGGTTTTTTCCCTTTGTTGTGAGACCCAAGGGGTTTTGGGTCTTGGGGTCCCCAGGGAGGGGTTTGGGGGCCAGAAAGTGTCCCAAAATGCTATATTTTTGGGTGGTGGCAGCTCTATCATTTCTAAGCTGGTAATCATGCAGGTACCACATCTTTTGGACGCTAAGGTTCAGAGTGGGGAATCATACCTTAACAGGCAGACAGACTCAAAACTGAACAGGCATGTTAGTGCTCTGAGTCATAGACTGGGCATAGTCATAGTCATAGTGTTAGGGCAAGCTACTTGTCTTCTCTTTCATGGCCTGGCCTAGCCTTGCCCAACCTGTTATCTTTAATTTGCTGTTGAGATGTTGATTCCCACCTCTGACTGGCCCAGGATGTCCACCTTCATCGCCTGCTTGTTACATCTTTAAACGAGACTCGCTGTGCTGTCTCTAGTGTTGCCACTCATGCTTAGGAGAAGCTACTGGTAAACAGGCAGAAACTACCTCATTATCATCTTTGAAAATGCTCCTTTAAGCTCTCCTTTCCTGTGATGCCTATAAAAAATGTGACTATGGTTAGACCACTGGTTCGCTGAGATCACTGCCTCTCATGCTGACCAATACTGCCTCATAGTTGCCTTGCATTCTCCCATCCGTCTGTATCCATCTATTCTCTCCTGTCTTATATTTAGATTGTAAACTCTCTGGGACAGGGATCATTCTTTTGTTTTGTGTTTGTACAGTGCCTAACACCAGGGAGTCCTGGTCCATGAATGGGGCTCCTAGTTGCTACTGTAATACAAATAAATAATAATAATACTTGATCAGGATTGTGTGACACAAAGAAAGAAGGACCTCTTGTGACTCTGAGTCGAGGGGGAATTCACACTTGGCGTGGTCAGATGGAATAGTGTGTAAGGCCAACCTGAGGGGATCATTTATGGTGGACTGGTGACATTATGGAAACTGATGTGAAAACTAGAGAGAGACTGGCCTTTGGGAAACAGATGTGTTGGTGTAATAGTTGTGATTTAATGTCCAGGAACCTCCAAAGCCTAGGACACCCTCAAAGAGACTTAGGCGCCTAACTCCCATTGGTACTTTTTGGCACTAGTGGTGTCTACATTTCTGGGGGCCCAAACTAAGATGATTTAGAGGCCAGATTTTCAAACGTGTTGAGTACCCGCAACTCCAGTTCAAGTCAATGGGCGCTGCAGGTGCTCATCACCTATCAAAATCAGGCCCATGGTGTATCAAGTTGGGCATGAAGCACACTTTCCTATCTACAGTCATATAAGGCCCCCTATTGCCATAGGATTGATTGGAGTACATCCCAATCTCTAATGTATTTATCCTCACCACGCCCTTGTGAGATACGGGCAACTGAGACGTGCGGAAACAAATGGCAGATTTTCAAAGGTGATTTTGGTGCCTAAACATGCAGATAGATGCCCAGAGGGATTTCCAAAAGTGATCCAGGCCCAGATTCTCAAATGGGATTTAAGTGCCTAAATTAATGTCAATGGGAGTTAAATGGCGGGAGCTTTAGAAACCCACTAGGCATCTATCTGTATCTTTGGGCACTCAAATACCGTTATTAATCTGATCTGAAGTGACTTGCCCCAGGTCTCACCACTACCAGTGAAGAGCCCCACGCTGAGCTCTGTATCCATACATCCCCCGATTTTGGCAGGTTCAAGATCCTAACCCAGCTCCAACTACACACTCAGCCCAGAAGAAAAGTCTGTCCTATCTCGGGGACTCTCTTTCTGCCCTGCCACCCCCACCAACATGATACAGTTCTGTGGCGATCTGGAAGCCTACTTTCGCCATCTCCGACTCAAAGAATACTTCCGGGACAACACTGAACAGTGCACTGATACACGGGTGCCCTCCCACCAACAGCACAAGAAAAAGAACTCCACATGGACTCCTCCTGAGGGTCGAAATGACAGCCTGGACCTATACATTGAATGCTTCCGCCGGCGTGCACAGGCAGAAATCGTGGAACAACAACATCGCTTGCCTCACAACCTAAGTCGTGCAGAATGCAATGCCATCCACAGCCTCAGAAACCACCCTGACATTATCATCAAAGAGGCTGATAAAGGAGGTGCCGTTGTCATCATGAACAGGTCTGACTATCAAAAGGAGGCAGCCAGACAACTCTCCAATACTAAATTCTACAGCCACTTCCCTCAGATCCCACTGAGGAAAACACTAAGAAACTACAGCATCTACTCAGGACACTCCCTACACTAACACCAGAAGAAATCAACATACCCCTAGAGCCCCGACCAGGGTTATTCTATCTACTACCCAAGATCCACAAACCCAGAAACCCTGGACGCCCCATCATCTCGGGCATTGGCACTCTCACTGAAGGACTGTCTGGATATATGGACTCTCTACTCAGACCCTATGCCACCAGCACTCCCAGCTATCTCCGCGACACCACTGATTTCCTGAGGAAACTACAATGCATTGGTGACCTCCCAGAAAACACCATCCTAGCCACCATGGATGTAGAGGCTCTCTACACAAACATCCCACACACAGATGGAATACAAGCTGTCAGGAACACTATCCCTGATGATGCCACAGCACAACTGGCTGCTGAGCTCTGTGCCTTTATACTTACACACAACTATTTCAAATTTGATGACAATATATATCTCCAGATCAGTGACACTGCTATGGGCACCCGCATGGCCCCACAATATGCCAATATCTTCATGGCCAACCTGGAACAACGCTTCCTCAGCTCTTGTCCACTCACACCCCTTCTCTATCTACGCTACATTGATGACATCTTCATCATCTGGACCCATGGGAAGGAGACTCTCGAAAAATTCCACCATGATTTCAACAGCTTCCACCCCACCATCAACCTCAGCCTGGACCAATCTACACGGGAGGTCCACTTTCTTGACACCACGGTGCAAATAAGTGATGGTCACATTAACACCACCCTATATCGAAAACCCACCGACCGCTATGCCTACCTTCATGCCTCCAGCTTCCATCCCGGGCACATCACACGATCCATTGTCTACAGCCAAGCACTGAGGTACAACCACATCTGCTTTAACCCCTCAGACAAAGACCAACACCTACAAAATCTCCACCAAGCATTCTCAAAACTACAATACCCACACGAGAAAATAAGGAAACAGATCAACAGAGCCAGACGTGTACCCAGAAGCCTCCTACTGCAAGACAAACCCAAGAGAGAAACCAACAGGACTCCACTGGCCATCACATACAGCCCCCAGCTAAAACCCCTACAACGCATCATCAAGGATCTACAACCCATCCTGGACAATGATCCCACACTTTCACAGGCCTTGGGTGGCAGGCCAATCCTTGCCCACAGACAACCTGCCAACCTGAAACATATTCTCACCAGTAACTGCACACCACACCATAATAACTCTTGCTCAGGAACCAATCCATGCAACAAACCTCGATGCCAACTCTGCCCACATATCTACACCAGCGACACCATCACAGGACCTAACCAGATCAGCCACACCATCACTGGTTCATTCACCTGCACATCCACCAATGTAATATACGCCATCATATGCCAGCAATGCCCCTCTGCTATGTACATCGGCCAATCTGGACAGTCTCTACGGAAAAGGATAAATGGACACAAATCAGACATTAGGAATGGCAATATACAAAAACCTGTAGGAGAGCACTTCAACCTCCCTGGCCACACTATAGCAGACCTTAAGGTGGCCATCCTGCAGCAAAAAAACTTCAGGACCAGACTTCAAAGAGAAACTGCTGAGTTTCAGTTCATCTGCAAATTTGACACCATCAGCTCAGGATTGAACAAAGACTGTGAATGGCTTGCCAATTACAGAACCAGTTTCTCCTCTCTTGGTTTTCACACCTCAACTGCTAGAACAGGGCCTCATCCTCCCTGATTGAACTGACCTCGTTATCTCTAGCTTGCTTGCTAGCACACATATACATACCTGCCCCTGGATATTTCCATTACATGCATCTGAGGAAGTGGGTATTCACCCACGAAAGCTCATGCTCCAAAACGTCTGTTAGTCTATAAGGTGCCACAGGATTCTTTGCTGCTTTTACTAACCCAGCTCTGAATGTTACAGCAGATAACAAAGTTGTGTGCTATCTGGAAAAGGAAAGCTGCTCTGGATTTGGTAGGACCCTACCTATAGTACAAATAATGGTTTCATTGGAGCTAGGATAGTTTACTCCAGCTGAGGATATCCTCCTGCAACAATATTTTCCATGGGGAGGATATTCAAAGCCCTCTAAAGCAGACAGATGCCCCAATCTCATTAATATTACTGAGAGCTGGGTAGCCAAATCCCTAAATGACTTTTAAAATCTGAATCTGTAAACATAAGGGGGCAGAGCTAAGGTGGTGGGTGCAAAATTGTCCTGAAATGAGTCCATTATTGTGCAGCCTTTGTGTTTTCTAATGCATAATTGTGTGATGGATTTTCCTAGATTTTCAAGTAGGAAGATTTCAGAAGGAAAAACACAAAAAAAACAGCTTCTGTTTCCAGAAATTTGAAATCTTGCTAGCAATTGGCACAAGAGGAAAAATAGAGGTTACATTTTAAGGAATTATTTTTCATTATTTGCTTTTAAATAGGTTGATGTTCATAGTTCTTTTTAAACCTATCTCAGCACACACAGTGCTCATGCTGTTTATCTAATGCATCAACTTTCTCCTGCTCAAGCATATTGCCTGATATATATCTCCTTCTGTGTTTTAACATAATAAACACTAATAACACAAACCTCCTTACAATGTTTGGCCTAATAATACATATGTGAACAAAAATGAGCATTGCACAGTCAGTACAAATAAATAAAAGAAAAAGAATCTGTGTTCTTTTTTAAACCTGGTGTAAACAATTGTGTTACCTGCAAGATACTCAGGAGATACACCAGAGTTGCCCCATAGATACTAACAAAACAGCACATTGTTATTCCATAGATAAACCTGAATTAATCAACTACATTGCTATTACTCCATAGATACTACAGTATTACAACAAAGTTACCACATAGATACAGTCAGCAGAATGTGACTTTTATTTTTGTAATTTGAACGGATAATATTGATATTTATTTTTAAGCATTTTTTCAGTTTTTATTGATTTAAATTTTCACTGTTGTGGAAAATTATGTGGGGGTCAAATAATTTTTTAATGGCAGCAGACTGAGATTAAAAATGTAAAGCTTTATAACTGTTAAAACACACATTGTCAACATCACATGTAAATATATACAAAGTAAATATCTTTAAATCAAACTCTAATAACTGCTAAAGCAGCATTTTTTTTACTTTGCTGAACTGTAAATTTCACTTATTATCAATGTAAATATTCTTTTTGTTGGTTTCTGCATGTACAGTGAAATTTACCTTTACCAACATTTACAGATAAAAATCTAATCCTCCCATGTCTATGCATAGATAATAGAGATTTGCTACAAAGTTGTTCCACAGACTATATAGGTTTATTGGATAAAATCTGCATAATTGCTATATAATTTCTTCATAGATACTACATACTTACAATAGAGTTACTCGATAGATATTACAGATTTACAACACTATCATCCAACAGATATTATAGGTATTACATAAAATGTGAAGAGTTACTGCATAGATACAACAGAGTTGCTCCATGTGCTGTACAATTACAATATATATTTCCCCATAGATATTGCAGAGATACAACTAAGTTGCTCCAAAGGTGCTGTGATGTTACCACTATATTGCTCCATATATAACAATGAATACTGCATGGATACTACAATGTTACTACTTAGATACTAGAGTTGCTACAAACATACTCCATATGCATTACAGAATTATTCCATAGATACTATAGTTATTAATTGTAATATATCACTTTTGAGATGGTGCAACCAGAACTGCACACCATGGATTTATATAATACCATTATGATATATTCTGTTTTATTATATATCCCCTATGTAATAGTTACTAACATTTTGTTAGCTTTTTTGACTGCCTCTGTATATTGAGGGGATATTTTCAAAGAACTATCTCTGGTGACTCCAAGATCGCTTTCTTGAGTGGCAACAGCTAATTTAGACCCCATCATTTTGTATTTCTTGCTGGGATTATGTTTTCCAATGTTCATTACTTTGCATTTATCAATGTTGAATTTCATCTGCCATTTTGTTGCCCAATCATCCAGTTTTGTGGGATCCCTTTGGGAAGCTTCACAAACTGCTTTAGGCTTAACTATTCTCACTAATTTTGTATTGTCTGCAAACTTTGCCACTTCACTGTTTGTCCCTTTTTCCAGATCATTTATGAATATATTGAACAACACTGGTGCCAATACAGATGCCTGGGGGACACCACTATTTCTGTCTCTCCATTTTGAAAACTGACTATTTATTCCTACTCTTTGTTTCCTATCTTTTTAACCAGTTACTGATCCGTGACAGATTTTCATTACCAATCTGCCCAGGACCACAGTTGACCAGGCTGTGGCCACAAGCTCTTTTGGGGAGGAGATGACGAAGCACACAATAAGGGTCTAAATTTTAAAGCTTTTTTGATAAAATAATAAAATAACAGGAGGTTGTGCTGGTACCATTCCCATGTCATTCAGGGGAAGAAAGAACGTGTTAATGCCCCCTGGTCCTAAACCACTTTCATACTCACACACACATGGTTTAACGTCAGAAGAAGAGGAGGGGAAGGTGGAAGGGAGTGCTGTCCTGGGCCCAGGCTGTCCAAGAATCTGTCGTGCTCTCCAAGTTGCTCCAGCTCTCAGGAGGGTTTTAAGTCCTGGGCTGCTTTGGGAGTGTTTTTGTCCAGAGCCCTCTGTTCCTGGTGCTCTTTGTACCAGTCCAAAAAGGCTTGCTATGGTCTTGTTCCCTTTCCCAAAACATCCTAGCTTCAGGGACGCCTGAACTGGTGCCCCCTCTTGTTATCTCGCCTGTGCTTTCAGAATGGCAGCCCTGGGCTTTGTTTTCCTCTCCTGTGGCTTTGCTATCCTGCAGGTGCAGGTCAGTGTAGTTGGTTTCCCACAGCCTCTCAGGCAACTTTCAAGCCCCAGTCTTTCTCATCTGTCCGCCAAGTCTCAGCTGTGAGCAGAGTCCTTGGGTGGAGGCCAGTATCTTATCTTCAGACTGAGCTTGCTAGCTGCAGGGTTGAGTTAACCCATTCTCTGCTCTCTTTCTCCTCCCCTTTCGGCCTTTCTTACCTACAAAGGAAACTTCCACTCTCCACTTACATATCTTTGACCTTCCCCAAAATGCTTTGCAATGCTTGCAACAGAGTTAATCACATACAATGCTGATCTGCCTTTCCTAGGGGACTCCCTATGGGGAGGAGGGCATTGGGGTGTGACACCTTCCCTCTCGTCCCATGATAGCTTACTTTGCTTAAGAGCTCTTGGTGAGGGACTTAATCAAGGGCTTTCTGAAAATCTAAGTACACTATGTCCACTGGATCCCCCTTGCCACATGCTTCTTGACCCCCTCAGTTTCTTCTTCTTCTTCTATTTCCCTCTCCACAGTCCATATCTGCCCAGCAGCCTCTTCATGGCACTGATGATCTCCTTGTTCCTGACTGTGTAGATGATGGGGTTCAGCAGGGGGAAGACCGCGGTGTGGAACACAGCCACCACTTTGTCTAGGGGGAAGCTGCGGAAGGGCCGGCAGTAGATGTAGGTGGCCAGGCTGAACATGATGATGATGATTATGATGTGGGTGATGCAGGTGGAGGCTGCTTTGCTCATTCCCTTTGAGGAGCCACCTGCCCTCAGCCGGACCAGCAGGGCCCCATAGGAGATGAGCAAGAGGATGAAGCACAGCAAAGTGACCAGGCCACTGTTGAAGAACATGAAGAACTCCAGCACATAGACATTGGTGCAGGCCAGCTTGATCACCTGGGTGATGTCACAAAGAAACTGTCCAGCTCATTGGGGCCACAGAAGGGGAGCTGGACAATGGGGATGACCTGGATAAATGATTGCATAAACCTCTTCGCCCAGGCAGCCCTTTCCAGGGCCCAGCAGACCCCTCTGCCCACCACAGTGGTGTAGCGCAGAGACTGACAGATGGCCACATACCTATCAAAGGCCATGCCCATGAGCAGGTTGATTTCAGCCCCTCCTAGGAGGTGGAGAAAGAAGAGCTGGGCCAGGCATCCCCCATAACAGATAGTCTTGTGGTGGGACAAGAAGTGGCTTAGTACCTTCGGGGGGATGACAAAGCAGTAGCAGATGTCCAGGAAAGCCAGGTTGGCCAGGAAGAAATACATGGGGGAACCCAGGTGGGGGTCACCCCAGATGCTGAGGATGATGAGGATATTGGCTGGGAGGATGATAATGTAGAAAAGCAAGAAGAGGACAAAGAGGAAAAGCTGGACCTCCCAGGTCTGGGACAGCCCCAGCAGCAGGAACTCTATCACCTCTGTGTGGTTCCCATGCTCCATCCCATCAGCATGAGGTCCTGAAATAGAAAACAGGGTGAATGTTATTGTAAAATGTACTATGCACATTATCGTAGTGGTGAGGTGCAACTTATACCATGGCCCCCATTTTACCAGCTGCTGCAAACATCCCAACTGAGATCAGAGCCCCCATCATACCAAGTGCTTCACAGACACTCAGCGAGAGACAATCGCTGGCCAAGATGTAACACATAGGGCTATAACTAAGCCTGATTAGAAATTTTTCCATCAAAATGTTTAGCTGGTGATGAAATGAACATTTTTGTGAGAAGTACCTGCTTCCCTTGTAATTAAAAAAAAAATTGTTTCCTTGGAAAAACTCAAACCTTTCGCTTTGAAATTTTGGGGATTTTCAATGCAAAGTCAAAAATTCCCCCCCACCCAATAATTTTGACCCCAAAGACCTTTTCTTTTCATTTTAATCTTTGGGGATTTTTGGCAGGGGAATGATGGTGGCATGTGTGTGCATGCGTGTCACCAAAATAATTTGGATGGGGTTTAGTGAGGAGGCGTTAGTCAGATAATCAAATCAAGAAAATGACAGAGCCATAGAAGCAAAGAGATAAGGGAGACGGGGCACATGGGGAAAGAGGAAGGCTAGTAAAGAAGAAGCATGTGGGAATTGTTACTGTGAGTGGTAATGTCTTGATATTCCTTCCTTCCTTTTTTTGTTCACTTATTCTTTTATCTCATCCCCATTTATGTATGTATTCCTCCAATTTCTTATGCATGCATTTGATTAGTTGTCTCTTCGTTAAAAATTAATTGAAATTATTAATGTAATTTAATCAGTACAATGGGGGCACTGATTAACACATCCATTTCTTCATTTATTTACATGTTCATTCATTGTTATTCGTGTATTTGTTCAATACACCATTTATGTTTTATTTATACATTGTTTTCTTCCACTGTTTGTTCATTCATTCATGTCTTCATTCTTTTTCTTTATGTGTTATACATGCATTTATTATTTCCTTCCATTGTTTAGTCATTTATTTATACATTAATTTAATCATCTATCCACTTTCTTATGTATTTATACATTCTATTCTTAATTTAAACATTAATTTATTTAGACATTAATTTATTTATTAGTTTAATCATTCATTCATTCTTTTATTCTTTCACTTAGTTATACATTCGAATAAATATTATATATACATTATATATATATTCCTTCATGTATTGGTGTTCATTTATTTATTTCATGCATTAATGCATTCTTTTAAAAAATTACTTATATTTTCATTGACTAATCAATTTAATCATGTATCAATCCCTTCATGTATTTATTTATGCATTCCCACCTCGACTTATTCATTTACTCATTTATCAATCCAGTCATGGATTCCGTCTTTCCTCTAATCCTTCATTTATATGTACATTCTGTTATTCATTTATTTATTTACATAATCATATATTTATTCCTTTATGTATTTATCTGAACATTCACTGATTGCTTCATTGATTTATTTATACAAGTATTTATCCCTTAATTATTAATTATCTTTACCCAATTACATATCCCTTGATGTTCATGTCTAGACTTTTATTAATTCATTATAATACGTATTTGCTCTTTTATTTACTAATTAATGTATGAATTTATTTATATTTTAATTGTTTATTTCTGCATTCCTTCCTTCCTTCCTTCCTTTCTCCCTTACTCATTTATTAATTCTTAGGTCCTGGTTGTGCAGACACCCTGCAACCCCCTGTCAATCACTGGGTTGACTCAGCAACATAAAGTTCAGCGCACACACTGCAGTACCATGTGTGTATGTGTGTGTGTGTGTTACTTAGTTCCTACTCTTCCCATTTAGTAATGAAGATACTCCTGTATTTATCCTTTCTTTTACTCATTCATTCCCCAGTTATTCATTCTCCTCCATTGATAGTCTTAATAAATATGCACCATGGCCAGGAGTGAACAGTGACATTAGAAATGCTCCTACATCTCCCTACTGTATTCCCTGAAAATCCCAAACACTGATCTGTCTGGGAATGTCTGGGATAGCCAGGGGCTGCAGGTTGGGATTGATGGGGACTGGCAGAGCTGTATGTGTGGAAAATCCAGGGCTGGGATAACAGGGATTGAGGGGCTCTGGAAAAGCTGGGGATGGGGGAAACCCAGGACTGGAAAGAAAGAAAGAAAGAAAGAAAGAAAGAAAGAAAGAAAGAAAGAAAGAAAGAAAGAAAGAAAAAGAAAGGACTCACCCTGCACTGCCTTAGCCCTCAGTCAGGTTTCATCTCTGTCCCCTTCTGAGCTGTGGCAGCCTCCCTTCTGGCTGCCCCTGGCTATATCCCCTCTGTCTGGGAGGGTGCTGGCACCGGGGGTGGGAGGACGGAGCTCTGGGGCCCTGGGGAGCACAGTTGCTGATCGGCACCACAGGGCTTGTTAGTGAAGCAGGGCTGATCCCCGGGACCCCCAAGGGAGGAGAGACAGATAGGAGGGGGAGTCTTGACTTCCAGCATCTCTGCCCCATCCTCCTCCAACCACTAGACTGCACTCCCCTTCCAGAGATGAGTAAAAAAGCCAGGAGTTCTGATGCACAACCCCTCTGCTCTAATCTCTAGATGACACTTCACTCCCAGAACCAAAGAAAGAACCGAGGAGGCCTGACTCCCAGCCCCATCTCCCGATCACTCAACTACTACAACTGTCACATTTCATCACCAATGTTCTTGTATTAAGAAGCACAACTCAGTGTAGTGTACCAATGAAAATGATGACATACATATATATGTATTAATATTAGTACCGCATTGCTTACTGTCTTACTGATCTCCTGTTTACTGATCATTCTTTTTTTGTGTTCTTCACTACTATTATTAATGTCATCACTCTTCATAATGGTTCTGCCTCTCATGACTTTGAATTATTCAGCTGGTTTATTAATAGAACCATTTGTTTTACATTATCTTAAAATTAACATAATCATTAAGAGTTATCATTTATATCATTAATCACACTATACATGCAATTGTTCTCTTCTCAGGTGTTAATTTTTCTGTTCATCTCCACACTTACTGTTCTATTAAGGATATACTGCATCTTATTAAGATTAATAGACCAGTAAGTGTGGAGATTGCCTTGTGAACACGTCCCTTCTCCTTCATCATCTCAGCAACTGCCTCTCCATCTAGACACGATTATAGAGACCATGTCCCTTGCCAGTTCAAGTTCACACAATATCCCAACATAATCTACAGCAACTACATAAATGGCAACATGATATAAAAAAGCCTTTGGGGCTGGATTAAAGGTTATACACTATAAACCAGTGTCTAGGGTCTCAGTTGCAGGAGTCATGGCATTACAGTAGAATCTCAGCTTCCATTTTCTAAACTATAGCAATTTCCTAGACTTTGTGGTTGAGAATGAAAACTTGAAAATGTTACTAAGACTAAGACAAAAGCCAAGTGTAACCAGTAGAGAAAATCTGTTTGAGTCTTGCATAAGCCAATCACTCATGGAGAGGAAGGAGCTGTTCTGTGTTAACCAATACAACACCTGCCTGAGTCTGCAGAGAGCCTGAACCAGTCACAAAGATAGCTCCATACAGATGAGGCACAGGATGCTGCTCCAGGACTTCTCTTGCCATCAGTAGACAGATGGGGCAATTCTGGGTGATACAACTCATTTTTTTATAGATCTGTCTCCCCTAATGCAAATGGAGCAGATCTTAGAGGGTGCTCCTGGGGAAATAGAAAGATACATCCTAGATGGGAAGCCCAACTCTGTAAACAAGGCGGAGGGAAATCGGAATAAAATGGGTGGAGTTAGCAGAGAAAAATAAAGCTAGTAGCAGTTGGAGCGAATAGCAGAAGGGGCAACCTAATACAACACCCTACAACCAGGGGCAACCCAAGGCCCCACCTACACCCCAAGGAAAACCCCAGACACCTTATCGTTCCACCACACCATTCTCCAGCAACCCACCTTGCCCCAGTGACCAGTCAGCTGGGCGATGTTTTAAATGTAATGAGCTGGGCCATGTGAAGGCCATCTTCCCCAAGAACCCCAACAGATTGAAGTTCATTGCACCGGAATCACACCAAAGGTCCTCAGGCCCAGATACCTCCCAGATGCCATCAGAGTGAAGGGAAACTGTGAGTGTAGGCAGGCAGAGGGACATTGGAACACAGGTGTCAGCTATCCACCAGTGCTTAGTGGACCCCAAATTCTTCAACCCAGGGGCCCAAGTGATGATTCAACCCTTTAAGTCAAACTCTTTAAACTTGCCTACAGCCAAGTTTCTGTCCAGTACATTATCCCATGCCCATGCCCATGCCCATGCTGCTGGGGGAAGACTTGGCCAGCCATATGAAGCTAGCCAAGAGGGTGGGAATGGTCACCTGCAGCCAGGCTTAGCAAGCCTCCACACCTATCCCTGTTCCTGAGCCTTCTACAAGGGCCCCAGCTGTGTTACCAGAAACCCAGACTCAGGTGGTGGAACTGGATCTCATGTCAATGACTGCAACAGCAGTAGTGGATCCAGTCCCAGAGACTCAAACAGAACCAATCCCAGAACCGGAACTGATGGAGCAACCAGAACCAGGACTATTGCCAACACTGAATCCAGCACTTGCAATCCCGTCTGCAACTCTGGAAGCAGTAACTCTAAGCAACATCAGGACTAAAAGTGTGTACCAGGCATTAACAGACATTTTTGCCAGGATAGGATGGCCCTCCAACATCCTTAGAGATTTGGAAACTAATTTCCTGGCAGGAACCACGAAAAGCCTTTGAGAAGCTGTCATAAACAGATAGTTAAGGGTTAATGTCTCTTTTACCTGTAAAGGGTTAAAAAGCTCAGTGAACCTGGCTGACACCTGACCAGAGGACCAATAGGGGGACAAGTACTTTCAAATCTTGGTGGAGGGAAGTCTTTGTTTGTGCTGTTTTTTTTGTTGATTGTTCACTCTTGAGGCTAAGAAGGACCAGACTTACACCCAGGTGTTCCCAATCTTTCTGAATCAGTCTTTCATGTTTCAAAATTGTAAGTATAGCCAGGCAAGGCGGATTAGTCTTATGTTTGTTTTCTTAACTTGTAAATGTGTCTTTTTGCTGGAAGGATTTTTACCTCTGTTTGCTGTAACTTTGAATCTCAGGCTGGGTTGGGGGAGGAGTTCCTCTAATCTATATGAATCCTGTAAAGCATTTTCCATCTTGATTTTACAGAAATAATTTTTACCTTTTCTTTCTTTAATTAAAAGCTTTCTTTTTAAGAACCTGATTGATTTTTTCCTTGTTTTAGAATCCAAGGCCTTGAGTCTAAACTCACCAGGGATTGGTGGGGGAAAGGAAAGGGGAGGGTTAATTCCTCTTTGTTTTTAAGATCCAAGGAGTTTGGATTGGTGTGAAGTTTCCCAAGGCAACCCAGGGAGGGGAGAGTCTGGGGGGAAAAGGAGGGGATGTGTAATTTCTCCTTGTTTTAAGACTGAAGGGGTTTGGGTCTTGGGTTCCCCAGGGAACATTTTGGGGGAACAGAAGTGTGCCAGACACAGACTTCTGGCTGGTGGCAGCGTACCAGATATAAGATAGGAATTAAGCTTAGAAGGATCCATGCAGGTCCCCCACATTTTTACTCTAAAGTTCAAAGTGGGGGAAAAAACCTGGACAGAAGCTCATGGGGTAAACCACATGGTTTCCACCCCTTACCACCATCAAACAAATGTCCTGATGGAGAAGTTTAATGAAACTTTGGGGACCATGATATGTAAAATCATATATGAGCACTCCAATGATTGGGACCTAGTGTTACAGCAGTTGCTTTTTGCCTACAAGGCTCTACCACATCCTAGTCTGTTTTTTTCACCATTTGAGCTTGTGTATGTCCGTGAGGTTAAGGAGTCATTACAGTTGGTGAAGCAGCAATGGGAGCAGTTTACACCTTCTCCAGGAACTAACATTTTGGACTTTGTAAACAATCTACAAAACACTCTCCAAGACTCTTTAGCCTTGCTAAAGAAAACCTAAAAGATGCTCAAAAAGAACAGAAGTCCTGGTATGATAAACATGCCAGAGAGCGTTCCTTCAAAGTAGGGGACCAGGTCATGATCCTGAAGGAGCTTGAGGCCCATAAGATGGAAGCATCATGGGAAGGGCCGTTTATGGTCCAAGAGTACCTAGGAGCTGTTAACTATCTCATAGTGTCCCCCACCTCAAGCCTAAAGTGTACCATGTTAATTCTCTAAATCCCTTTTATTCCAGAGAATTCAAGGTTTTCAGTTTACAGCCTGGGGAGGAGATTACACTGAGTAGCTTGAAGGTGTCTATTATGAAAGATAAGTGATGATGGCATGGAAGAGGTGAACATCTCCATGACCCTAGGACATACCTAGAATCAACAAATCAAGGAGCTGTGCACTAGCTTCACACCGATGTTCTCAGCCACTACTGGATGGTCTGTACGGGCATACCACTCCATTGACACAGGCAATGCTGTCACAGTGTAATTCGCCCCTCTGAGATTGCATGGGCCTCTCCAGTAGTTCTAGTTCCCAAATCAGACTAAAAAATATGCTTTTGTGTGGACTAACGTAAGCTAAATGCTGTAACTCACCCAGACAACTATCCAATGTTACGCACAGATGAGCTATTGGAGAAACTGGGACATGCACAGTTCATCTCTACCTTAGACTTAACCAAGGGCTACTGACAAGTACCACTAGATGAATCCGCCAAGGTCAGTGTTTATCACCATAAGGGGCTGTATCAATTTAATGCGCTCCCTTTTGAGCTGTGAAATGCACCCACCACCTTCCAGAAACTTGTAAATAGTCTCCTTGCGGAATTGGGAGAATCTGCAGTTGCCTACCTTGACGATGTGGCCATATTTTTGGATTTATATGCAGAACACCGGGAGCATCTATGAAAAGTCTTTGAGTGCATAAGGGAGGCAGGAATAACTGTTAAGGTTAAAAAGTGCCAAAAGTCCTTTAACCAGCTTAAAACGACACTCATGTCTGATCCTGTCTGGGGCTAAGGACCTCAAACTTTGACAAGGATAAGGAGGTGTTAATACCGTTATATAAGGCGTTGGTGAGACCCCATCTGGAATACTGTGTGCAGTTCTGGTGTCCCATGTTCAAGAAGGATGAATTCAAACTGGAACATGTTCAGAGATGGGCTACAAGGATGATCCGAGGAATGGAAAACCTGCCTTATGAAAGGAGACTCAAAGAGCTTGGCTTGTTTAGCCTGGCCAAAAGAAGGCTGCGGGGGGATATGCTCTCTCTATATAAATATATCAGGGGGGTTAATGTTAGGTAGGGAGAGGAATTATTTAAGTTTAGTACTAATGTAGGCACGAGGACGAATGGGTATAAACTGGATATTAGGAAGTTTAGACTTGAAATTAGACGAAGGTTTCTAACCATTAGGGGAGTGAAGTTCTGGAACAGCCTTCCGAGGGAAGTAGTAGGGGCAAAAGACTTTCCTGGCTTTAAGACAAAGCTTGATAAGTATATGGAGGAGATGTTATGATAGGATCGTTAATTTGGGCAATTGATCTTGGATTACCACCAGATAGGTCTGCTCAATGGTCTGCAGGGAGATGTTGGATGGGATGGGAACTGAGTTGCTGCAGAGAATTCCTTCTTGGGTGCTGGCTGGTGAGTCTTGCCCACATGCTCAGGGTTTAGCTGATCACCATATTTGGGGTCGGGAAGGAATTTTCCTCCAGGGCGGATTGGCAGGGGCCCTGGAGGTTTTTCGCCTTCCCCTGCAGCGTGGGGCACGGGTCGCTTGCTGGTGGTTTCTCTGCAGCTTGAGGTCTTCAAACCAATTTTGAGGATTTCAATAACTCGGTCCTGGGATAGGGGTTGTTATAAAATTGGATGGGTGGGGTTCTGTGGCCTGCCTCGTGCAGGAGGTCAGACTAGATGATCATATTGGTCCCTTCTGACCTATGAGTCTATGAGTCTATGAGATGCATCCGAGTGTGTTGTGGGATCAGTTTTAATGCAGGAAGGACTGGATCAAGAATTCCTACTTGCCGTATTTCTCAGCAAAATACAGTCTGAGTGGGAAAGCCACTGGTCAGTCACAGAAAAGGAATGTTACATCATTGTGTACGCTCTGGAGAAACTACGCTCATACGACTGGGGACAGTGTTTCCTCCTGCAGACTGACCATGCTGCACTAAAGTGGCTTTGTAGTGTCAAGGAAAAAAACCCAAAAAACATCTTCAGCAGAGTTTAGCGCTCCAAAATTTTCATTTTGAAATATAACACGTTTCGGGAGCTTCTAACAAAGTGGCTGATGCACTCTCCCTTGAGAGTTTCTTAGAATCAACTGATTAAAATTGTCCTTAAAATGTGGAAAATATTGTTACTTTTTATATAATCAGTAGTATGTCTAGAGGTGCATGTGTCTTATTAACTTTGTTTTCTTCTAGAGCTCCAGGAAGAAATCACAGCCAGTGTGGAACAGGCTGTCCAGCACCGTCTGTGTCATAAATATAGAGAGAAGGGTAGCATAAAATCCCTCTTTAGCAGCTGTACTAAATCACTTTACCTGTAAGGGGTTAATCAGTTCAAATAAGCTAGTTGGCACCTGACCAGAAGAACCAATGAGGAAAGAAGATACTTTCAAATCTGGGGGGGAAGGTTTTGTTTGTGCTCTCTCTTTGTTGTTCCCTCTCCGGACGGAGGGAGAGACCAAGCAAGAAACTGATTGTGTGTTTTAAATACTTTTACTTATCCTGTAAAGTTACCTTCCATCCTGATTTTGCAGGGGTGCTTCTTTTACTTTTATTTCTAAATAAAGTTCTTCTTTTAAGAACCTGATTAATTTTCAGTGTCCTGAAGACAAAGGGTCTGGTCTGTGCTCACATTGCTAACCAATTGTTTGGCATATTATTTTCAAACCTCCCCAGGAAAAGGGGTGAAGGGGTTTGGGGGGATATTTTGAGGGAATAGGAGATTCCAAGTGACCCTTCCCTGAATTTTTGTGTAAATCACTTGGTGGTGGCAGCAATACCATCCAAGGACAAGGAAAGAAATGTGTGTCTTGGGGAAGTTTTTAACCTAAGCTGGTGGAATATAAGTTTAGGGGCTCTTTCAAGTGGGTCCCCACATTTGTACCCCAGAGTTCAGAGTGGGGGGAACCCTGACAGAGGTTCTAAGTAACAAGTATCAGAAATACTGGAACAAGCATGAAACTAGGCATCGTGGAACAGATACTCAGGTCACGTGAATTGGATAGCTCCATTGCACTATTGAATTTACACAATCTGGGGATCTGGCCTCATTGACTCTAACTGTACCATGGCAGATCTACACAAGTTGGGGATTTGGATTTGACCCCTGTGATAAATGAAGGGCAGGGGAGCTCCCTTTTATGAACCCAGCCAACCAGCTAGCTATAAAATCCCTCTTAGTAGCTGTTCTCTACGTGCTTTACCTGTAAAGCGTTAAAAGTCTCACTGTGATGCATAGGTAAAAGGAAGTGAGTTGGCACCTAACCAAAAGAGCCAATGGGATGGCTAGAACTTTTAAAAATTGAAACAAGACTCCCCTTTTGTCTGTCTGTTGTTGTTCTCAGGGAGAGGCAGACATGGCTGCAACTATGCTATAAGAAACTTGGGGCCAGGTATGAAAAATCATCGGTATCATACCTAGAAACCACTCATTTGAAACTCACAGATATGTAAGTAGATCAGGAAATGTCTAGGAAGATGTGATCAAGTTTATCTCCTTTTATTTTTTTTATTACTTGTGGATTCCACTGTGCTTTTGTTTTGCTTGTAACATTTAAGATGGACCTCAAGAAAGTTATTCTTGATGCTTAAGCCTTTTTTTTTAAATCTAGCAATAGCCTGAGTTTCCAGATGTATTTTCTTTCTTTTTTGTTTTTAATAACATTTACTTTTTTTAAGAACAGGATTGGATTTTTGTGTTCTAAAATATTTGTTCACATGTTTAATAAGCTGGTGGCAACAGTTGATTTCCTTTGTTTTTTCTTTCTCAGCTCTTCCTTGGAGTGAGGATGAAAGGGCTTGAGGGTACCCCATAGGAAGGAATTCCCAAGTAAGCCTTCCTGGGTCCTCAAAGGGGTTTTGCACTTGGGTGGTGGCAGCATCTACACATCCAAGGTCAAAGAGAAGCTGTAACCTTGGGAGTTTAATACAAGCCTGGAGTGGCCAGTATTAATTTTTAGTATCTTTGTGGGCCCCACCTTCTGCACTCAAAGTGCCAAAGGGGGAATCAGCCTTGACAACCCCATTGACGCCAATGGAGCTACAACCGATTTGCACCAGATAGGGATCTGATCCTTCATATGTGTTCAGTCTCTCTGACATATCTACAACTAGTATGAATTAAACAGCTGGAAGATATCATGTGGCATTGCACCTGCAGCCTCATGAGCCTTTTATTTTATTGTTATCTGCAGGAAGAAAACATATAATGACTGAGAAAGAAAGAAAGAAAGTTGATCCATTCATCCCAGTAGAAGTTGAAAATCAGATACAGAAAATCTTAGCAACACTGAATTCCTCCAACGTTCTGTCCCCAGTGGGAATGAATGTCTTTGTAGACATTAAAAGTTACACTCTTGCAATCAATCCCATTGGGCAAATTACTAAGTATGGAACTTTTGTCTCATCTTCAGTTCAGATTCAGAGGCAAAGAATATGGATTAGAAACTGTGTAATGGACCAGACCTCAGCTGGTGTAAATCAGACATAGCTCCATTGGAGTTAATGAGGCCAGTTGTCCAGCTGGTCAGAATTGACATAGCTCCAAGGCAGTTTTGGGGTCAGATCCTCAGCTAATGTAAATCAGAGTAGAGCCAATGAAATCAAAAGGGCAAATATCCACATGGTGTAAACAGCCTTAACTACTCAGACCTCAATGGAACTGTATCAATTTACACCAGTTTAGGAGGTTGCACTGAGATTTTAGGGTTTGCCTCTGGGTACCTCTTAGTGACCAACATCAAACAGCCAGAGCAGCCTGAGCTGTGGGTTCCTCTGGTGGCTGCATCCCAAGAGCTGATGATGTAACACAGGGGAAAAACATCTCTGCTCTCTCAGAGTTGATTATGTGGCGTTAATGAAGAAACCAGCTCTGGTGGCACTGGATTCCATGTCCTTGCTACAAATATATTGTTCATTTTGCAATTTCCTTTACACACAGTTTGGGCCTCAGTCCTGCCTTTTTTTTTAGCCACAGATCCACCCATAGTTGCTGCCATTGTGTACAAGCAAAGGCAGGTGCTGTTTCCCCACTGTAGGATTAGGGTCAGCTAGGGCAGGTGTCAGGGTAGTTTACTCCAGAGCTGAGATCAGAGCTGGGCTCACAGCCCTGGAGACGGAATTCGGCTGTTTAGCCCCAGGGCAGATACATCCTGGGCTGTGACCCTGTCTTGAAGCCTGCAGAAGCCAGGATACATTTCAGAGCTGCGAGTGGCTTTCTGCCCCAATCCTATTTAGTCCTTCACCTCTCACCAAGCCTGCCTGAAGAAGGGAGCTGGGAGGATCTATCTCTGGAGTGGATCCCTTCCTGCAAGGAACTGCAGAGAGACCCAGCAACTCAAAAAATATGATGAAGAGGCAGAGAAATGGATGTTGGATAATACAGAAATGGGGACATTATTGACAGATCTATAGATAATGACTGAAGAATCCTGGCAGTGGACTGTCAAATGCACCACAGACTGGGAAACATTCCACAAAGACCAGCTTTGTAAGTTTGCTATTTCAGTTAAATATTTGTAGGTATTATCATGTTGCAGACATTTAATTCTAAAACTATGAATTACAACTGAAACTCTTAAAGTCTTTTACTATCATTTAATCAAACATTTAGAGCTCCTCTTCTTTTCTCTGATAGGTTAGAGAGTAGCAGCCGTGTTAGTCTGTATCCGCAAAAAGAACAGGAGGACTTGTGGCACCTTAGAGACTAACTATGCTCAAACAAATTTGTTAGTCTCAAGGGTGCCACAAGTACTCCTCGTCCTTTTTTTTCTGAAGCAGAAAAAAATATCAATTTTTGTAGAAATTGCAAAACCAAACATTTTTTGATTTTCTTAATTGAGAGCCAAACAATTGCTGGTAAAAACTGTGTAAAACTGGAAATTCTTCACTGAAGTAACTGAATTTTTTTTCTTCCCAATACATATGTTATTTTTAAGGATAGGAGAGACTTCCTATGAAAATGTCTTCAGTTCAAATCCCAGTTTTCTTTTGAAATAATTTAAATAAAAAATATTTGAATACCCCAGATTGGAAATTTAGAATTAAGCCAGGGTGGGAACATTAATATTGTACAATAACACACTCTTCTGAACCCATTCACTCTATTGCAATCCCATTTATGGCTGTTTCAAAGGGATACTTGCAGGATAGTAAAACTGAGTAAACAGCATAAGCTGATACCCACAGGATATGCTTTATAAATGCAGAGGCCTTTAAACTGAGGCACAAAGAGTTGAAGCCCCCAGCCAAAGCTTGTCTCTACCCAAGGACATAGAGGAGGGCAATGGGACTAGACCTGCTCTAGCACCATGTCCTCTATCTCACACTGATAGCTGCTAAACAGAAATGCTCTTAACAGGTGGACAGAACAAACACATAGTAAGACACAGTATATGCCCCAGAGAGTTTATAACCGAAATAGACAAGGTAGAGAAAGGGAGGGAGGGGAAACAGAGGCTCAGGGAGGGGAAGTGACTGGCCCAAGGTCACACAGCAGGTCAGTGGCAGAATCAAGAATAGAAACCAAAGCTCCTGACAGCCACTGACCCGTACAGTGCAGTCTTAAAGTCAGAGAGAAATGACACAACATAGAATTAGCTGAGGGATGCTATTAGTCGCTCATTACGCAAAGATGAAATGCAGCTGGGATTTGGGGCCATCAAACAGTTTTGGAAACAGGCAGTGGTGTTGCAGTGGAATCCTTACAAATGCACTGTTATATTGGATGCTTTGTGTCTCCATGTTATATTTACCTGGAAAGTGGAAATCAGGCAGCACTAGCTTTTTAGTATTTTAGCTTCATAACTAAGTTTGCAGCCTGCTGTCTGGAGCAATAGGGGAGTTATCTTGTCTGGATCATTGGGGTTGGATGTGCTTTGCTCCATCCATCATACTGTATTTTATCAAGCCATATCCTGAGCCAGATCTTCAGATGGTGCAAACTGATGCAGTTCCATTGACTTTAAGGGACCTGCGCCAATTTACACGTGTGTTAACGTTCCACTCCTAGTTAATGGCAATGGTGAGTGATGGGCACAATTGACACTTTTATTGAGAGATATTAATGAGAGGAATCAGGGCCATTCCCTCTGTAGCTCTAATCCTGAGCATTGTCTTTCTCCTTCCTTCTGCAGCCATCACACAATGAACTGAGAAAGAAAATGTTCAACCAAGGTACTGTGACCGAGTTCCTTCTCCAGGAATTCTCTGATGTTTGGGAGTTGCAGATTTTGCACTTTGTGGTGTTTCTGCTGATTTACCTGGCAGCCTGAGGGGAATCTTCTCATCACCATGGTTGTAGCCCTGAACCACCATGTTCACACCCCCATGTACTTCTTCCTGGTGAACCTGTCCATTATTGACTTCGGCTCCATCTCCGTCACCATGCCCAAATCCATGATCAATTCCCTAATCAACTCTAGCTCAATTTCCTATGCTGGATGTGTCACCCAAGTCTTTCTCTCCACAGCCATCACACAATGAACTGAAAAAAAAAATGTCCAGTCGAACCACGCTGACTGAATTCCTTTTCCTGGGATTCTCTGATTTTTGGGAGCTGCAGATTTTGCACTTTATGGTGTTCCTGGTGATTTACCTGGCAGCCCTGATGGGGAATCTTCTCATCATCACAGCCATAGCCCTCAACCCCCATCTTAAAAGCCCTATGTACTTCTTCCTGGTGAATCTGTCCATCCTAGATCTTGGCTCCATCTCCGTTACTATCCCCAAGTCCATGGCCAATTCCCTCATGAACACCAGGGTGATTTCTTATCCTGGATGTGTCACCCAAGTCTTTCTCTTTATCCTCTTCACTGCAACTGATTTTGCCTTACTCACCATCATGGCATAAGACAGATACATCGCCATCTGCCAACCACTGCACTGCGAGAGCGTAATGAACAGGGGAGCTTGTGTCCAAATGGCAGCCAGTGCCTGGATTACTGGTATTATCTATGCTTCATTGCACACTGGGAACACTTTCAGGTTACCTTTCTGCCAGTCCAACGTCATCAACCAGTTCTTCTGTGAAATCCCCCAGCTACTCAAGCTCGCCTGCTCTGATTCATATCTCAGTGAAGTTGGGCTTCTTGCCTTTAGCGTGTTTTTATGTTTAAACTGCTTTGGTTTTTATAATTGTGTCTTATGTTCAGATCTTCAAAATCGTGCTGAGAATCCCCTCTGAGCAGGGCCCACGTAAAGCCTTCTCCACCTGCCTTCCTCACCTCACTGTGGTCTGTTTGTTACTTTGCACTCGCTTCTTTGAGTACATGAAACCCTCCTTCAGCTCAGCATCAGGCCTGGATCTCATGGTGGCTGTTCTCTCTTCTGTGGTACCTCCAGTGATGAATCCGATTATCTACAGCCTGAGGAACAAGGAGATGAAAGCTGCATTAAAAAAATGGATTGTGTGGAGGTTATTCACCAACAAAAAAATGTCTGTCATTGATCTTTGACTGTGATTTCATTCTGGGCTTCTTTATAGTAATAATCAATTGATGACAAAGTTGTTCCCTTGAGAAAATAAGGTGCAATCTGTTTATGATGTCATAAAATCTGCACTAAATCCAAGGAAGTCAAATTAGTAAATTTAGGATTAATCATGTAAATAATATCAGAATCTATATGTCTACCCATAAATCTACATAGACGTGTTTCTATTTGTCTCAGGGATTTATACTGCAACCATCACCATACTATCTGAGCGTGCTGCACAGAATATCTATAGCTATTGCTCAATCGCTAGTGGACTTTGTGATGTCTCTTCCTCTTTTGGGGGGATAAAAATTGGGATGTGAGAGGTTTGGCTTGTGTGTTTGATTGATTGTTTCTTTTTCATGTTGCTGATTCATTGGTTGACTTGTTTCTTAGTTCCAGGTGGTTTTGGGGGTAGGAATTTGCAGAGTGGAACATGTTGGATGAAATGGGGTGAGTGTGATAAATGACAGGATGAGAGGTAGCTCCCTTTTGTGGACACCCATCCAGCCCATTAGCTATAGAATCGCTCTTGGTGGCTGTTCTCAACTTGTTTTATCTGTAAAGGGTTAAAAGTCTGATTGAATGCATAGGTAAAGGGAATTGAGTGGGCACTTGACCAAAAGAGCCAATGGGAGGGGTTAGAACTTTTTAAAATTGGGAAAAAAATCTTTCCCTTTGTCTGTTTGTTGTTGTTCTCTGGAGGCAGGAGACACATAGCAGCACTATTATAAGAAGCTTTAAACCAGGTATGGAAAATCATCAGATCATACCTAGAACTACTTATTTGAATCCCATATATGTAAGTAAATCAGAGAACGTCTAGGAAGATGTGATTAGGATTATTTCTTTTATTTCTTATTTGCTTGTGGACTCCTCTGTGCTAACCCCAAATGCTTTTGTTTTACTTGTAACCTTTAAGCTGAGCCTCAAGAGAGCTATCTTGATGCTTAATTTTTTTTTTAAGATCTAGTAAAAAACCTAAATTCCAGATGTATTTTTTTCTTTTTGTTTTTAATAAAATTAACTCTTTTTTAAGAACAGGACTGGATTTTTTGTGTCCTAAGAGGTCTGTGCATATGTTGTTTAATAAGTTGGTGGCAATAGCTGATTTCCTTTGTTTTTGTTCTCAGCTCTTCCCCAGAGAGGGGGGGTTAAAGGGTTTAATGGTACCCCACAGGAAGGAATTCCCAAGTACTCCTTCCTGGTTTCTCAAAACGTGTGTGTGGGGGAGGAGGGAGTGCACTTGGGTGGTGGGAACATCTACCCATCCAAGGTCAGAAAAAAGTGTAATGCCAACCTGGAGTGGGCCAGTATTAATTTTTAGAATCCTTGCAGGCCCCCACCTTCTGCACTTGAAGTGATAGAGTAGGGAATCAGCCTTGACAGAGGATATCAGGTCATTTTGTCACTTATTCAAGGTGTTAATGTCATAATCTCTTTAAAGGGGTTTCTGGGAGACATGAAGTTTTTCTTTCCCAAATGATAAAGAATTGAAAAAAAGTTTTTTTTCAGGAGTCTGAATTCTGAGTTTCTCTACAAATGATTATTTTAATGTTGATGGGATTTTCTTGTCTTATTTATGATGTGGTAGGGCATATAGAGCCTTATATAGTTATGTGTATTATTATTATTATTATTATTTTTTAAATAATTACCTGCTATGGTGGAAAGGTATTTTGGAAGAGAAAGCTATTGCAATGTTTCAAAAAGACAAACAGAGTTTGAGTAATAAACCCAACTTTTTATCCCGTCAAACTACTGCAGTGATGGATCTAGAATTGCTCATATTTTCTTTTATGTTATGCTTTGTTCCTATAGTGATAAATAAATCATACATGATATGGTGAAGGCTGGCTAGTCACTCAACTTACTATGGGTGACAACTCCTGTGAGAAGACCTGTATGTACCAAACATGGTTGGAGAACTCATTTGTTGATGCACAAGTTGCTATATCCTGGGACCCAGTTGGAGGGTGGGAGAATCACACGATTCCACCCTAAGAGAGAAACAGGCAGAAAGCTGAGACCTGAGGGTTTGCATTAAGGGACCAGACCAAGGAGAAGAGGTTCAGCTAACCTTATATTCATAACAACTGAGATATAGCCATTTGCTTCAAAGGTGGATTTGGCCAATGGTCTCTCATCCACACAAGGATCCAAATGTATCTAGATCACAGAAGTTGGCTGTTGTCATTATTAATTATTATTATTATTAATATTAAACCATGTTTGTGCGTGGTTGTATATACTACATATACAATAGATAAAAGAAGAGCATGTAGATAGATAGATAGAACATAAATAATCAATGCCAATTTATTTTGCCTCTTTTTCTGTCTATGACTCTTGATTACCAAATCATGATTTCCCTGAGAGTACCTATTATTCATTGTTATTTCTGTGAATATTTCTTACACTGTAGTGTTTTAAGAACTTCATCATCTGCATTGTCTGTGAGCTTTGAGCCATTTTGACTAGCTATATCTTAATGGGCTCTGTTTCTTCTGCCTTATTGAATACATTGGATTATTATAATGGGAGTTTTTCAATAACAAAGGTACAACTCCTCATATGATCTAAATCATCATTGCTCCTTGTCCAAACACTCAGTGATTATGAATTTAAATCTCAATTCCTTTGAATATTCTAAACCACAGCACTGATCTGGCAAAACAAATAAGCCAGAAGTCCCACTGAAGTTTTACAGCTGAATTTATGTTTAAGTGATTCCCCATCACACACATACACTTTGAATTAGGGAGGAAGGATGTGATTTTCAGCTGGACCTACAGCTATTAGTCATTCAACTCTTATTGATTTTCAGTGAGAGTTGAGTGCCCAAATCCCTTGGGCCCCTTTTGTAAAAATCTTGTCCCAATTGGTTCAAATTTACCATTACAATGTATTTGACTAGGAGGGTGGTGAAGCACTGGAATGGGTTACTTAGGGAGGTGGTAGAATCTCCATCCTTTGCGTCTTTTAAGGCCTGGCTTGACAAAGCCCTGGCTGCAATGATTTAGTTGAGGCTGGCCCTGCTTTGAGCAGGGGGTTGGACTAGATGACCTCCTGAGGTTTCCTCCAAGCCATATCTTCTATGACTTTATGATAACCCACCACAAGATTTGATTGGCAACAATTGCCCATTTGGATGGATTCATTGTCTCCATAGAAAGAACATGAAGTGACTGGCACTGGAAGATAGAACTACCCTTGCCCACTTCTGAGGTGGTCCCTTCAAATCAGGAATGGTCCTTGATCTCTGTTGAGGCTGTTCACATGGGTTTGACTGGTTCCAATTTGAATGGTTGGTATGTCTGTTGAGTGTGCTCATGACATGTCCAAGGAGTAGAGGCCCAACATCAATCATTTTACTTGTATTTCTAATTCTTCCTTTTTATTCCCCATACCTCTTGCATTAAGAAATATACATCTAAGACCTTGTCTCACCACACAGTTTTGTCAACAAAAGTCAGATTTCATTGACAAAACAGTGGAGGTGTACACACTATAATTATCCTTCGGCTGACTGCTTTGCTGACAAAATAAAACCACCTCAACAAGAGGTGTAGAGCTTTTGATGGTAAAAGTTATATTGACAAAGTGTCATTATAAACGCCGTGCTTGGATGTGTAACTGTTAATGGCCTCCAGAATGTGTGTCACAATGCCCATCTTCAGCGCTCCGGTCAGCAGTTTAAAATCTGCTTTCCTGCACCCAGGTAAACAGACATCTGCCCATCCCCCTATAAAGGGCAGGGAATTTTTGAATTTCCAATTCCTGTTTTCTCAGTGTGGAGAGCTCACATCGCATCTTCCCAGCTGACCATGGTGGCTCTGCCCAGCAAGCGCTCTCTCACTTGGAGCTCACTTGAATGTTGGATCTGCTGGAACTGTTGGCTGAGGAGGCTGTCCAGTCCCAGCTCTGCTCCAATCACAGGAACTTCAGTACCTACAATTATATTTTTTGTGGCTTGTTGGAGAAGGGTTACAAACAGGACACGCAGCAGTGCTGAGCTAAGATAGGCATACCATAAGGCAAGGGAGGCACACCGTTGCTCTGGTGTTGCACCAAAGAGCTGCTGCTTCTACAAGGAGCTGGACAGTATCCTCAGCAACAATGTCACCTCCACTGCCAACAGCTCTCTGGATGCTTTGGTGGGACTGGTGGTGACAGACAGGGAACTCGACCCCGAGGACAAAGCTGTGGATGAGGAGGTCGAGTTGGAGGATGGTGTGGAGAACACGTCAGTGTCATCAAGTGGCGAGGTGAGTCAAGAGCTCTTTTTCATTGCGGAGAGGTCTAGCCAGTCCTAGAAGCCCATCGCTGTCGCGTATGATGCAGGCAAGGAGTAAGTGATCTTTTTGAGTTGATGTTGCTTGGTGATATGCGGTAGAGCTGTCCTTTGCTCTGTATATTGTAGAAGTGGGAGAAGGGATAGAAATGTATATGGCTAGCTTTGTTTGCATGTATTCCACATTTCCTTGTGAAGCTAAGCCATGCAGGGCAATAGTGTGTTAATGCACACCGAGATTTCATGGGAATCTTCTGGAGAGATCTCTAGAAAACTTTCCTGGAGGTACTTGCCAATCCTCTGCTGAAGGTTCCTTGGCAGACCTGCTCTGTTCCTTCCCCCACTGCAGGAAACTTACTGAATGAGAGAAGCAACCTAGTGACAGAGGATGTGGAAAAAGCTAATGTATTCAATGCTTTTTTTGCCTCTGTCTCCAGCTCCCAGACTGCTGCACCGGGCAGGAAAGCATGGAGAGAAGGTGACCACCCTCTGTGGAGAAAGAAGTAGTTCATGACTATTTAGAAAAGCTGGACAAGCACAAGACCATGGGGCCAGATGCGCTGCATCCAAGGGTGCTAAAGGAGTTGGCAGATTTGATTGCAGAGCCATTGGCCATTATCTTTGAAAACTCATGGTGAATGGAGGAGGTCCCGGATGACTGGAAAAACGCTAATGTAGTGCCCATCTTTTAAAAAAAGGGAAGGAGGAGAATCTGGGGAACTACAGGCCAGTCAGCCTCACCTTAGTCCCTGGAAAAATCATAGAGCAGGTCCTCAAGGAATCAATTCTGAAGCACTTAGAGGAGAGGAAAGTGATCAGGAACAGTCAATATGGATTCACCAAGGGCAAGTCATGCCTGACTAACCTAATTGCCTTCTATGAGGAGATAACTGGGTCTGTAGATGAGGGGAAAGCAGTGGATGTGTTATTCCTTGACTTTAGCAAAGCTTTTGTTACGGTCTCCCACAGCATTCTTGCTGCCAAGTTAAAGAAGTATGGGCTGGATGAATGGACTACAAGGTGGATAGAAAGCTGGCTAAATCGTTGGGCTCAACAGGTAGTGATTAACGGCTCCATGTCTAGTTGGTAGCCGGTTTCAAGCGGAGTGCCCCAAGGGTCTGTCCTGGGGCTGGTTTTCTTCAATATCTTCATTAATGATCTGGAGGATGGTGTGGACTGCACTCTCAGCAAGTTTGCAGATGACACTAAAGTGGGAGGAGTGGTAAATACGCTGGAGGGTAGGGATAGGATACAGAGGGACCTAGACAAATTAGAGGACTGGGCCAAAAGAAATCTGATGAGGTTTAACAAGGACAAGTGCAGAGTCCTGCACTTAGGACGGAAGAATCCCATTCACTGTACAGACTAGGGACCGAATGGCTAGGAAGCAGTTCTGCAGAAAAGGACCTAGGGGTTAAAGTGGACGAGAAACTGGATATGAGTCAACAGTGTGCCCTTGTTGCCAAGAAGGTTAATGCTATTTTGGGCTGTATAAGTAGGGGCATTGCCAACAGATCAAGGGGTGTGATCATTCCCTCTTTTTGAGATTGGTGAGGCCTCATCTGGAGTACTGTGTCCTGTTTTGGGCTCCACACTATAAGAAGGATGTGGAAAAATTGGGAAGAGTCCAGCGGAGGGCAACAAAAATGATTAGCGGGCTGGAGCACATGACTTATGAGGAGAGGCTGAGGGAACTGGGATTGTTTAGTCTGCAGAAGAGAAGAATGAGGGGGGATTTGATAGCTGCTTTCAACTACATGAAAGGGATTTCCAAAGAGGATGGATCTAGACTGTTCTCAGTGATAGCAGATGACAGAACAAGGAGTAATGGTCTCAAGTTGCAGTGGGAGAGGTTTAGGCAGAATATTAGGAAAAACTTTTTCACTCGGAGTGGTGAAGCACTGGAACGGGTTCCCTAGGGAGGTGGTGGAATCTCTTTCCTTAGAGGTTTTTCAGGTCAGTCTTGACAAAGCCCTGGCTGGGGTGGTTTAGTTGGGAATTGGTCCTGCTTTGAGCAGGGGGTTGAACTAGATGACCTCCTGAGGTCCCTTCCAAACCAGTTATTCAATGATTCTGTGATTCTATGCACTCTCAGCAGTACCCAGTGTAGTAAGTGGAGGCAAGATATGAGGCCCTGAGATATAAACCTTGGTATCAGAGGCCCGGTATGAGGCCCAAGGCCTGAACTAAAGTAATGGCCAAGACTTTGCTAACATAAAGCAAAGTTAAGCTATGAGCCAGAGGCAGATCCTGTTCACAGAAACTGGCAAGGAAAGGGCTGATGTTGCATAAACATATACCTACAATGTATTGGTTACTAGAATATAAACATATGGTACCAGCACACTCTGATACTTGCACATTCCACACTGATAACAGGAAACAGGCTGACCCATCCTAAAGGCAGGGTCAAAAGGGTAATATGATAGATAGAGTTGTTTTGTTCGAAGCAACATGCACAAGGTGAGAGGCGACACCTTATTGCATAGAGGGGTTGTACCTTGCTACATAGAAGGGTTTCACCTCAATACATCAGGAGTGATGTGTAACTTCTTTGTACCTGTGTATAAGAATACATTCCTGGGGCGATATCTTTGTCTGGCCTAGGGGGCAGTGGGAAGTCCCGCCACTGACTGAGCCGGTCCATTGTCAGGGAGCACATATGTACTAGTTAGCAGAACCTTGGATATCTAATCTGGGGAGCTAGAGACTGTGTTTCTCTTCAACAATAAATCTGGCCCGAGTGCCTTCGTACCTCATCGGAGTCTTTGGTTACTGGGGATTCTCTCGGTGTCTGCTGTGCCAGTGATTTGCAGAGCTGGGGCAGCACACAAAGGGAACACACACATGCAGCCGACTGATATCAACATTGAACAGAGCAGAGCACCACACTGGTGGCCATCTGATGACACCCAGAAGTCACTTAATAGAGGATAGGCCTAACAAGGAAAATAACAGAACACCAGTGGCCATAACGTACAGCCCCCAGCTAAAACCTCTCCAGCGCATCATCAACGATCTACAAGCTATCCTGGAAAATGATCCCCCACTCTCATGGCCCTTGGGAGGCAGGCCAGTCCTCCCTTACAGACAGCCCCTCAACCAGAAGCAAATACTCTCCAGCAACTACACATCACGCCAGAGAAACACCAACCTGGAACCAATCCTGTAACAAACCCTGTTGCTGTCGCTGTCCCCATATCTACTCTAGGACCATCAGAGGACCCAACCACACCAGCCACACCATCAGGGGCTCATTCACCTGCATATCTACTAATGTGATCTATGTCATCATGTGCCAACAATGCCCCTCTGGCATGTACATTGGCCGAATCGGACAGTCTCTACGTAAAAGTATAAATGGACACAAATCAGACATCAGGAATGGTAACATACAAAAGCCAGTAGGAGAACACGTCAATCTTCCTGGACACTAAATAACAGATTTAAAAATAGCCATTCTTCAAGAAAATAACTTCAAAAACATATTTCAAGGAGATACTGCTGAGCTACAATTCTTTTGCAAACTTAACACCATCAATTCAGGCTTGAATAGGCACTGGGAGTGGCTGGCTCACTACAAAAGCAATTTTCCTTCTCTTGGTATTGACACCTCCTCATCAATTATTGGGAGTGCAAAACATCCAGCCTGACTAAATTGGCCTTCAACATTGTTTCTCCACTTGTAAGGTAACTCCCTTCTCTTCATGTGTCAATATATATTTATGCCTGTATCTGTAATTTTCACCCAGTGCATCTGAAGAAGTGGATTTTTTTACCCACGAAAGCTTATGCTCAAATAAATCTGTTAGTCTTTAAGGTGCCACTGGACTCCTCATTGTTTTTGTGAAATATAAATAAAAACAATAATTAACCCTGCAGTCTTTAAGTGGCATGAATTTAGCACTAGACAATTGACCCATGACCAAAATTCCTTCCATGTTTTAACACAACTAATACAAGCGATGATCATCTCCTGAGTATTAATTATTATTAACCAGGACTGGCACCATATTCAGATATAAAATAGAATGAGCTAATTTCTTCTCTCAGTTATAGCAGTGTAAACTCTGGAGTTACTCCATAGATATTCCGCAGATCCTCTATTGCTATTACACATTCATGATATAGTTACTCCATAGAAGGTATAGTGTAAACTCCATACACTCCATATACTCCATAGAGTGGCTGCATTTAACCACAGGCTCCTCATGCAAGTTACTACATAGATGCTACAGATTTACTAATTACTCAAGAGATTGTACAGGGATTTCAATATATGCTACAGACATATTCCATAGATGCTACAGATTTACAATAAAGTTATTTAACAGATTCAAGTTGCTACAGCATAACTACAGAGTTTCTTCAGTGTATCTAAAAGCAAAATGGAGCCCTGCACATAGAAAAGTATTCACAGTTTGACAATACTTTATTCTGGCTTCCATTTACTTCCCACCCGAATGGCTGTATCTGATCATCAATCTCTTCATGGAGCTGATGATCTCCTTGTTCCTGAAAGTGTAGATCATGGGATTCAGTAGTGGGAAGACCACGGTGAGGAACAGGGACACCACCTTGTCCAGGGGGAAGCTGCGGAAGGGGTGGGCATAGATGTAGAGGACTGGGACGAACATGATGAAGACCACGATGATGTGAGTGACACAGGTGGAGGCTGCTTTGCTCTTCCCACAGAAGGACTGAATCCTGAGCTTGACCAGCAGGATGGTGTAGGAGATGAGGAGGAGGAGAAAGCACACCAAGGTGACCAGGCCGCTATTGGAGAACATCAAGATCTCCACCACATAGGTGTCCGTGCAGGCCAGCTTGATCACCTGAGGCACATCGCAGAAAAAGTTGTCCAGCTTGTTCGGGCCGCAAAAGGGCAACCTGATGGTCAGAGCCACCTGGACTATGGAGTGCATGAAGCCCCCCACCCAGGCAGCCCCCACCAGGGCACAGCAGACCCTCCTGCTCACAGTGCTGGCATAGTGCAAAGGTTTACAGATGGCCACATAACGATCATAGGCCATAATAATCAGCAGGAAGATCTCAGCAGCCCCCAGGAAGTGGATGAAGAAGAGCTGGGCCATGCAGCCCCCATAGGAGATGGTCTTGTGGTGGGAGAAGAAGTCAGCCAGCATCTTTGGGGGAGTAACAGAGCAGTAGCAAATGTCCAGGAAGGCCAGGTTGGGCAGCAGGAAATACATGGGGGAGCCCAGGCAAGGGTCACTCCGGATGGTGAGGATGATGAGGACATTGCCTGGGAGGATGACTATGTAGAAGAGGAGGAAGAGGAAGAAGAGGAAGAGCTGGGGCTTGTGGGCCTCGGATAGCCCCAGCAGCATGAATTCCGTCACCCATGTGAGGTTCCCATGCTCCATCCCATCAGTGTGGATCCCTGTAGCACACACAGGATGGAGAGAGAGGAGGGGATTATAGTGGCCACTGTGAATGAGCACTTCCACATACAATAGCACAGGGCGCCGAGCTGAGACATGTCGGCCAGGCACGGAGAAGCCTCATTATGAGGATGCGAGGAGAATGGAACCTCCACTGAGGTAACTTACACACTGAGAGCTAGACTCTGCTTGCAGGTGCATGGCTGCAGGTTCTACTGACTTCCTCATATACAGATCTGCAATACAGACAGCTGCACTTAGCTGAATGGAGTGATGCCAATTTACGCCAGTGGTGAATCTGACTCATTGACCCCAATGGTGCTACTGTCAATTGATGCCAGCTGGGGATCTGGCATTGAGCGTATAAATAGACTTATAGAGTTGGTGGTAGAACATCTATACTCATGGTAGCATTCAGATTTTCACTTAAAACATGGCGTTTTGCACTGTGTGAAGAATATAGTGTAATCTCCCCAAATTCACAGCATGAAATTGATGAATAAAGACTGAATTTCAGATTCTCTCATTTTCTAGTCCAGATTGTAAATCATGTGATTACAAATTGGCCCCTTCTAAAATTTGAAAAGTAGAAGGTGTGTGGATTTGGGTGGGGGCACTCCCCAGCAAATTTGTTACTGATTTTTGAGATTAGCAAAATCATTCACCTTTGGTGATTTCATCGTAGGCAACTTTTGAAGTTTCATAATCTGTCGCTTCTAAGACTGGTTGAAAATTAACCATCAAATCTCTCTCTTTCTCTCTCTTTCTCTCTCTCTCTCTCTCTCTCTCTCTCTCTCTCTCTCTCGTTTTCGAGAGATAACTTGGTTTCTGACTATTTTTTTTAATGTGGGAAGGGTTTTCTTTCCAATATTTTTTTTTAAATTAAGCTAGAAAACTGGAAATCAAAAATATTTCAAGCTTCAGATATTTTTGTCTGTCGTTCTTTTTAGCAGTTTTTGGCCATTTTTTGGTTTGTTAGTGGCTGTTTGTATTTGATTTTTTTTTTAAGTTTTAATTGGCCAAAAAGAAAAAAAATATTTTGTTTCTTGAGAAAAACCTCAAGTTTTCACCCCCGCCAAAAAACAAACAAAAATCAACAAACAAAGAGAACAGAAAAATGTCTGACCAGCTCTAGTCATTTAAATATATATATTCACAATTATATAGAATAACATTCTGTGCTAGGAGAAAGTTCTTTACGTTTTAAAGCCAAGCACTTAAAATTTCAGAAATGACAGAATGTAGGTTGCCCATGTAACCCCATTTCTTACTCATTTATTGATTCATAGATTCCAGGTCCAAAAGAGACCATTCTGATCATCTAGTCTGACCTCCTGTGTAACACAGGCTAGAGAATAGCCTCAAAATAGTCCCTGTTTGAGCTAGAACATATCTTTCAGAAACCCTAAAAAACAAACAAAAAATCTAATCTTGATTCTAAAATGTCCAGAGACAACAAATCCACCATGA
Source organism: Gopherus evgoodei (assembly GCF_007399415.2). Classification (NCBI taxonomy): domain Eukaryota; kingdom Metazoa; phylum Chordata; order Testudines; family Testudinidae; genus Gopherus; species Gopherus evgoodei. The sequence continues at coordinate 346,309 of NW_022060066.1, read as the reverse complement.
CCCTTGGTAAATTGTTCCAATGGTTAACTGCACTACTTGTTAAAAAACCCTACACCTTATTTCCAGTCTGAATTTGTGTAGTTTCAACTTCAAGCCATTGGATTGTGCTATCATACCTTTGTCCGTGCGATTGAAGGACCAATTGTGAAATATTTATTCCCAGTGCAAGTACTTATAGACTGAGATCAAGTTTTCCCTTGTCCTTCTCTTTACTAAACTAAACAGACTGAGCTCCTTCAGTCTATCACTATAAGGCCTGTTTTCTAACCCTTTAATCATTCTCATGGCTCTTCCTTCAATCCTCTTTAACATACCAACATCCAGCTTGAATGTGGACACTGGAACTGGAGACAAGATTCCAGCAGCAGTAGCACCCTTGCCAAATACAAAGGTAATAAACCTCTCCACTCCTGCTCTAGTTCCCCCTGTTTACGCATTTTAGGATAGCAATAGCTCTTTTTTCCCCTCTTTTTCCCCCACAGTGTCGCACTGGGAGCTCATGTTCAGCTGATTATCCACCATGATCCCCCCCAATTTTTTTTCTAAGTCACTGCTTCCCAGGATAGAGGCCCCCATCCTGTGAGTATGGCGTACTTTCTTTGTTCCTAGATGTGGGCATTTACATTTAGCTGTATTAAAATGTGTATTGTTTGCTTTTGCCCAGTTTACCAAGCAACCCAGGGCCAAAACGTAGGGCAAAAAACGGATCCCTGTGGGACTCATAGCCGTAGTTTGACTTCCAATGGAACCATGCAGGGGGTGGGGGATTCCATGTATGCCTAAGGCCTGCAGTTGGGGAGGGCAATGTTCCTCCTCGCCTTCTCCAAACTACACTCATGGTGTAGAATCACACCTGCTCAATAATGATTCCCTGTTTGCGTATAGTTTGGGTATAGCTACATTGCAATTGGGATATCTGATTGCAATTTGGACATACCTTTCGAGACCTAGACAGTTTTAAAATAATTTAATTTGTCATGTTAATTTTGCATCTTTCTAATTTCTTAATAAAAATATGGTATGGTTGCTTCTGTCCTGTCCTCTCTGCATTAGAAAGGCACGGTGGGTGAGCTGACAACTTTTATTGGACTAACTTCTGTTGCTCAAAGAGACAAGCTTTCAAGCTACCCAGAGCTCCTCTTCAGGTCCTTGGACTAATACAGCTATAACAATACTGCAAACAATTCTTAGGCACTGATATTATGATACAGTGTAATTACGTGATCATAAACTATATTTACCTGCTTTATTCAGTGCACAGGATGGAGAGGAGTATAAATCCCTCTGTTCAGAGCTCTTGTTCCTGGTGTTTAAAATCAATGAAATTCCTCTTCTCTCTCAGCTGTTCAGCCAAGCCCTTGTGCTGCCTGGTGATTGTCTAGGACACAGAAGAAAAATCCAGATGTAGAGGTGCTCAGAAATTGGGATTTCCATCCAGTGGAAAATTTCAAAATGTAGACAATAGTTTCCATCATGAATTGGGATGAAAAGTGAAAAGGAAAAGCTCAGAAAGGTTTCAATTCAGAAACAAAACATTTCAACATTTCCCATCACAATACAACATTGAAATGTTGAAGCAATAGTGCAGATTTGTTGAAGTATTTGTGTGTGTGTTTAAGAGAGTATCACTGGAAATCAAGAGATTTCATTTGGAATCAATTGCTGGGTGAAAATGTGGATTCAAAATGAAACATGCCATTTCAAAGTATCATTTGGTACATTTGTTATTTCAATTTTCATGACAGAAAATCAAAACTGGAATTGAAATCAGCAATGTTAACAATTTCTAGAAAGAAAGGGGAGGGAAGGAAAATGAAAAGAAGATTTAAGGAGGAAGGAAAGCACCTAACTGCAGACAGAAGGAGGGAAGAAAGGAGAGTTGCTCAGACAGGTTGACCAAGGGAGGCAGAGAGCAACTTACCTGGAGGTCCCTGGATGGGATCCCAGCTGCACCAGCAGTAGCTGGAAATTGCCCCTGTATGATGAGGCTATAGTACATCTCCATCCAATACCCAGCTGCTCCCATGACACTGAAAGCACCACCTCAGTTGTCAGCCTCAGCTGAGAAGTCAATGCATTCCCTTTCCTGCCTTGGCAGGCAGGGCCAGGCTGATGTTCATGTGAATGCAGCTATGCCATCAAACTAGGGCATCTGCCTCCTGGCACTCAGTTCACCCCAACACATGGCACCTAGCCCAGCCAGGACTCTGGCCCTGTCACCCACCTTCAGAGGAGCAGACAGGTTGTCTCAGCAAGGGCCCATCTCTGCTCAGCTGCCTCCCAGTGAGGTGCTGGGAACGCTGTCCATGTGATTGTGGGGAGCCAGGGGAAGAGATGCCTAGCTCAGAGCCAAGGGCCTTTGTTATTGGTATTGCAGATCCAGTCCCTAAGTGGTGCGGCAGCAGCTGGGGGAGGTGCCAGACAGTCGCTTGGCAGGAGAGAAGGAGCAGTGATGGACAGGCTGTGAGGGTTACTGTAGGACAATATTTCTGTAGGACAATATTTCTCACAGCAGGTGTGATGCCAGTCACAGTGCTTCAGTGCATGAATCCAGAGATCCAAAGACCTCTAAAAGGGGGAAAGATGAGTCTCTCTGTGACAGTGTACCCCATAAGGCTTTATGGGGAGTGCTTATAAATGTATGTATTATATAACTTACATGGGGTTTCGCTACATATGCCATATAACATATCTATGTAAAGGTTATGATCTACTGGTTATGTTCATCCTAGTTGTATGCAGGCACCATTTGTGTGTTCAAAGTTATGAACATTGGCTGTAAACTTGCTTGATTTCTAAGTAGTCTTAGAACATTTGGTCACTCCTTGGCAAAGGCATGTGCAAGTTAAGTATTCAGTCAGGAAGCAGTTAACAGACAAAAGATCTTGGAAGACTCCAATCCACATAAGAAGTCTTCCTGCCAACGCTGAAAGTAGCATGTGGGTAATGGCTGCTACCTGCAAGTCCTGAGTCATGCATGGGCATGTGACTTGTGACCTGCCCATGTGATTTTGAATTTTCATTTTGTGACTGGATTCTACACAGGGGGAGGGAGGGGTGTCTACCCAGAAGAGAAAGTCTATTTAAACTCTTGGGAAACCCCTCCATTTTGTCTTCAGCTGGCTAAAGGGAGAGTTTCTCCTCCCCTCCCCCCCGATACTAAAAGAAACTGGAATGAAGGACAGAGACTGCAAGGGGTGTAAGTGATGGCAGGACCCAGGCTAAAAAGAGATTAGTCTGTAAAAGGGAGCATTCTGGAACTGGTGAGATTATCTGTATTCAGTTTGATGAGACATAGATTTGCACATTTTATTTTATTTTGCTTGTTGACTTACTTTGTTCTGTCTGTTACTACTTGGATCCATTTAAATCCTACTTTCTGTATTTAATAAAAACATTTTTTACTTATTAATTAACTCAGAGTATGTGTTAATACCTGAGGGAAGCAAACGACTGTGCATATCTCTCTATGAATGTTATTGAGGGCAAAGAATTTGTGAGTTTACCTTGCATAACATTTATACAGGGTAAAATGGATTAATTTGGGTTTAGACCCCATTGGGAGTTGGGCATCTCAGTGTTAAAGACACTTCTGTTAGCTGCTTTCAGGTAAACTTGCAGCTTTGGGGCAAGTAATTCAGACCCTGGGTCTGTGTTGGAGCAGGTGGGTGTGTCTGGCTCAGCAAGACCGGGTGATGAATTCCCAGGCTGGCAGAAGGACAGCAGGAGTAGAAGTAGTCTTGGCACATCAGGTGGCAGATCCCCAGGGGGTTTCTATGATCCAACTCATTACAGTGACCATCCCTATTTTATAGATGGGGAAACTGAGACAGAGAGCCATGGAAGTGATTTGCTCATGGTCACTGTAGATGTGCAGACTCACCCATGTGGCACCTCCTGCTGGTCTCTCAGGGATTTAGCTCATTCCAGCTCCAGAGTGCCTTCTGCAGGCAGTGATCCACCTGTCCTCTGGCCCCCGTGTCCCTCCCTGGACCCAATGCCCTTTTACCTGGGGTGCTGCCCGCTGGCAGTTACCCCTCAGTCTTAGGGTCTGGTATCCCCAGGGAACTCCCACCCTCTATCCCCACCTTGCCTCAGTATATGGCTACTGCAAGTCATTGTCTAGCCCCACGCCCTGGAGCAGACTGCAGTGTCAGCCACTCATCACTGGAAGGTTGGGTTTGGACTTGCTGCCTTGGCCTACCCCTGGGCTGCCCTCTGCAACTCCTAGTACCCCTTAGCTTTCTGCTAGGCTGCAGCCTGGGGCTTTCCAGGCAGGAGCTCCCCAGCTCCTCAGCCTGTCCCCAGCCCTGCTTGACTCAGGTACCTTGTGTCTAGCTCCCTGCAGCCAGGCTCATCTCCCTCTACAGGCAGAGGGAGACTGTTTGGGCTTCTAGCTCACAGCTTCTTATAGCGGCCAGTTGGGCCTGATTGGGGCATGGCCACAGCTGAGCCTACTTTCCCTAAACAGCCTAAGCTTCTTGCCCCAGCCACAGCCTCCTCCTGCACTGTTTTAAGCCCTTCAGGGCAGGAGCAGGGGACCACCCTGTTATGGTCACACAGAGATTCAAATGCAACAATGAATAGAGCCTGGAAGTCCTGACTCTCAGTGCACCTCAGACTAACCACTGGAGATCACTCCCCTCTGAGAGATGGGAACAGAACCCAGTCCTGCACTCTAACCACTAGGCTCTTATCCACCCCAGAACTGGGATAGAGCTAAGGAATCCTGCTTCCCATCATCCCTGTGCTAGCCCTGTAGATCCCAAACCCCTTCCCAGAGATGGTTATATAGCTTCCAGTCCACAGTGCTCTAACCATCTGGACCCTCTAGTTAGAAAATTAAAAGAAATAAGGTTTTTTTGAAAAAGCAGCGAAGAATCCTGTGGCACCTTATAGACTAACAGACGTTTTGAAGCATGAGCTTTCGTGGGTGAATACCCACTTCTTCAGATGCATGTGGTGGAAATGTCCAGGGGCAGGTATATATATGCTAGCAAGCAAGCTAGAGATAACGAGGTCAGTTCAATCAGGGAGGATGAGGCCCTGTTCTAGCAGTTGAGGTGTGAAAACCAAGAGAGGAGAAACTGGTTCTGTAGTTGGCAAGCCATTCACAGTTTTTTTTTAGGTTATATAAATAAAAAGAGAATAAGGAAGGTTGAGTTTAGGCTGCTATGGAGTGTGGATGGAAGGACAGTAAAGATATTCTAGGTATGTCCAACCAGTTAAATGAATACTTTGCCTCGGATACTCAGTAAGACTGATAAGATGGTAATTGTTCATGAAGGCGGTACAGCTGATAGAAACCAGTGTCTAGAAATGTAAAGGATACATCTGAGAGGGAAGAAAAACAGAATAATAGAATATCAGGGTTGGAAGGGACCTCAGGAGGTCATCTAGCCCAACACCCTGCTCAAAGTTGGACCAATCCCCAACTAATAATCCTAGCCAGAGCTTTATCTAGCCTGACCTTAAAGACCTCTAAGGATGGAGATTCCACCACCTCCCTAGGGAACCCATTCTACTGCTTCACCACCCTCCTAATGAAAAAGATTTTCCTAATATCCAACCTAAACCTCCCCCACTGCAACTTGAGGTCATTACTCCTTGTTCTGTCATCTGCTACCACTGAGAACAGTCTAGATCCATCCTCTTTGGAAACCCTTTTCAGGTAGCTGAAAGCACCTATCAAATCCCCCCTCCTTCTTCTCTTATGCAGATTACATAATCCTAGTTTCCTCAGTCTCTTCTCATAAATCATGTGCTCCAGCACCATAATCATTTTTGTTGCCCTCCGCTGGACTCTTTCCAATTTTTCCACATCCTTCTTGTAGTGTGGGGCCCAAAACTGGACACAGTACTCCAGATGAGGCCTCACCAATGTCAAATAGAGGGGAATAATCACATCCCTCGATCTGCTGGCAATGCCCCTACTTATACAGCCCAAAATGGCATTAGCCTTCTTGGCAACAAGGGCACACTGTTGACTCATATCCAGCTTCTCATCCACTGTAACCCTTAGGTCCTTTTCTGCAGAACTGCTGCCTAGCCATTCGGTCCCTAGTCTGTAGCAGTGCATGGGATTCTTCCGTCTTAAGTGCAGGAATCTGCACTTGTCCTTGTTGAACCTCATCAGATTTCTTTTGGCCCAATCCTCTAATTTGTCTTACATAAAGAGCTTAATGCATGAAAATTGGGCAGAATGGATCATTTCCATCCCACAATACTAAAAGAACTGGCACATGAGATTGCTAGTCTGTTAGCCAGTGATTTTTAATAAATCTGTTTCATAGTATCTGGTATGAGTCACAGCTGAGAGGGCTAATCTCAGGTCAGACAATCAAAAAACTGGACAGACACCCCTACACTAGTTAGGGTTACCATATTTGAACATCCAAAAAAGAGGACACTCCACGGGGGGTGTCAGCCCCATCCACAATCTACTCTTACTCCTCCCATGCTCCACCCCCACTCTGCTCCCTCCCCACTCAGCCCCACCACCGCACTCCTCCTCACCTCCTGGACAGCCACTGGCTTGCTGCATCCCTCCTCAGTGCCCCCTCACCGCTCGCCTCCTCCCACCTGCCATTTACCTCCTCACTCCCCTACCAGAAACCGCCATGCCAACCCCAAGAATCTCCACCTGCCGCTGGCTCGCCTCTTCTTGCCTCCACACCCCTACCCGCCCACCCACCGCTGGCTCACTCACCTCTTCAACCTCCACGGCCCCCCGCTCACCTACTCACTCCTCACCTACTCAACCCCCACTGTTCACCACGCGCTGCTTCACCCCGCCCCACTTGCTTACTCACCTGTCCTGCTGCTGGTGCCTCTGGCTCCTAGGATCACGGGCAGCCAAAGGGTCTCTACGTGCTGCACCCACCACAAGCTTGAGCTCTGTGGCTCCCATTGGCTGGGAAAAGCACCAATGGGAGCTGCCAGAGCTGTGGAGCTGGGCTTTCAGGGGCTGGCATCGTGCAGACACCTCTGCTCCCCACAACTTGACCTGACTCTAAGAGCCAGAGGACCCTGCCCAGGGGTGAGGTGGTGAATCCCAGCTGTGCTTACCTGGGGCGGCTCTCGGGAAGCATCCGGCAGGTCCCTCTGGCTCCGAGGGTAGAGTCGATTCAGGTCGGGGGGCACAGAGAGCTCTCTGCCCACTGCTGGCACTTGCAAGCCCTGCCTCCGCAGCTCTGATTGGGCAGGTGGGAGCCGGTGCAGCACGTGGAGACCCCCTCCATATACTGCAGGCTCCTGCCGGGGGGTGAGTGCTGAAGCTGCCCCAGGAAGCGCCGCCAACCCTGGGACTTTGGACTTAGGGTTACCATATGTTTGTATTTTCTTGGACGTTTTCAGATATTTAAAAATTTCTCCCAGATTGCAATTTAAGAACTAAAAAGCTGGACATGTCAGGGAAAATATGGACATATGGTAACCCTAACACTGCTGGTATAGTCTATAATTAGATGTACTCAAATGAGCAATAAATGTGTGCTTCTGGATCACTATACCAGCTTAAAATGGAGCCACAGACAGTCCTGGCCCGCAAGCTATCTGTGGCCTGAGAATTTCCCCACTGCAGCCCCTGGAAACTTTTAAAAAAGTTCTTTCATCTGGCCCTCATGGTTGTCTTCTGTGAGGGTGCGGGGGTGGGAGGAGAGTGGGCAGGAGAGATTCACATGCCCCTCCCCTCAAGGTTGCTCCATCCTGCTTCTCCTGGGACCCCCCCAGGGGTTACACTCAGAAATGTGCCATTCACTTCAGGCAGCTCTGCTCCCTGTAAGTGGTTCCCTTGCCCTCCTGTTGCCAGCAGAGCCACAGAGGAGAGTCCCATGCAGCCACGCTGCTGACTGTCCGCTACAGGCGCCGGCTCCTGCAGCTCCCATTGGCTGGGGGAGAGGGACAGAGATACCATCACTAGTTGCTGGGCAGAGTCAGCTGGGATGGCATGAGGCCAAGAGAGTGAGAGGAAAAGGTGGGAAACGGGCTGGGAGGTGCTGACATTATTGGCCCTCTTGGAGAATTTAAGGACTGGCACTGTCCCTAAGGTAAATTGAGTTTGATACCCCTGCCTTCGACACTCCAGCCTATATTACCACCCAGACAAGCCAGACATCTGTGATGAAAGGTTATTAAAGCCAAAAATCGCCTTACATTAGGTTACTTCCAGCCCCAAAGGGTCAGTCATTGGCCCCAAGTCAAGGGACATTCAAGATCTCATCAAAGACAACACTGTAGCCAATTCTACAGTAAACTAGCTGAAGATTTATTATATAAGAAAAGAGAGAAAGAGAGTATTGAGAGGATAAAGCAGGTAACATACATTACAGGTGAATGATAGCAGAGGTGTAGTAATCTGATGGTTTTCCACATGTCTCTCATGGGGGCAGAATTTAGGTCCCTACTAGCCTGCAGTGATGCCGTTAAAAAACCACCTAGACCAGGAGTAGGCAACCTTTGACATGCGGCCTATCAGGGTAATCTGCTGGCGGGCTGTGAGACATTATGTTTATGTTGACTATCTCTGGGCATGGCCCCCCGCATCTCCCAGTGGCTGCAGTTCACCGTTGCCAGCCAAAGGGAGCTGCGGGAAGCAGTAATTTAGGTGCAGTGATTTACCTAATGTAATTGTCAGCCATTCATTACAATAGGCCCAGATAAGTGACTATATTAGAGGTAACATTCATGTGTTTCATGCACTGTGTTCATCAAGTAGATTTTTATTTTAACACATCTTTGATCTAAGGCTAATTAAATCCAGGATACAGACAGATAAAAACAATACAATTAACATCTCCCTTGATTTCTATCAAGACAAGTGAATGGGGCTATGTCTACTAGCCCACTTACTATCTCTTTGATATTCTTATGCAAGTGAATTGCCCTGTTGGTCTGTCTGCATCACAGAGTTGGCAAACTGTTTAGACAGTGTCACAATCTGTCTATACTTTAAAAAATGTCTGGCTAAATAAATCCATCTGACTGGAGAATAGCTAATATCATACCTATTGTTAATATATAGTCTTGTTTGTTAGCCTGACATAGATTTTGGGTTTAACTTTTAGACACTGCGTTGCATTTCCCACAACCAGATGGCCACACAGAGATTCAAAAGCAACAATGAATAGATCCCGGAAGTCCTGACAGATGGGGCTTTTAGTATAATGAGAAAAGATAAGGGATAGAGCTAAAGTGTTACCGAATATGGCAGGAGTGTAATATATGAGCCTACATCAGAAGGCTGCCTGGCTCCTCTCTCAAGGTCAAGCAACCAGTTAGGAGGGGCAAGGGGAAATGTTGAGGGGGGGGGAACAAGCATAAGAAACACTAAAAGCCAGCAAAAAGCCTGGCCTTTGCCAGAACACAACCCCACTCCTTACCCTCCCATGGGATACAACAGAGGTGGGACAAAGACCCCAGCCTCACAACCCTCCAATATGGAACATGACCATAAATTGTAAGGGGTGAGACTAGGGGCGTGCACTGCAGGTATATTTGGGCCTGCTAAGAAGGAGGAGGTGGGAACAGGCAAGGCTCTGTGGTTTCAAAGCTGGGAACGGAACACTGGGAAACGGACTCTGCTGGCGTGTAGCGCTATGGATATGCTTGCTTGGAACTAAACCCAATAAACAGCACATTGCCTGCGCTTTGGACTTCTGTCTTCTGCTTTCTGTCTGTGTGACAAGAACCAGGGGAGGAGTGAGGGGAAAGCTCTCTAACACCTATATTTAATAAAGAGAAAAAGGTGATCTGGGCAATTAGAGACCTGTTAGTCTGACCTCAATAGTAATCACAGCTTTAGGAGAAATGGTGAGGGAAATAACAATTAAATTCATGGAGGTAAATGATAAAGGGAATATAATGCAACATGGATTTACCCAAGGTAGACCATGCCACACTACCCTGAATTCCTTCTGATTATTTAGAGAAGGGAAGTTCAGTCGATCTAGTCTACTTTCACTTCAGTAAAGCATTTGAGACAAAACCCCATGGGAAATTATTAGTTAAATTAGAGAAGATGGGGATTTGTACAAACACAGTAAAATAGATAAGCAGCTGGCTAAAGGGGAGAAGGCAATGCATTGTGCTGAAAGATGAATTATCGGACTGGATGGAGGTAACAAGTAGCGTTCCTCCAGGGTTTGTCCTTGGACAAGCCTTATGCAATATTTTTGTTATTCACCTTGGCACAAAGAGTAGGAGTGTGCTAATGAAGCTTGCTGATGACACAGAGTTGGGAAGCATCGTCAATGCAGGGGAGGATCAGAAAGTTATACAGGATAATGTGAATGAACTTGAAGACTGGACCATCAAGGTGCTAAAGGAGCACTCAAGGATGATAAGGCCATTTTGGAGAAACTAAATGAATTCTTTGCATTGGTTTTCACAGCTGAGGATATGAGGGAGATTCCCAAACCAGATCCATTCTTTTTAGGTTACAGATCTGAGGAACTGTCTCAGACTGAGGTATCATTAGAGGAGGTTTTGGAACAAATTGATAAATTAAACAGCAGTAAGTCCCCAGGACCAGATGGTACTCACGAAAGGAACTCAGATGTGAACTTACAGAACTTCTAACTGTAGTTTGAAACCTATCATTTAAATCAGCTTTGTACCAGATGACTGGAGGATAGCTAATGTGATGCCAATTTCTAAAAAGGGCTTCAGAGGTCATCTCTGCAATTACAGGCCTGTAAGCCTGACGTCAGTATTGGGAAACTGGTGGAAACTGTAATAAAGAACAATATTGTCAGACATATAGATGAACATAATTTGTTGGGGAAGAGACAACATAGTTTTTGTAAAGGAAAATTATGGTTCACCAATCTATTAGAGATCTTTGAGGGGGTCAAGAAGCATGTGGTCCAAGGGGATCCAGTGGATATAGTGTAATTAGATTTTCAGAAAGCCTTTGACACTCTCTCACCAAAGGCTTTTACGGGATAAGAGGGAAGGTGCTTTCATGGATTGGTAACTGGTTAAAAGATAGGAAACAAAGGGTAAAATAAATGGTCAGTTCTCAGAAAGGAGAGAGGTAAATAGTGGTGTCCCCCAGGGCCCAGTCCTATTCAACATGTTCATAAATAATCTGGAAAAAGGGTTAAACACTGAGATGGCAAAATTTGCTGATGCTACGAAATTACTAAAGATAGTTAAGACCCAGGCAGACTGTGAAGAGCTACAAAAGGATATCTCAAAACTAAGTGATTGGGCAACAAAAAGGCAGATGAAATTTAATGTTGTTAAATGCAAAATAATGCACATTGGAAAACATAATCCCAACTATACATATAAATGATGGGGTCTAAATTAGCTGTTACCACTTAAGAAAGAGATCTGGGAGTTATGCATAGTTCTCTGAAAACATCCACTCAATGTGCAGTGGCAGTGAAAAAAGCAAACAGAATGCTGGGAATATTAATAATAAAAAATAGGATAGATATTGAGACAGAAAATATCATGTTGCTTCTCTATACATTCATGGTATGCCCAGATCTTGAATACTGTGTGCAGATGTAGTCGCCCCATCTCAAGGTTCAGAAAGGGGTGACACAAATGATTAGGGATATGGAACGGCGTCAATATGAGGAGATATTAATAAGACTGGGACTTTTCAGCTTGGAAAAGAGAGAGCTATGGGGAGATATAATTGAGGTCTATAAAATCATGATTGGTGTAGAGAAAGTACATAGGGAAGTGTTGTTGACTACTTCTCATAACACAAGAACTAGGAGGTCACCAAATGAAATTAATAGGCAGCAGGTTTAAAACAAATAAAATGAAATATTTCTTTCCATGACACATAGTCAACCTGTAGAACTCCTTGCCAGAGGATGTTGTGAAGATCATAACAGGGTTCAAAAAAGAACTAGATAAATTCATGGAGGATAGGTCCATCAATGGCTATGAGCAAGGATGGGCAGGAATGGTGTCCCTAGACTCTGTTTGACAGAAGCTGGGAATGAGCGACAGGGGATGGATCACTTGATAATTACCTGTTCTGTTCATTGCCTGTGAGGCACCTGACACTGGCCATTGTTGGAAGACAGGATACTGGGCTAGATGGACCTTTGGTCTCACCCAGTAAGGCCATTCTTACGTTCTCATGTTCTTATATGAGAGAAGTATGGTGACATTCAATAGTACAAAGTGCAAGTTCATGCACTAATGGTCTAATAATGAGAATTTCTGCTACCAGCTGGCAGCTCATCAGTTCTCATGAGGCTCAGCTGTCAGCATTCTGGGGCAGGCCTTAGCCAGCCCATTGGGAGGTTAGACCTCTGAACCACTGGGCCTTCTGATTATCTTTGGGCATCACAGGGGCTTAGCTAGAGGCACATCCATTCTGCTTTGCAACTCACTTTTCACTCTGTCTGGCTCCCCATCACATGGTTCTGCCTCCTAATGGCTCTCTGTGACTGGGATCCCAGAGTGCCACCCTGGAATTACTCAGTTAGGGTGAACTGCAAAGAACGAGGCAGATAATCCCCAAAGCTGGTGGATATTCCAACACTTAAATTTACCAAACCAGCACAAAACAGCTTCTATAGTACCTTACTGGTTACCTAGAAGCCACCCAGCCTTAGGCCTCGACCCAGACACCCAAGTCAAATATGATGAGGATTACTGAAAATCTTATTCATCATATAAGAAAGTTCTACCAATCCCAAAGGATTGGACACATTACTTCCCAGGTCAATGAATATTCCAGATCTTACCCAAATCCATGCTTACAGCCAAGTCTTATTAAGTAATCTAAAATTTATTAAAAATAAAAGGCAGAGAGTATTGGCTAAAAGCTCAGTATACATACAGACATGAGTTCAATTCTTGATGTTCAGATTCATAGTAGAGATGGTGAGTTTTGTAGCTGCAAAGAGTTCTTTCAGAATTAGTTCATAGGTTATAATCCAATATTTATATTCAGGATGATTGCAGATTAGGGCTGGAGATCTCAGTTTTATGGTTTAAACTTCCCCTTCATGAAGCATCAAACAGATCTGAGATAAAAGGATCAAGCCCCAAGAGTCTTTTACACAGTTTTCAGGCCTTCTTTGACAGGTTGGAGTCCTTAGGCAAATCTCCTTCCTTGCAGGTTTCTAAGTGATTATGAATTATCTGCCAAACTGTAATTATTATCCCCATTTTACAGATGATGAACTGAGAAATGCTGAGGTGAAGTAGCTGAATAAAGTCAAAGGAATAGTTCAGGATGTACTGGCCCCTAGCCCTTTACAACTACTACTATAATATAATCCCTTAGGATCAGGGAAATGTGAGAGTTACAATATAAGGATTTCGAAGAAGAAGTGATTACAGATAATACAGATGAATAAGAATCACTCTAAGGACAAAGCTTGACTTGAAAAATTTGACTTAAGCCATTAACATGGGAGTGGTACTGATAACATGGTGCAATGCCTGAGTGATCAAGTGAAATCAAAAGGAGAAGCTAAAAAAAGATATCTAAACAAGACAGCTCCTGGTGATGCACAGAGTACTGAATATGAGTGAAAACCTGGACAGGATGTATAGCCAGCGATGTGATGTGTTTGCTATCTCTGGAAGAATCAATTGACATAGAAGAATATAACATCAAAATGCACGAGGAGTCAGCCAGAGAAAACAGATCACCTTGTTGCAATACCAGTCAATGGGTAAACATCCATCCCAGCCCAAGAAAGCATAAAAAAAGGGGAAAGCAAATTGCCAAAGAAATCCTAGAAAGATTTACACAGAAACCAGTGCATGGGCAGTGGTGGAGACAGATCAAAACCCTTAGTGATAAAAGATTCACAGACTCATGGTTTGCAGAAGGATGCCTCAAAAGAGAGGCAGGGATCCTCGTTATGAGTGCACAAGAGCCATCCTTAAGGCTTAATGACTTTTGAAATCAAATTGACTGACAGAACTGCTGCCCAATCTGCAGAATGTCTTCCAAAAAGGAAGAGATGGTGGAGCATGTGTCAAACACCTGCAGGAGTCTGGCTGGGAGAGTATATATGAACAGACACAATGAGGCTGCCACCTTTCTGCACTGAAGCCTCTCTGGATTTAAATTAACCATGTTGTGTTACAACCACTGAATCAAAGATGCTCTAGAGAATGAAAAAAAGGCTATGGTAATTGTCACAGGACAAAGACTGCAGTCAAAGACGCTGGACATAGCTGTTTTAGATAAACAAGCCCCTGTTAATTGATACTGCCCTAGCAGCAGACAGAAACATGGAAAAGGAATGAGAAGAGGGCAAAGTTTGAACATCTCTACCACAAAGTGCAATGATTATGAGCAAAGATTGTGCTGGTGATTACTGGAGCCATCGGAGCAACTCCTATGGATATGAATGAGCAGATAAAGAATGGAAGACAACACAGTCTATGACCTCCAGCAGACAGTGTTCTTTAGTCAAAGCTACATGAGGGCATTTGCGCAACTAAAATGAAGGCTTTCTGTAGTGGGTTTAACAAAACTTCTAACCAAAACCTGTGGAGTCTATCTGTGGCCAGGATTCACTGGTGACTCATGGGGATAAATTTTAGACGGTAGCTTTCCCCTTTGTCTGCTTAAACATCTTGTGATCCCAGTGGTCCCTTCTGGCCTTGGAATCTGTGAATCTATGAAAGGAAATATAAAAAAGCAAATTAATAAAATAAAATAATAATAATAATAATAATAATAACAACTAATGTTCCCATGCTGTAATGCTGAGGGGTAACAATAATACAAACCTGGATGATAGATGCCCCTGAAAGCTGTGGCCCACTGCACTAGGTAACACACAAAGAGCAAGATGGGCCAAGGGTAGGAAAGGAAACAGAGACCCTGAGCTGAAAGTTGTTGCACAAGGGCAGTGAGCAGAACCCAGAAATCCTGACACAGACATTTAGAAACTCCCAGCTCTATATGGTTTTGGTCTGAGCTCTCTCTGACTTTTGAGTATGAGCATCTTATAAAAGATTTACATGGTATTTATTTTCATCACGTAGTATGTGTGGGAGTGTACACAGAGATAGACCCACTGAGTGTCAAAGGATTATGAGCGTAGACATAAAGAATCATTTCCTTTATTGAGAGAGATTTCTTGTAAAATTTGTATTGACCATTCTCCTAGCTGCTGCACAAACACCTAGTGAGAGACAGCCTGTGTCACACTGAATTTGTAATCTTAACACAGAACACAAGGGAGGGGAAACTGAGGCACAAAATGACACAACTTGGGCCAGGTCACATAGCAGGTCAGTGTCAGGGAGAGGAATAAATGCCATTTCTCCTGAGTAGCAGGCCTGTGCCCCTACCAGTTGGATCAGACTCATTGTTCTATACCCTACTGCCTCTCTGTAATTGTGGCCACTTGAGTTTCCAGGAACTTTCAGGAAAACACAATATATTAACTTTGCCTCTGCTCCTGTGCTATGCAGGGCTCCAGGGAGTGAGTGCCTGAAATCCCTTAGGGGAATAGACATGGATAAATTTCCTTCCAACAGTTAGACACACACAGCTTGTCTGCAGAGAGCAACAGGTCTCAGCATATTTTCAGCAGGCCAGGCTCCATGTGAACAGAGAATGGTCTGTCTTAATACAGTAATATGGACATTTAGATTGATAGATAAATAGCCAAAATGAGGCTAGTGTTGGAGGAGAGAAGAGTTGGGAGGATTCCACATACACTGGCACAGTAAGTTTGCTGTTTCAATGAAATACAAGTGGGGTTTGCAGAGGTGCCCTTTAAGGGGAAAAATGTAAATGGACATTATGTATTTTTTTCAGACTTCGAGTTTGGCCATGGACGATTAAGCAGCCCAGATGAGGGGTTACTTTAGGAAAGTGTTGACAGAATGTTTGTGCCACAGTTTCCTCCCATGGAAAGTGGGGGAATTAATCACAATGACTCAGATATTTTTAAAACATGGATCAAGAAACCTGAATGAAAATTGTCCGTAAGCCTTACACACTGGTGTCGTCGGTCTGATAGTTTATGGGAGATATTATGGGGTACATTTAGCAGTGACTGAGCAGAGAGGTAGGGAAAGAGGGAACAATTCCAATACATGACAAACAGGGCAGAGATTAAAAAAAATAGATCTCTCTCTCACTCTCACTGTCTCTCAGGGACAAATGAAAAACAAATGCAGAATGCATCTATCCATGTATTCATCTAATTATTTATTGTTACTTCTTTCTTTCTATTTATCTTTCCTCTTATTTCTTCTATTAATTTGTTGTTACTTCTACCTAAGTTGCTAAGTTCTTTTCCTTTCTATTAGTCTGATGTATATTATGTTCATTTTGTTGGCAAAAATTGTCCCAGAGAGTCAAAGGTGTTGAATTCTTCCTGTCATGGTACAGCACTAAACAGTCAAACATGCTTCTGGATTTTGGATACAGAGACTGCAGCCTGTTTAGTCCCATGGCACATGCCCTGGAAAATCCATTCCAAAGATTGGAGATGTATTGACTAGGATACACAAGGCAAGGAATCAAAGCAAGACGTAAAGCATATTGAAATTGATACAGAGTGGTTCTGTCAAACAACCATAATTAAAACTCACCCAAATTCCTTTTTCAGAGAGAGGGTATTAATTAGAACTTGTCTACGTGGTGCAGTAGTCAACAGGAGAGGGGTGTATACTCTACTGTGCACTAGCTCATCACAATCCCAAAGGACTCTAGGATGCACTGATGTAGTTCTGTTTCAAACAATACTGTATTAATGTGCACTAGGGATCTTTTAGTGCAGGCCAGCAGAGTCTACATGGACCAGTCAGTGCGCAGCATGCTCGAGCATTTGCTGAATGTCAAGTGAACCCCTGTGAATGGTGGTTACTTCTTCTGCTTTTGAAAAGACTGACAGACATAAAGTGGGGAAACATAAGATTGGCTATACTGGGTCAGACCAATAGTCCTTCTAACTCAGTATTCTGCCTTCTGACAGAGGACGGTGACAGATGCTTCAGAGGGAATGAACAGAACAGAGCAATTTTCAAGTGCAACTAGATTCCTCATGTTTGAGTGGTTCCCCTGTTTGAAGTTAAATGGTACTATGGTGGGCTTCTTTGGTAGTTCCCACCCACCAAACTGTGCATATTAAATTCAATTATGTTATGGTCACTGTCACCGAGCAGTTCAGCTATACTCATCTGTTGGATCAGATCCTGTGTGCCACTTAAATCAAGAATTGCCTCTCCCCTTGTGAGTTCCAGGACTAGCTGCTCCAAAAAGCAGTCACTAGTGGTTATCTCTGCATCCTGTCCTGAGGTGACATCTACCCAGTCAATATGAGGATAATTTGAAATCCCCCTTCATTACTGAGTTTTCTCCTGTTATAGCCTCGCTACGTTCCCAGAGTGTTTCACAGTCACTATCACCACCCTAGTCAGGTGATCTGTTGTATATTCCTACTGCTAAACCCTTATTATTCAAATGTGGATTTGCTATCTATGCAAATTCTATAGTACAATTTGATTCATTTAACATCTTTACTCTATTTAAGTCTATACTTTCTTTCACATGTTGTGCCACTCTCCCACCACCATGACCTACTCTGTCCTTCCTTGATATTTTATACCCTGGTGTTACCATGTTTCACTGATTCTCATTGGTCCACCAAGTTTCTGTGATGTCGATTATATCAATAGCCTCCTTTAATACCAGGCATTCAAGTTCACCAATTTTAGTGTTTAGACTTCTAGCATTTGTACAAGAGCGCTTATAAAATTTGTCAGTATTTAGTTGTCTGCTTTCATGTGATGTAATTATATAGGACTCTTTTATGCTTGACTGTTTCTATTCAGTTCCTACCTGTGATAGAATCATAGATGACAGAGGCTGAAGAAGACCTCAGGTGGTCATCTGCTCAAAGCAGGACCAACACCATCTAAATCATCCCAGCCACAGCTTTGTCAAGCCCGACCTTAAAAATCTCTAAGGAAGGAGATTCCACCACCTTCCATTCCAGTGCGTCACCACCCTCCTAGTGAAATAATGTTTCTGATATCCAACCTAGACCTTCCCCATTATAACTTGAGACCATTGCTCCATGTTCTGCCATCCGCCATCACTGAGAACAGCCGGGGTCCATCCTCTTTGGAACCCCCCTACAGGTAGTTGAAGGCTGCTATCAACCCCCACCCCCTCACTCTGCAGCCTAAATAACCACAGTTCCCTCAACCTCTCCTCATAAGTCATGTGCCCCAGCCCCCTTATCATTTTTGTTGCCCTCAACTGTACTGTCTACAATTTTTCTGCATCCCTTCTGTAGTGGGGGGCCCAAAGCTGGACGCAATTCTCCAGATGTGGCCTCACCAGTGCCGAATAGAGTGGAATAATCACTTCCCTCGATCTGGTGGCAATGCTCCTACTAACGCAGCCCAATATGCTGTTAGCCTTCTTGGCAATAGGGCACACTGTTGACTTATATCCAGCTTCTCATCCACTGTAAACCCCAGGTCCTTTTCTTCAGAACTGCTGCTTACCCAGTTGGTCCCCAGCCTGTAGCAGTGCATGAGATTCATCCATCCTAAGTGCAGGAGTCTGCACTTGTCCTTGTTGAACTGCATTAGATTTCTTTGCACCCAATCCTCCAATTTGTCTAGGTAACTCTGGACCCTATCCCTATCCTCCAGCGTATCTACCTATCCCCCCAGCTTCTATCAACTTTATCAACTTCTATCCTCTCTTCTTTATGAGAATATAGAGAATCCCCAGTAATAAATCCTCTCCTATAGGATGTGTGTCTCCAAACCCTGTACTCCTCTGGTCTTGTTGGCTTTCCCCCAGCCCTTAGTTTAAAAAAACTTCTCAACAAGCTATTTTATTTTACATTCAACAGTCTAGTTTTGTTTTGATTGATGGTGCCCATCATACCTGTATAGGCTTCTCCCTTCTCTAAACGTTGTATGGTTGCTAATGAACCTAAATTCCTTCTCTGAACAGCATCATATCATCCAAATATTGAGATCCTGTAGTTCTGCCTCTCTCCTTGGCCCTTTGTGTGGAACTAGAAACATTTCTGAGAATGCTACATTGGTGCTCCTGGACTTTAATCTCTTACCCACAGCCTCCGCTGGCAGCCAGGACCTCTTTCCTTCCTTTGCCTATGTCATTGTTACCTACATGTACCATGAGCACCGACTTCTCCTCAGCCCTGCACATAAATATTTTTAGATATCTTCAAAGGTCCTCAACCCTCACACTTAGCAAGAAGAAGATATAAGATCATGAAGGTGCAGAAAATATACCTCAGCATAGCTGGTGGCTGCTCTGTCACAGGTCGATGATTTGGGTTGGTGGCATGTCAGCTAGGACAACTGTTTCTCTGGATTCTGATTCACTCCTCTGGTCTGGGATGTCACATGGTGGGTCTGGTCAGGTCTCTATTCTTTGCTGATCCTTGTCCGCCTGGGCCGAGCTAGATGGACCATCTCAGCTCACTGTGCTCATGGTGAAGTTGGTCTCAGGATCAGGTAAAAAGCTGACAGAGAAGATGATACTGGGGAAGAGAAATAGAGGGTAAACAAGAGCAGGAGCTCACATATATCAGTCTGTGGTCCTCACTGGTCCAGCGCTGATGGCCAGGCATATCCCCTGGTAACCTGTGGTCTGGTTGTACAAGGGCTCATGAGCAAAGGACAGAGTCTCTGGAGTTGAAGGAAAGGCCTGTCAGTCTGTCCCCTGGGAATCTCTGAAGAGTCTGTTCCCCAGTTGAGCCCCCCATCTTCTTAAGGATGAAAAGAATGGGATTATGGTCAGACACCCCATTGGCTTATTATATTGTTCCCCAGTTAGGTCTAGTTTCCAACACACACATTTTGGTTTTTCTTCAATGAAGTTGCAATGCAGTCTTTAATTACACAACCATGTATTACATTTTCCATGGGACCCCTGCCTCTATCAGTGCACAGGATAGACAAGGCTCACTGAGCAAGCTGCTTTTCAGTATTTTCTTTTCTCCTCATTCTTCAGTGTGTGGCCCCAGGCCTTATTCACCGCACACTACTCTAACCTTGCTCCTAAAAGAAAATAATTGATTTTCATCTTGCCATTTTCTATGTTGTTCACGAATACAGCATTTGATTGCTTTGTTAGGGAGCTGGCCAAGAACCAGCAAGTCCATTTCATGGGATAGGCTGTGATTTGAAAATTTGTTTTCATTCCAAATTGTAATCAAATTTCAAAATTTCCCTTGGAATGATTTTCTTTTTAATTAGGGTGTCAATTCAAACATTACATTTCAGTAAGATGTTCAATTTTCAATATTTTATTTTTTACTTTAAATCTTATTTTAGATTATTTTTATCTCACCTTTTTTGTTTTATAAAATGACTCCTCATGCCAAATATCAAGTCCAGTCTCCAAAGCCTGGTCACACTAGAGCTTATAATGAGCAAAACAGCATATTTTTCCTTGACTTTGTTCTTGGAAATGTCTCAAGTGTTTTGAGCTAGACACCTGACACAGAATATAGCAACTTCAGTGGTTAAAGTTTGGTAAAGTTATAGGCAACAGAAAACAGGGCTTTATAAAGAGAAGTGTCAGGCAACATTAATAAGAGCCAGCATTGCCAGCCCTACCTAAACTAATGTCAATCAATACCCAAAAGCCAAATAATATTTTGTGTACCCCAATGACTTTAACAGGGGGATGGATTGGGTGACCCTGCATACGAGTGTTCCAGAAAGGTTAATCATTAGTCCTTCTGAAATCTCATTTATCTTCTTCCTTGTCGATCCAACTTGTAATTGATTGAGTGGGAGAGAGCAGGAGAAAGGAAAGGATGGTGCTAAATCTTGCAGTTCATACATACGACAGACCATCACTGATATAAAAGGAAGTAAAATGCAGGACAATTCAAGAAAACCCAGCTCAGTAGTGCCCTGATCTTGACTGGATCTTGATCCTGTGGCATTCTACTATGATTTTTGGTGCCAAATCTGAGGAACTGTCCCAGACTGAGGTGTCATCAGAAGAGGTTTTGTAACAAATTGATAAACTAAACATCAATAAGTCACCAGGACCATATGAGATTCACCCAAAAGTTCTGACGGAACTCAAAATGTGATATTTCAGAACTACTAACTGTAGTCTGTAACCTATCATCTAAATCACTTTCTGCACCAAATGACTGGAGGATAGCTAATGTGATACCAATTTTTTTAAAAGACTTCAGAAGCAATCTTGACAATTACAGGCCAGTAAGCCTAATTTCAGTACCAGGCAAATTGGTTGAAACTATAGAAAAGAACAAAATGATCAGACACATACATGAATATGATTGGTTGGGGAAGAGTCAACATGATTTTTGAAAAGAGATATCATGCTTCATCAATTTGCAAGAATTATTTGAGGGAGGTCAACAAGCATGTGGACAAAGGAGATCGAGTGGATAGAGTACTGAGATTTTCAGAAAGCCTTTGCCAAGGTCCCTCACCAAAGGCTCTTAAACAAAGTAAGCTGTCATGAGATAAGAGGGAAGGTTCTCTCATGGATCAGTAAGAGGTTAAAAGGTAGGAAACAAAGGCTAGAAATAAATGGTCAATTTTCAGAATAGAGAGAGGTAAATAGTGGTGTCCTCCAGAGGTCTGTACTGGACCAGTCCTATTCAACATATTCATAAATGATCTGGAAAAAAGGATAAACATTGAGGTGGAACAATTTGCAGATGATACAAAACTACTCAAAATATTTAAGTCCAAAGCAGACTGTTAAGAGTTACAATGAAATTTTGGAAAACTGGATGACTGGGCAACAAAATGGCAGATGAAATTCAATGTTGATAAACCCAAAGTAATGCACATTGGAAAACATAATCCCCACTATACATATAAAATGATGAGGTTTAAATTAGCTGTTACCAATGAAAAGAGATCTTGGAGTCATTGTGGATAGTTCTCTGAAAATATCCACTCAATGTGCAGCAGCGGTCAAAAAAGTGAACAGAATGTTGGGAATAATTAGGAAAAAGATAAGAAGACAGAAAATATCATATTTTCTCTATATAAATCCATGGTACACCAGCATCTTAAATACTGCATGCAAATGTGGTCTCCCCATATAAAAAAAAAGATATATTGGAAATAGAAAATATTCAGAAAGGGCAACATAAATGATTAGGGGTATGGAACGGTTTCCTTTATGAGCGGAGATCAATCAAACTGTGATTTTTCAGCTTTGAAGAGATGGCTAAGGAGGGATATGATAGAGGTCTATAAAATCATGACTGGTGCGAAGAAAGTTATTTACTCCTTGTCTAACATCACAAGAACTAGGGATCATCCAAAGAAATTCATAGGCAGCAGGCTAAAAACAAACAAAAGGAAGGTTGTTTTTTTTTTCACACAATGCACAGTCAACCTGAAGAACTCTTTGTTGAAGGATGTTGTGAAGGTGAAGATTATAACAGGGTTGAAAAAGGAACTAGATGTGTTCCTGGAGGATAGATTCATCAATGGCTATTAGCCAGGATGGGCAGAGATGGTGTCCCTAGCCTGTGTTTTCCAGAAGCTGGGGAATGGATGACAGGGGGTGGATCACTTAAAATCATAGAATCATAGAATATCAGGATTGAAAGGGACCTCAGGAGGTCATCTAGTCCAACCCCCTGCTCAAAGCAGGACCAATCCCCAACTAAATAATCCCAGCCAGGGCTTGGTAAAGCCTGACCTTATAAACCTCTAAGGAAAGATAACCCACCACCTCTTAGGTAACACCTTCTCGTGCTTCACTGCCCTCCTAATATCCGACCTAAACTTCCCCCACTGCAACTTAAAATCATTACTCCTTCTTCTGTCATCTGCTACAACTGAGAACAGACTAGGTCCATCCTCTTTGGAACTCCCTTTCATGCAGATGAAAGCAGCTATCAACTTCCCCCCTCCTTCTTCTCTTCTGCAGACTAAATAATCCCAGTTCCCTAAACTCTTCTTATAAATCATGCGCTCCAGCCCCCTAATCATTTTTGTTGCCCTCCACTGGACTCTTTCCATTTTTTCCACATCCTTCTTGTAGTGTGGGGCCCAAAACTGGACACAGTACTCCAGATCAGATATCGCCAATGCTGAATAGAGGGGAGTGATCACGTCCCTCTATCTGCTGGCAATGCTCCTACTTATACAGCCCAAAATGCTATTAGCCTTCTTGGCAACAAGGGCACAATGTTGACTCATGTCCAGCTTCTCACCCACGGTATCCCCTAGGTCCTTTTCTGCAGAACTGCTGCCTAGCCGTTCGATCCCTAGTCTGTAACAATGCATGGGATTCTTCCATCCTAAGTGCAGGACTCTGCACTTGTCCTTGTTGAACCTTATCAGATTTATTTAGGCCCAATCCTCTAATTTGTCTCAGTCCTCTGTATCCTATCCCTACCCTCCAGTATATCTACTACTCCTCCCAGTTGAGTGTCATCTGCAAACTTGCTAAGAGTGCAGTCCACACTATCCTCCAGACTATTAATGAAGATATTGAACAAAACCGACCCCAGGACCGACCCTTGAAGCACTCTGCTTGATATCGGCTGCCAACTAGACATGGAGCCGTTGATCACTACCCGTTGAGCCCGATGATCTAGCCAGCTTTCTATCCACCTTATAATCCATCTATCCAGCCCATACTTCTTTAACTTGCTGGCAAGAATACTGTGGGAGACCGTATCAACATTTTGCTAAAGTCAAGGAATAACACATCCACTGCTTTCCCCTCATCCACAGAGCCATGTATCTCATTATAGAAGGCAGTTAGGATAGTCAGGCATGACTTCCTCTTGGTGAATCCATATTGACTGTTCCTGATCACTTTCCTCTCCTCTAAGTGCTTCAGAATTGATTTCTTGAGGACCTGCTCCATGATTTTTCCAAGGACTGAGGTGAGGCTGACTGGCCTGCTGTTCTCCAGATCCTCCTACTTCCCTTTTTTAAAGATGGGCACTACATAAGCCTTTTTCCAGTCATCCAGGACCTCCCCCTATTGCCATAAGTTTTCAAAGATAATGGCCAATGGCTCTGCAATCACATCCGCCAACTCCTTTAGCACTCTCAGATGCAGTGCATCCAATCTCATGGACTTGTGCATGTCCTGCTTTTCTAAATAGTCTTGAACCACTTCTTTCTCCACAGAGGGCTGGTCACCTCCTCCTCATAGTGTGCTGCCCAGTGCAGTAGTCTGGGAGCTGATCTTGTTTGTGAAGACAGAGCCAAAAAAAGCATTGAGTACATTAGCTTTTTCTACATCTTCTGTCACTAGGGTGCCTCCCACATTCAGTAAGTGGCCAACACTTTCCCTGACCTTCTTCATATTGCTAACATACCTGTAGAAACCCTTCTTGTTATTCTTAACATCCCTTTCTAGTTGTAACTCCATTTCTGATTTGGCCTTCCTGATTTCAGTTCTGCATGCCTCAGCAATATTTTTATTCTCCTCCCTGGTCATTTGTCCAATTTTCCACTTCTTGTAAGCATCTTTTTTGTGTTGAAGATCAGCAAGGATTTCACTGTTAAGCCAAGCTGTTCGCCTACCATATTTATTATTCTTTCTGCATACCAGGATGGTTTGTTCCTGCAACCTCAATAAGGATTCTCACGCTTCTTATCAAACTGTCTGTACTGGGCTATCTTGATTATCACTTCAAAAGTTTTTTCTCTTACTTAATTGTCCTCTCGGAGTTGGTAAGACAACTCCAATCTTTTCAAGCTCTCTGTATGTGTATATATATCTGCTCACTATATTCTATGCATCCGAAGAAGTGGGCAATAGCCCACGAAAGCTTATGCTCAAATAAATTTGTTAGTCTCTAAGGTGCCACAAGTACTCATGTTCTTTTTGCAGATACAGACTAAGACATCTGCTACTCTGAAACCTAAAATACAGGCAGCTCTCCTGGACTCCTTTCCACCTCATGTTGTTCTCCCTGGGGATCCTATCCATCTGTTCCCTGAGGGAGTCATAGTCTGTGTCATAAACAGATAAGTAAGAGTTAATAGAACAAAAGTACTTCATATCTCTTTGCCTATAAAGGGTTAACAAGATCAGTGAGCCTGGCGGTCACCTGACCAGAGGACCAATCAGGGGACAGGATACTTTCAAATCTTGAGGGAGGGAAGTTTTTGTGTGTGCTGTTAGATTTTGGTTGTTGTTCTCTCTAGATTCTGAGAGTGACCAGACGTGCAACCAGGTTTCTCTCCAATCTCCCTGATACAGGTTCTCATAGATTCAAAATAGTAAGTACTAGGTGATAAGGCGACTTAGGCTTATGTTTGTTTTCTTTATTTGCAAATGTGTATTTGGCTGGGAGGAGTTCAAATGTGTATTTGGCTGGAAGGAGTTCAAATTTGTATTTTGCTGAAAGGATTTTAATTTGTACTTGTATGCTTAGGCTGGGAGGGTATTCCCAGTGTCTATAGCTGAAAGACCCTGTAACATATTCCATCTTAAATTTACAAAGATAATTTTTACTGTTTTTTTTTCTTTCTTTAATTAAAAGCTTTTCTTAAGAACCTGATTGTTTTTTTATTCTGGTGAGACCCCGGGGGACTGGGTCTGGATCTACCAGGGAATTGGTGGGGAGAAAGGAGGGAAGGGGGAGAGAAAGGTTAATTTTCTCTCTGTGTTAGAGAGTCTGGGAGGGGGAGAGAGAAGGAGGGGGGAAGGTGAATTTTCCTCTCTGTTTTGAGATTCAAGGGGTTTGAATCACAGTGATCTTCCAGGGTAACCCAGGGAGGGGAAGTCTGGGAGAGGCAACAGTGAGGGAAAGGGTTTACTTTCCTTGTGTTAAGATCCAGAGGGACTGGGTCTTGGGGGTCCCCAGGCAAGGTTTTGTGGGGACCAGAGTGTACCAGGCACTGGAATTCCTGGTTGGTGGCAGCGCTACAAGTACTAAGCTGGTAATTGAGCTTAGAGGAATTCATGCTGGTACCCCATCTTTTGGACGCTAAGGTTCAGAGTGGAGGATTATACCATGACAGTCTGCTTTTCTGAAGTCCTGGTACCATATTCTGCTGCTCTCCTTTCTTCCTTTTGTCAGGATCCTGAACTTGACCATCTCATGGTCACTGCCTCCTAGAGTCCCATCCACTTTTGCTTCCCCTACTAATTCTTCCTGGTTTGTAAGCAACAGGTCAAGAAGATCTGTGCCCCGAGTTCAGTGGTCCCCACCTTTTTGTGGCAAGTAGCACATTCATGTTTTCAGAAGTGTGTGGCAGGCACCAACAATTTTTCAAGGCTTATTTTGCATTTGTACAATAAATAATATGTAAAACATCATATTTACTATTATGTAATATATTAATCCACAAAATAGGTAATTGTACATGTAAAAGGCATTAATTAAATTATTCATCAATTACTCTTTCACCTTACCATGTGAATTTGTTCTTTTTTATCTACCTTTATGAAAAATTAAGGAGTTTTTACAAAATAAATATCATAAACAGTTTTCATTTTATTTATTTTAAAAAAGGAAAACATTGTTGAACTTCTGGTCCAAATATATTTATTATTCTTACTTTAACATAGGTAGCCAGTTATGGTTAATTAAAAATATTCTTTGTATTGTTACTTGTATCTGTATTTCAATAAACAAACAAACAAGTATGAAAAAAATTTAAACACAATTTAATCATACGTGCTCATCAGCACTTAATGGAAAATAGGTATCATTAATTCATGTGGTTATTCTAATAAAGTCAGTGTGATTTTTGACACTGCATTTCTTCAGCCAATTTTTCGTAGTTGGGAGAGTAGGATGATATTCCCGTTCGTAAGCAATCATCAAGATGGGCATCTGTAAGCTGAGATCTGTATTTTGATTTTATAATGTTCATTGTTGAAAACAGAACTTTGCACAGACAAGTGGAACTGAAATAAGATTTTATTTTGTATGCTACATTTTTTAAGGTAGGAAACTTTTTTCGGTCAACCAGATTCCAAAAGTTTTCATCTGTTTCGTAGGATTTTAGAACAATATAAATTTGAAGGTCCAAAATGTCCAGTTCTGCATCTTCTGTTCTTCCTTGAATGAGACTCACAATTGATGTAGCCATTTCTGTTAGCTCTATTTGGCAAATAAAAGGATTCACAAGAAAGGCAATTACAGTCTCAATGTTGGTGAACTGTTGAAATCTCTTTTCAAATTGTTCCAGAACTGTTTGAATGTAGATAACAAATGGTGATGGGTTAAAATCACTGTCACATACCATTTTCTTCATACTTGGGAAATGTTCGAGAGACTTCATCTTCATAGGTGACATCTATAAGATCAGTTTTGCTTTGAATGATTTTATGGAAACTATCATTTGAGCCACATTTGTCTTTTTCCTGGAACTCCAGATTTAAAATGTTCAATTTGCCAGTGAAGTCGGCAAGAAAGCCAAGTCCATTAACCAGCTGGAACCTTCTAGTTGCTCAAAGTTCTGATTTGATCTCTTCTATTAGGCTTAAAAAACATGCAAGAACTTTACCTTCGCTCAGCCATCATACTTCTGTGTGCAAGATAAGATCAGATTGTTTATCACCAATATCGTCCAACAGGGCCTTAAAAAGTAGGTGTTGCAAAGGTTTCTCTCAAATAGAGTTAATTATTTTAATAACAACATTCATAACGTATTGAAAAGAGAAAACTTTGAGGCACAAAGCTACTTGATGGATAATGCAATGATAAGACATAAAATTTGAAAAGGATTCATTCTTCTTACATTCGTCTTCAGAAACCGGAGAGAAGCTGCAGCCCCGCGCCTGCCGGAGACAGAGAGCACCGGCACCCGCAGCCCTGGAGTTCTCTGTCCCTGGCAGGTGCGGGGCCGTGGCTTCTCTCCGGCTTAGCCGCAGCTCCACACCTGCTGGGGACAGAGAGAACCAGCGCCCACAGCCCTGGTATTCTCTGTCCCTGGCAACCACAGGCCCGTGGCTCCTTCCCCCTGCTGAGCACTAAGCAGGTGCACATAAATGCCCCAGCGGGCACCATGTTGCCTGCAGGCACCTCGTTCGGGACCACTGACCTAGTTGGTTCCTCCAGCACTTGCACTTGGAAATTGTCCCCTGCACTTTTCAAAACTTTCTGGATTGTCTGTGCACTGCTGTATTGCTCTCCCAGCAGATATCGGGGTGATTGAAGTCCTCCATAAGAACCAGGGCCTGTGATCTAGTAACTACTGTTAGTTGCTGGAAGAATGCCTTGTCCACCTCATCCTCCTGCTCTGGTGGTCTATAGCAAACTTGGTGATTACCTGTTCTGTTCATTCCCTCTGGGGCACTTGGCATTGGTCACTGTAGGAAGACAGGATACTGAGCTAGATGAACCTTTGGTTTAACCCAGTATGATCTTGATCTTGAGTCTATTAAGAGCACTGTGCATCATTTTTACAATTCTTAACAGTGGAATCTTATAGTGGAGTGATTAGGAGGGTGGCCTGGAGTCAGGACTTCTTGCTTCTGTTCCCAGCTCTGGGCTTAGCATATGATCCAATGATTATGGGAGGGGTGGGGCAATATCACGACTCCTGGGTTCAAATCCCCCCTTCTGAGAGACCATGGGGTCATGGGTGCTATAGGTTATAGAAGTGAGAAAGCAGTCTGGGACCTTTTTTGTTCTGTTATGGGTAGATAGTGTTGGGTCATGGCTAGAACAGCTGACTGAGATTCAGAGTGTGTCCCGCATTCTGTTCCTGATTCTACAGTCAGTCATTGTATAGCCATGAGTAAGCCCTTTCATCTCTGTGGTAGATGCTACTCCCATTTGCAGCAGTGTAAATATAAAATAATTCCACTGCTTTCAGTGACATTACCCGAGATTTACACTGGTGTATCTCACAGCACATTCTAGCTCTCTGGTCTGCATTTTCCCCTCTGTGAAATGAAGATAAGATTCACCTAATTTTATACTTCATAGAGTGGAATGATATGCAGACCCCTAAAAAGCAGTTGGTCTTACTCTGTTTTCCTTCAGCTTGGTGTAAATCAGCAGCAATCTCATTTGGTCAATGGGGCTGACTATCCTCTCACTCTACCCGGTGTAAATCTGGACTAACTCCACTGGAGTCAATGGTTCCTCTACTCTCCTTCTCATCTTACACCAATCTGCACAAGCCAGGGGTCTGACTTCTGTGAACTAAGGTGGTTTTCACAAAAGAAGAATTATTTTACTGATGTAATCCTGACCATTGCCCTTCTCCTTCCCTCCAGAGGCAGCGCGTGATGTTCCGAGGAAGAAAATGTCCAACCAAACCACCTTGACCCATTTCCTTCTCCTTGGATTCTCAGACATTTGGGAGCTGCAGATTTTGCACTTTGTGGTGTTTCTGGTGATTTACCTGGCAGCCCTGATGGGGAACCTTCTCATCATCACAGTCGTAGCTCTCGACCACCATCTTCACACTCCCATGTACTTCTTCCTGGTGAACCTGTCCATTATAGACCTCGGCTCCATCTCCGTCACCATCCCCAAATCCATGGCCAATTCCCTAATCAACTCCAGATCAATTTCCTATGCTGGATGTGTCATCCAAGTCTTTCTCCTCATCTTCTTGATGGGAACAGATTTTTCCCTTCTCACTATCATGGCGTACGACCGATATATCGCCATCTGCCAACCACTGCACTATGAGAGTGTGATGAACAAGAGAGCTTGTGTCCAAATGGCAGCCAGTGCCTGGATCGGTGGAATTCTTTATGCTGCACTGCACACTGGGAACACATTTGCCGTAACTTTCTGTTCAGGCAACATAGTGAATCAGTTCTTCTGTGAAATCCCCCAGCTCCTCAAACTTGCCTGCTCTGACTTGTACCTCAGGGAAATTGGGGCTCTCATCTTTAGTACATGCATAGTCTTAAGTTGTTTTGGTTTTATAATTGTGTCATATGTTCAGATCTTCAACACAGTGCTGAGAATCCCCTCTGAGCAGGGATGGCATAAAGCCTTCTCCACCTGCCTTCCTCACCTCACTGTGGTTTCCTTGTTTGTTTTCACTGGTATCTTTGCCTACCTGAAACCCACCTCCAGCTCAGCATCAAGTCTGGATCTTGTGGTAGCTGTTCTCTATTCTGTGGTGTCTCCTATGATGAATCCGGTCATCTACAGCATGAGGAACAAGGAGATCAAATCTTCATTGAGGAGACTGACTGTGGGGAGGTTATTCATGAGGAAGTAATTTTCTGTCTTTTTCAAATAAATTCTCTTTCAGTTTGTGTCTCCCAGTCCAAGATTCTGCTCTCAATTGCCCCCAGTGCAAATCCAGATTAATTCCACTGATGTCAATGTATTTGAGCTTGTTTACATCATCAGAAGATCTGACCCAATCCTGGAGTTAACATGGTGTGCATTTCATAGGAGGAAAGAATCAGCATTTCATTCTGTTCTCAAGCAATGCCTATTAAACTGTGTTGCCACTTACACCTGTTCCAAGGACACTAGAAAACAAGGATGGGAGATTCTTTTCCTTGTATGTATTAATTAAGGTCAAAAGGGATCATCATGATAATCCAGTCTGACCTCCTGCACATTGCAGGTCACAGAACGTCACCCACGCACTCCTGTAATAGGATCCCCACTGACACAACAGAAGGTCTTCTGCCGCTGCTAGGGCCCTGGGCTGGGACACAGTGGAGCGGGTGGGCCTGTGTTCCCCCTGCCACTCACCTCACGGGTGGCAGTCTCCCCCTCTCCCAAGACCTTTGGAACCAGGACCTGAGACTCTTGCTTACCTGTTTGCTCAGCCCCTGCCTGGGGCCTGATCCACTGACTCTTTACTGCCCCACCCTGGCATACTTCGCTTAGTCCTCATTCTCCCCCTTGTATCGGGACGACCGCTTGTGCCCATATTCTCCACCATGCATTGCATCCTGCTGGCACGTCTGAGAATAAGCTCCGTCCTCTGAGGGGCACCCTCTGCAGGTGGTGTCCTGTCCATCGACTGCTCCCCCCATTAGTATCTGGACCTGCATTGCTCCCTGCTTGGTGACATCTGGTTCTGGTCACTGCCCTCCGGCAGTGCCCCTTAGTCCGTCCTCACCACCTTCCGAGGTGTGTGTGTGTTTTTAATGACAGTCTTTCTGCTTGCTCCTGCCGCATGGGCCAACCGCAATGCGACGTTTAGCTCCTCATGTCTGAGGCACAGTGCAGCCTCACACAGTCGCTTTTTGTTGGTCAGGTGCAAAGTGAGGGGGAAAGGGAAGGGGGAACCCAGGTCCACTCGCTACTCTGAGCCCCAGCCCAGGGACCCTCTAGTGGCAGGATCCCTGCCCACGTTCTCGGCTCTCACTCATTTATCCTCCGTGGGCCAATTCCCCTCTACACCTCACACTCTCTAGACCCTTCCAGTCAGGGCTCACAACCTGGCAGGTATTGGGCTGGAGCGCTCATCTGCTCCCCCCAAGCCTGCCCAGCACTACACTGTCCAGAGTGCTGGTCTCTTTCACTAAGGAGACAGACCTTCTCCCTTGAAAGTCCGGCAGTGACTGCCTGCTCCTCTCCTGGGCAGCTTTTATATAGGGCTGAACCTGGCCCTGACTGGCCCCCTCCTGCCCAGCCCTAATTGGCTCTCCAGCAGGCCCTCTCCAATTGGCTGCCCATCTGCACAGCTGCTCTGGCCTGCCCTAGCCCCATCTCTCAGAGGGGTGGAGCTGCTGCCCCATCACAGGGGACCTTGGGGCCAATACTGCCGAGGATGGGCCTCTCCATCCCGGCTGATTGCCTGTTCCCAGGCTTGAGTAAGGTTGGGGTCCCCTCTCTGTTCCTCCAGAAAATCTCCATCAATATCCAGCCACCTCATTTCTTCCCCTACTGACCCTTCGGTCAGGGTCTGGCTCCCTTTGGTTACTTTGGGCCCTCTCAATGTCCCCTGCAAGGGGTCTTGTGGCCCAGGCTGGTACAACAAACCCTGTCTCCCATAACAGATTCTCTCCCTCTTCTTGGGCTGTCCGCTCCACCTCCGTATAAGGTCGGCGAAACCCAGCAAGTCACACCCCAACACCATGGGGTATGCTAATATAGGGGCAACCCCCACTAAGCAACACGCCTCCTGTTGGGTGGCCTCCAGTCTCAACCAGATGGTGGGGTAAGACTTCACCACCCCATGTATACATTGTAACTGTATCGGTACTCCAGTGGGGAGTCCTCTACCAGTCCCGTGCGGGGTCTGGCTGCACGATAGCATGGCCTCACGGCCGGAGTCCATACAGTGAGCTCCTAAAGCAGGGTGGCCCAAGGGCCAGAATCCCTCCAAGTTATCTTCCCCTAGTGGGATATTGTGGCCCAAAGGCAAGAGTTCATCTATCTCCTTTGAGGTAAGAGAGGGGTCGGTGAACTATGTCGTCGGAAAGGGGGGGGTGTAATGACCCCCAAAAGGGGGAGCCCAGGGCCACCCACATTCATCGGGCTCTGATCCAGGGCCCTGTCAGTGACGGTGTGAGCCACCACGGGTCAGCAGAGAATCCTACCAAAACATGCTGCCCTCATAGTGGTGGGAGATACCACTTCCTTACCTTCCCTGGACCACTTACTACCAGTTCACCAACAGTAGCAGGCTCTGTGGCATCAGGGTCTCCAGGTTCCTCAGCACCCGGGACTTCCTGGGGTTCCAAAAGCTACAAGCCTTTGGTCCAGGTTTGTGGCTCCTCAGCTCTCCCTGGTAAGGGTCATAACTGTTCCTGGGCTGGATCTAACAATGAGCATCCTCCCTCCTCGGCTGCCAGTCCTGACTGAGCAGCTGTGCAGGCTTTTATACCTGACTCCTGGTTGAAGCATGCCCAGCAGAGCCTCAGGGACATGGCTGCTTCTGCTAGCAGGGAAGGGTTAACCCTCTCAATCCCAGTGTGGGGCCAGTCCACCTCGTCACACAGCCTTTCAGGTACAACAATGGAGAAGCCAGCCAGTGCTAATGGCCCATTAAGGGGAATCCATAATACCAAGGACTATCACAAGATCTGCATACAATGAAGGCTTCTCAGAGGAAGCACATAGAGAATGGAGACTACTTTATTCACATCATAGCAAAGGATCTTTCCAGAAAGCTGGAGGAAGCTATAAAGGGGGGAAGTGGCATCATCACTTGGTCTCACTTTCCCCACAACTCAACACCTGTAAAGGCATCTTGTGGACAAAGGCTTTGAAAGGGAGAGATGAAAAGAGAAATCCCAGACTGTGGCTGAAGGAACCATACCATCATGGTGAGACATTGTTTGAGTGAAATCCTGCCTAGTTTATAGAACATAGATTGTAATTTTGCTTTTATTTCTTGGGTAGACAACTTTGATCTGTACATTTATTACTTATAATCACTTAAAATCTATCTCTCTGTAGTTAATAAAGCTATTTTATGTTTTACCTAAACAAGTGTGTTTTGCTTGAAGTACTTAGGGAATCTGTTCAGTGTACAGAAGCGGATGCACTTTGACTTTCCTTTGTACATGTGGCGGACTGGATAATAATCATTCACCAGTGAGGCTTCTGACCAGGTGTGATGTGGTGTACCTACCCTGAACCAGCCCCTAAAGGATTAACTGTGCTTTTCAGGCTGAGGAAGCCCTGGCTCTGTGACTCTGCTGGGCATGTTCAGCCTGGAGGCAGAGTATAAAAGGAAGCAGCCCAACTCAGTGTGGGCAAGCTGCTGAAGGGGGAAGATGCAGATTGTAGGCTCTCTCCAGGGAGCTACTCCAGGCTCCAGATACAGATGCACAGCACACAGAGCTCCAGATGGATCCCAGACTGCCTGAGGAGCCCAGAGAAAAGTCCGCGCCGGCAGGAGCTGTGCCACTTGAGGACCCATAGACCCGGGGGAGCTGTAGAGCATAGCTGGGGGAGAAAGTGTAGGAAGCAGCCCAATGGACCTAGACTTTTCTTCAGTGAGTGAACTGGGGAAACAGTCAGTGTGTTTCAGAAGGATGTGCGCTGACTCGGTGGTGAGCACCCCCACCACTGCCAGGGCTCTGGGGTGGGACTTGGAGAAGAAGGGACGGCCTGAATCCCCCTACCCTGGGCACCACATACCCCTGAGCTCTCCCTGTTTGCCTGGGAGGGGAGGAGAATTAGACTGGGGGCAGTGTGCTCGGGGAGGACGCGGAGCAGAGGTGAGCTGGGGTGGGAAGGTGTTGCACGGCTCCCTGGGGGAGGGAGCTGCGGCAGCGGTGGGGGGGGGGCGCCTCAGGGCAGTGGGGAGGAGCTGCCATGGGGGGGCATCTCAGGATGGAGGGGTGGATGGGGAGCTGCCACAGGGCTAGGGAGGGCATAAGGTGGAAGTTTTGCCTAGGGCACGAAACTTCCTTGCACCAGCCCTGCCTATCCCTCTCTTAGGGTTGAATCACATGATTCTCCCTCTCAAATTGGGTCCAAAGCTATAGCAATTTGTGCACCCATCATGATATCTCCCACCATGCTCGGTACCTGCAGTTCTTCCCACAGGAGCTGTGACCAGTAGTAAGTTGAGTGACTAGTCCATCTTCACCATACAAAGTACAATTTATTTATTACTGTAGGAACAAAGCGTAACATAAGAAAAAATATGAGTGATTCCTGATTGATCACTGCATTACCTTGATAAGAGAAAAAATTGGGTTTATTACTCAGACTCAGTTTGTCTTTAGGAAACTTTGCAATAGTTTTCTCTTCCAAAATGCCTTTTCACCATAGCAAGAAGAATACAGTATTTATTTATTTAAATAAAAATTATAATACATATAATTATATAAAGATATAGATGCCCTAACACATCATAAATAATACAATAAAATCCCATCAGCAGTTTGAGAGGGAGCCCGTAGAGGCGCTCCAGAGATCAATGCATGCACAGCATGTTAATGTGCTTTAGAACTCGCACCTCCCATACTGCAACACCACCACCCCGCCCATGAAGACAAGCGTTCAGTGAGCCTACTCAATTTCCTTAGGCTCCATGGAAAATCCCATGCATAATCTTTACTCATATGCAGAGTTTGGTGACTTCACTGGGGCACATGCATGAATAAGGAAGAACCACAGACCAATCTTCTTGTATTTCATTTTTCCGTAAAGATGTTAGCTTGAATATCTGGATTCTGAGAAACCCATGATATTACTGACAGCTTTCCTCAGGGCATCCTTGACCTCTCTGTGTCCCAGGTTGTAGATGAGTGGGTTGACCAGAGCAGTCAAGACAGTGTAAAAGACAGAGAACACTGTGTACAGGGCTCTTGGTGCATTGGTATCTGTTAGCATATAGACACTTATCAAGGTCCCATAGTAAATTGTAATCACAGTGAGGTGAGAGGAGCAGGTAGAAAAGGCCATTTGTTTCCCGGTGCTGGACGGGATTCTCAGTATGTTCTTGATGATGCAAACATAGGATGTCAGGGTTAATACAAACAGAACCAGGGAAAAGGCTGAGGAGCATATGAAAGCCACCACCTTCAATCCACTGAGTTCAGTGCAGCTGATCACAAAAGAATCATAAAAGAAACTGTTGATTTCATTTTCGCTGCAGAAAGTCAATTGTGACATCAATATTATCACTATGGTGCTAGCCACAAACCCACTCATCCAAGACCCAGCTGCTAAATGTAGACATAACCTACTATTCATGATGGATGCATAAAATAGAGATTTACATATGGCTAAATAAGAATCGTAAACCATCATGGATAAGAGATAACATTCCATACACACCAGAGAAGCAATAATATAGAACTGAGTGATGCAGCTGTTAACAGAAATAGTTCTATCCCCAGTAAAGAGACTGGCCAGTATCCTGGGCAGGATGGTGGAGATGTAGCAGGTCTCCAAGAAGGTCAAGTTCCCCAGGAAGAAGTACATGGGGGTATGAAGGTGCTGATCAGCCACAACTAGTGCCATGATGAGGATGTTCCCCTCCATGGTAACAATGTAGATCACTAGAAACAGCAGTAAGAGAAATAAATGCAGCTCTGGGAGATCCCCAAATTCCAGGAGAATGAATTCTGTCACTGTTTGATTTCCCCACTCTGCGAAGTCCATGAACAGTATGTAGAAAAAAAATAAACAATACTTCTCCACTTTATATTTAATGAAGTTAGAATTTTAATAGAGAGTCAATAATTAAACCCATAAATGTTCACAACTTCCCCTTTTCCTACTGATCAGTAACATGTTTGAGCCTTTCATATATCCTCGGGGGGGGGGGTTGCAATTATTTTTATAATACAAACATTTACTGAAATAGTTTATTTTATTTTTTTTACCTAAGCAGTTTCAGTAAATGAAAAATTGTGCTAACCATTTTGAGAATTATTTTGAATACAATTTCACTTAAATATTGTAAATAAAAAAACCTGTAATTAGTAATACATTGCAAAGTTTAACCAAAATAGACAAAAAATGGGACTATTTTAATGTTCAAAATTAAAATAATATCTAGGTTTTTATTGTATATTACTGTAAATTTTATTTTTTTGTGTTTTCAGCAATTCTACTGAACATAGATAGGAAAGCACAAAGGAAAGAACTTT
This sequence comes from Gopherus evgoodei, assembly GCF_007399415.2. Classification (NCBI taxonomy): domain Eukaryota; kingdom Metazoa; phylum Chordata; order Testudines; family Testudinidae; genus Gopherus; species Gopherus evgoodei. The sequence continues at coordinate 309,873 of NW_022060066.1, read as the reverse complement.
AGCACCCAGATAATGTTAAGCAGCCCCCTAGACCAATGGGTGGAAATTTGCCACTTTCATTGCAAACACAATTTCCCCATGAAAACTTTTCTCAGAGCCCCCTTCACATCTTTGTTCCTCAAGGTGTAGATCATTGGGTTCAACATGGGGGTTACTATGCTGTAAAGCATTGAGATCAGTCTGTCACTGTCCAGCGAGTAGCTGGATATGGGCCTGGCATAGGTGAAGATGGATCTCCCGTAATACAGCAGGACAATGGTCAGGTGGGACCCTCAGCTGGAGAAAGTTTTGAGCCTCCCCTCTGTGGAGTGTATCTTCAGGATGGTGGAGATGATGTAGAAGTAAGACAGGACGATGCACAGGAATGGGATCCACCCAATGAAGACCCCGACAGCAAGCAGGATAATCTCATTGAGGGAGCTGTCTACACAGGAGAGCTTGAGGAGCGGTGGGATGTTGCAGAAGAAGTAGTTGATATGGTTGGCCCCACAGAAGGGCAGCTGAAAGGTGAAAAATGTGTGCACTGCAGAGCTGAGGAAGCCACTGGCCCAAGCAGCACCAGCCAGTTGGAAGCAGAGGGATTTTCTCATGATGACCAAGTAGTGCAAGGGGTTGCATATTGCCACATAGCGGTCAGAAGCCATCACCACCAGGAGGATACACTCCGTGCCCACAAAGGCCAGGAAAAAATAGAGCTGGGTAATGCATCCTGCATAGCTGATCCTCTTCCTGTCCACCAGCAGGTGCACCAGCATCTGGGGAACATTAGTGGTGGTGTAGCAGAGGTCCAGGAAAGAGAGGTTCCCCAGGAAAAAGTACATGGGGCTGCAGAGCTGGGCATCCATGCAGACAATGATGATGATGGAGATGTTCCCCACCAGGGTGCACAGATAGGTGACCAAGAAGACACCAAAAAGAAAGAACTGCAGCTGCTGGAGGATGGAGAACCCCACGATGATGAACTCAGTTGGGGCAGTTTCATTTGCATTTTCTTCACAGCTGAGAGAGAGAACTCGAAAGGGAATACATTTAAAGAATGAGGCTGAGGTTTCAAAACAATGTAGAGGTTTGGATGCCCTGACCTTATTACAGTTTATGGGGACTGGGCATCTAAATCCCTTAGGTGGTTTTTGAAAAACTCAGATTTAGGTTGTTTATGAAGTAAGACAAAACACTTTAGGGGATAATTTCAGCTTAAATTGTGCAATATAAAGGAAGAAAAGTAAATCCGTGTGTCTCTTTATGTGTGTATTTGTGTTTGATTGCATAATTGTGCTTGTTAGTGTATCTGGTTGTGTGTGTTTCTGTCTATGAGAGTTTTATTGTGCATATATATATGATTGTGTGTGTTCTGAAAACATCCATTCAATATGCACCAGCAGTCATCTGAAAACATCCACTCAGTGTGCAGCAGCAGTCAAAAAAGAGAACAGAATGTTGGGACTCAGTAAGCAAGGGATAGATAATAAGACAAAACTATCATATTGCCACTATATAAGTCCATTGTATGCCAGTTCTTGAATACTGTGTGCAGATGTGGTCACCCCATCTCAAAAAAGGTATATTGGAATTGGAAAAGGTTCAGAAAAGGGCAACAAAAATTATTATGGGTATGGAATGGCTGCCGTATGAGGAGAGATTAATAAGACTGGGAGTTTTCAGTTTGGAAAAGAGACAACTAAGGGGTGATATGACAGAGGTCTATAAATTCATGACTGGTGTGGAGAAAGTAAAAAAAGAAGTATTATTTATTCCTCATAACACAAGAACTACTGGTCACCAAACGAAATTAATAGGCAGCAGGCTTAAAACAAACAAAGGAAGTATTTGCTTACACAAAGCACAGGCAACCTGTGGAGCTCTTTGCCAGAGGATGTTGTGATGGTCAAGACTATCACAGGGCTCAGACAAGAACTAGATAAATTCATGTAGGGTAGGTCCATCACTGACTACTAGCCAGGATGGGCAGAGATGGTGTCCCTACCCTCTGTTTGCCAGAAGCTGGGAATGGGCGACAAGGAATTGATCACTTGATGATTACTATTCTGTTCATTCCCTCTGGGGCACCTGGCATTGGCCACTGTTCAAAGACAGGATACTTGGCTAGATGGACCTTCGGTCTGATCCAGTATGGTCGTTCTTATGTGTATGCTTGTTTTTGTGTGTGTGATTGCAGTAGTGCCTATTTTCTATTGTATATGGATATGGTTGTGCTGTGTTTGGTTTTGTTCACGTATGTGACTGTATATGTGATTCTTTGTGATTGTGGTAGTACCTACTGGTGTTCAATTGTGTATGCATACAGTTATGAATTTTTGCTAATTTGTATGTAGCTGTTTGATCAGTTGTGTGTGCTTTTGTGTGTGATTCTGGTAGTATCTGCATATGTGTGTTTCAATGTGCATCTATTTGATTATGTGTGTTATGTGTCCATTTGCGGTAATGTCAGTGTGTGTTTAATTGTATTTGCATGTGTGTAAGTGCAGTAGCATATTTGTGCGGATTCTGGGTCTGTATATGTTTGCGCATGTCTGTGGTTTTGTGTGCTTAGCTATTTCTACTCAATACAATTTTGGATTGCGGAGTTAAATTCCTCATTGATCTAGGAGAGACTAACTATAGGACTGTGGGATGCTGCATTTCAGGGCTGGACAATACAGGAGGAATCCTGTCTCAGGACAGTCCTTCTGTACAGATCTGGTACTAAATACATAAAAGCTCTGCAGCACTCTCCCGTGGCTGGTATATGGAACATTTTCATACCAATCTTTCCCACTGCCGCCTCTGTGCATTTTCCATGACACCTTCCAGCCAGCCAGTGCACACCATTTCTTCAACTACATCCCACCTGGGTTCATACCCAGGTACATCACTGAATATGACATAGATAAACTGAATAATACTTTTCAGCAGTAGAAGAATGAATGAACTCATTCCCCATATCTCTTGTTAATCATTCACTCACTCACTCTCTATCTATCATCACCTTTAACAGGACTTTCTTTCTTTCTTTCTTTCTTTCTTTGTTTCGCCCACTTTCTATCTCCTTCCTCTCTGGGGCCACCCCCTACTCTCACCTCCTTACCTAATTAATATCCTGCTCCCACCTGTGCCATAAAGCACGCAAGCCACAAGACTTTCAGATAGCCACTAAGGGCGCAACTACGTGGACACTTAGTGATGGGGTGTAAACCTACTCCACACTAGCCTGCTGTGTGCCCAGAGTATGTCTGGACATTGCTGCCACATGCTAACAGTTCCCCTAGAGTGCTTTGAGCTAATCTGCTTTGCAGCTCAAAGTGCACTTGGGAGCTATTATTGCACAGCAGCAGCATCCACTTAGATATTTTGTGCACGGTAGAACATCCCAGCTTGTGGCAAACTAAGTGTTTATTTAGAGAAGACCTGACTCACGTGATTAGTAAAGTTATACTGAATTCCCAGGAACTATAGATTTGCCTTGGGATGCAGAGGCCTGGCAGACATAAGGGAGGGATGGGAACTGTAAAATATGGAGCTGCCCAGATGAGCAGAAGCCCAGATAACATATTTAATATGGCATTCAGAGTTGGCACTGGTGGACAAGGAGGATTTTTAAAGACATGGGCTGCCTTGGATATGGGAACTGGATGCCTAGCAATCTCTTGTGCCTTTGAAAAATCTCCCCCTCTGAGAAAGGTTTTCAAAGCTGCCTAAAAGATTCTGAGTGACCCAATTTAAGTCATCGTAAATGGACATGATTCTTCAGCGGGTAGGTGCTCAATAGTTTCTGAAAATCATCCCCTTTAAAGGCATCACAGATTAGACAACTGAAAATGGAGGCATCCAAAATCACTAAGGTCCAAATTATTTCAATGTGTATTAGACATGTAGATGTTTGAAAATCCCACTAGGTTGGTAAATATCTTTAAAAATCTGGCCCATCACTTCCTTTGAAAATTGTGGCCTTAGTCATAAACATACAAGCACAATAGTCTGACACAAACAAATCCACAGATATAAATAGACACAGAATTTCAGAAATGTAAGGCTGGATGAGATCTCAGGAGGTCATCTAGTCTAGCTCCTTGTGCTGAGGCAAGACCAACTAAACTTAGATCAAGTCCAGCAGGTGTTTATCCAACCTGTTTTTTAAAAATCTCAAGTGACGAGGGTCTCACAACCTCCCTGGCTGACCTGTTCCAGTGCTTAACTATTCTTATAGTTTGAAAATTTTTCTTAATATCTAACCTGAAACTGTCTAGTGGGAAAAAAAACTGGGGCACCACTCTATAGCACAGTAACTGCAAAGCAATACCTTAGGAACCATTATGACGGGTTGGATCACAGAACACTCCCTTGGGAACTGCCAACTAATGTGCCAAGACTACTTTTGCCACTGCTTTCTCTGCCAGCTTGGGACTCCAGCACCCTGTCTTTCTGATCCAGACAAGCCAGTCTGCTCCAGCACAGACCCAGGGTCTAAACCACATCTCCCAAGGCTGCAGACTTAACCTGACAGCAGTTTACAGAAGTGTTCTTGTTTTTAACACTCAGGTGCCCAACTCCCAGTGGGGTCTAAACCCCAAGTAAATCTGTTTGCTGAATTCCCTCTAAGAAATTATTCTCTCTCTATAGCACTGATAGAGAGATATGCACACCTGTTTGCTCCCCCCCAGGTATTAATACATACTCTGGGTTAATTAATAAGATAAAAGTGATTTTTATTAAACACAGAAAGTGGGATCTAAGTGGCTCCAAGTAGTAACAGACAGAACAAAGTGAATTACCAATTAAAATAAAATAAATCACATCAGTTTATATCTAATATTATAATAAAATTGAATACCGATAAAATCGCACCCTCAGAGATATTTCAATAAGTTTCTTTCACAGACTGGATGCCTTCCTAGTCTAGGCACAGTCCTTTCTCCTGGTACAGCCCTTGCTCCAGCTCAGGTGGTAGCTAGAGGATTTCTCATGATGGCTCCTCTTTCCTCTTTGTTCTGTTCCACCTACTTACATAGCTTTTGCATAAGGTGGGAATCTTTTGTCCCTCCCTGGGATCCCACCCCTCCTTCTAAATGGAAAAGCACCAGCTTAAAGATGGATTCTAATTCAGGTGACATGATCACATGTCACTGTAAGACTTCACTACCCACTTGCCAGCACACACATAAACAGAAAGACTTACCAATAAAACAGAGCCATCAACAGATAAGTCTCCTGACTAACAGGAGCCATCAACATTACAAACCAGCATAAGTGGACCACACTTTGCGTAACTACAATAGGCCCATAGAGTTAGGGTTCATATTTCTAGTTTCAGATACAAGAGTGATACATTTATACAAATAGAATGATCACTCTCAGTATATTATAAGCTTTGTAATGATACTTTACAAAGACCTTTTGCATGAAGCATATTCCAGTTCCATTATATTCACACTCATTAGAATATTTTTATAAAATCATATAGAGTGTGTCACAGCCACTATCATATTGGAGCTCTAAGCTGCTTTGTCTGATAACCAGTCAACTCAGTCTCGGCTTTTCTAACCCCCACAGATTGAAGCTGTCCATTCTAAACCCATCCCTCTCTTGGATGAAGGAGAAAACCCTGTGTTGTTCCAGAAGACTGATGTCTTCACTGTTTGTTACTAAGAGTGTGTCAGGTTGCCTGGCAACATTGCTCTAGATTCTCTTTGAGAACAATTCCCATGTGGTCTCCAAAACACATAAACACAGGAAACGGTGCTGTAAAAGTGATAATCTGTATCTCTGCAGGTGCATTGTGAAGGAATTTATATAGGGACATTAAACAACAGAAGAAGAAGAAGAAGAAGAAGAAGAAGACACCTCTTTTTTGGTGTCACTCTCCTCTCACTTACTCCAGTTTTCGAGCAGTGCATCTCTCTTGGATTAAGTTCAGTTATTCCTGATTTATACTGGGGTGAGTGAGAGGGGAATTATTTCTCAATTAATTCCTTAAAATGTTTAAATCTTAATTTTATTTTCCATGTTAGCTAAGTTATTGTAATTCACTTTTAATTGTGCACATTTCTCTATTCATATTGTATTGATGTTCCCCACAAAATAAAAGTTTAGGGGAAATAGAAAGAAGGAAAAAAAAGAAGAGAAGAAAGGTAAAGGATCTGGATGGGAGGGAAGCAGAGGGGGGAAGGTGGGCAAGGATGGGAATGGAAAGTGTCATCTCAGTTTCCATCCATTACTGATTAATCAAAACCTTTATTAAGTTAGAGCTAATTGTTCAAAACTGATATGAGATCTTTCTTCTTCTTAATGTTACCTGCTCTTTAGATGCCCTGTCAGTCAGGTTGCTCTGGCAGGGTTCTATCTCTAGAGGCAATCGGCTTAGTCCTTCGCTAGGAACTGAAAAGCTCTGCTGTGAGACAAGAGTAATTTGTGCATATGGGTGTGTGCGTCTGTGTGTGTGTATGTGTCACTATTGCAAAGTCTTTGTCTGAATTCTGAAATGTTGGGTTCTAGCTGTATGCTTGATTTTTTTAAGGTGCTGGGTTCATGAATAGAGGCTGGGCATTAACTGTGTGCCACATTGTGTCTGTACTCATGTTGAATCGATGAAGAACATTTCCACATATACTAAGTTTTTACATCATGTTACCAAATTTCACTCGTCTGTGCTTTCTGGCATCAGCAAGGTGGTTACAAAAGAGGTGAGGTTCACATAACCAGCCATGACAGCTGTACTCTTAGCAGCAAATCTCTCCTGATTATCAGAAGGGTTGTGTCTTGTAGGTGATTTTAAAAATCAGCAAATCTTTCCGTGGGTCTGTTCTCATCCTTAAGAACATTAAAATGGCCATACTGTATTAGACCAATGGACTATCTAGTCCAGGGACATTTTTCCCAACTGTGGCAAGTGGCAGAACTTTCAGAGGAAATTAACGGAAAAGAGACATCAACAAATGATCCATTCACTGTTGCCCATTTCCAGCTTCTGGCAAACAGAGGCTAGGGACACCATCCCTTCCCACCCTGGCAAATAGCCATTGATGGAGCTGTCCTCCATGAAAATATCTAATTCTTTTTTGAACCCTGTTATTACAGAATCAGAGACGCATAGAAGATTAGTGCCGGAATAGACCTCAGAAGGTCATCTAGTCCAACCCCTTGCTCAAAGCAGGACCAAGACCAACTAAATCATCCCAGCTAGGGTTTTGTCAAGCCTGGCCTTAAAAACCTCTAAGTGCCTGATGGGTGCTACAGACTCTTGCCAGTGCCCCTCCCTTCGCTAATTCCTTAGTGACAGACGACATGACCCACGACAGCCAGTGAAGCAGTAGCTCCCCACCACCTCTAGCAGCTCGGTGCTCCAACTGATACAGGTCACAGGTAGACAGAAAGCTGGCAAGATCATAGGGCTCAATGGGTAATGACCGACGGCTCCATGTCTAGCTGGTAGCCGGTACCAAGTGGAGTGCCCCAAGGGCCGGTCCTTGGGCTGGTTTTGTTCAATATATCATTATTGATCTAGAGGATGGCGTGGATTGCACCCTCACCAAGTTTGCAGATGACTCTAAAGTGGGGAGGAGTGATAGATACGCATAAATCAACAGTGTGCCCTTGTTGCCATGAAGGCTAGTGGCATCTTGGACTGTATAAATAGAAGTATTGCCAGCAGATTGAGGGACATGATCATTCCCCTCTATTCGGCATTGGTGAGGCCTCCTCTGGAGTACTGAGTCCAGTTTTGTGTCACACATTTCAAGAAAGATGTGGAAAAATTGGAAGTAGTCCAGCGGAGGGCAACAAAAATGATTAAGGGGATGGAGCACATGATGTATGAGGAGAGGCTGAGAGAACTGGGATTATTTAGTCTGCAGAAGAGAAGAGTGAGGGGGAATTTGATAGCTGCTTTCAACTACCAGAAAGGGGGTTCCAAAGAGGATGGATCTAGACTGTTCTCAGTGGTAGCAGATGAGAAAACAAGGGGTAATGGTCTCAAGTTGCAGTGAGGGAGGTCTATGTTGGATATTAGGAAAAAACTTTTTCACTAGGAGGGTGGTGAAGCACTGGAAAGGGTTACCTAGACATATGAGGTCCCTTCCAACACTGATATTCTATGACTCTATGAGGCCTGTTAATTTCACTGAGTAACTCCTGGTTCTTTTGTTTGTCCCTGCCTGCAGGTATATGGGATCTTTGGGAGCAATTACCACACAGGTGGGGTGCCAATTAATTTCTTTATTAAAGAGAAAAGGAAGTGGTGGGAATTTAACAATGAAATGCGATGGGGTGGGGTGTATAGGGTGTTTACAATAGACAATGATGGGGGGGTTCTTCTTATTGAACAGTGTAGGGAGTTTTAACAGTGGGGTACAGTAAGTGGGGCTCAGCACAATGGGATACAGTACAGTCAGTAAGCAACTTAAACTTATATAGGAATAACTCTAGATACAGTGTGGAATGCAAAACGTACCCAAAAGAAAATGCAAAATAAAATGGTAGCTTCTATATAAAAATGGTATACAAAGTATATTAGAAAAATGGAGGCAACTAATGGGGTGTTATAACCACAAGTAAAATGTGAGTCACAGTGCAATAATACAATACGGGTGATAAGTGAAATTATGCAATATAGGAAATTACTGACTTAATTTGTGAGGCTGTGATAGCAAGAGTGTACCTAAAAGTTTGGTCAAGAAACGGGAGAGGGGAGGCGAGTGAGTGATTAGTGGTATCTGAGGAGAGGAGAGTGCAGCTGCAAGCAGCGAGAGACTCTGAAGCCCAGAGCAGCAGTTTTAAGGAGCCTGCGGGCTGGAGGTACGGGAGACAAGAGCAGCTGGAGCGCGCTTAAGGGGAGTCTGGGAGCAGCACGAGAGGAGGGCGCTGAACGTGTAAGCGATGGGAAGGGACGTGGAGAATGGGGGAGACGGTTGAGGGAAGAAACAGGCTGCAGCAGCGGAGAGCACTTCAGGGAAGTTGCGGAGCAGCGGGATGAAGACAAACGGAGCAGTGTGATGGTGATCTTCGGTAGGGGAGGGGCAGCGGAGGAGCGGGGGCACGAACACAGGGGACACAGGGAGAGGCAGCATAGAGGTGTAAAGAAAGGCTAGAGGGATACCCCCCTCCAAAAAAAAGGAAAGAAGCGGCAAAGGGTTTGGGAAGTTACATGGGGGAAGCAGCAAGGGGTTACAACAGGGAGACATGGAGAAGTACACAGAGGGGGAGATTGGAGCGAGGGAAAAACAGACACGGGAAAGTTCAGGGAGAGATTGGGACAGTGGGAAGACGAATTCAAACAGTAAAAACCTCATCTATTCTCTAACTTAATCAAACTTATATAAATTACCAGCAGCTTATACAAAGTAATAAAACAGGTACAGAATACAACCAGACAATGGCTTTTTTAAATCTGTCTTAATCAACGACTAGGCAAAATAACAAAGATTACAATTCTAAGCAAACTATAGCAAGCAACTATACAGAGCAATAAAACAGCAAACTATAACAAGGCGGGTGAAACTTACAAGCTCTACAATCTTAGCAAACCATGACTTATTAAACTAAAAAGCAAAAACTACAGTGCACCTTATGCTATGGGGAAGTTACTGAGGGCAGAGTGGTATGTGCCCAGGATACAGCTCCCAAGGCAGCCCACAAGGAAGCCAAGGGATGGTGGCTGTAGCAGTGGATATAGCTGAAAGCAGGGAGCAGAGCTTAGCAGCGGCACAAGCTTGTTTTTAGCAGCAAAGCACCGCGGAGTTTGAGAGGTTTTAAGACACAGACCAAGGTTTAGCTTGAGTCTGTGTGCTAGGGAAACAGAGCCAGCAGCTAAAGTAATAAAGTAAAAGTAGGGAAAGTTTCACAGAGGGATTCTTACCAGTCCCCAAGGCAGCAGCAAAGGCA